>NW_015150474.1:1544745-1576909 GCF_000732505.1 Cyprinodon variegatus
CCACTCTTTCATCATCTCCTCAATGAGGTGGTCTCAAAAGTCGCAGTTACAACACACATAGGGCGCACCGCACCAAAGGGGGCACCGCACATTTTGAGGGAAAAAAAAGACGTTTAAGTGCGCCTTATAGTCGTGAAAATACGGTAAACATTTTGTAGAACCTAACTATCTCTCCACCTTGAAAACTGGGTCCTTTTGTTTTCGGCCTGACACATCTCAGAAATTTCAAAACTCAGGTAAGGTTATAACCCTCAAAAACATCATAGTTCCTTAAGGGGCCTTTCAGGAAAATGAATCACCAAAATCTGATGTAAAATACTGCAGAAATCTTGCAGGAAGGACCCAAAAATATGAATCTGAAGCTACACCATGCAGACAGTCTTTCTCCAATTTATTAGCCATGCCATTTAGGTATGCTACAACTGATAAAATGAAACTTTATCTGCCTCAATGTAGTAGCAGACTTCAAATTTTTAAACTGACAGAAGTTGAAGATTCACAAAACAAGCTATATATCTTGAAGCCTACGCCTACACAGGAGATGCTTTCTGACATACCAATAGGAACTTTGGCCTATTATTGATGGCAGAGAGAGGAAAATCAGAACTCCCTAAATGTTTTATTCTTTTAAGTAGAAAGTAGACGCTGCGGTTAGGAGATACTGACAGGCTATTATCAAACCAAAATTAGTATAAGTTTCTGTATCAAATCATACTAGAAATCAAATGTTCTTGCTGGAAAGCCTAACTATTCAGGTATAGGACTTGAATCCTTGTTTTATTGCCTTCTCACTAAAAATGTACTACCAATCAAAGTTTAAACACTTTATTATGTCGTGTTTGTAAGTGATGATTCAGGTACAAGTGCAGCAGAGCATAACAGTTGTGATAACAGAATTTCTGCTGCTAAAAAAGAAGAGAAATGCACCATAAATAGAAAAACAGAATAAATAGAAAGCCACGAATGAAGGTGAAGTCAGGGTGATGGGTAAGGAGGGGAGAAGGAGAAAAAAAAGTGGAGCAACACACCGAGATTAGAGGAAGATCTGACAGCGAGACAGGATGGTAGAGTAAGAAGGCAGTAATACAAGTGAACAGAGAGTCAATAAAAGCTTTTTACATGCCAGAGAAGAAAGGAAAATGTAGAAATGAAAGGCAACAAAATGTCCTCGTCCCAGATATTGGGGTGAAAGGGAGGGTGAGGGGAAATGGGAACGTTTGGTGGGGTTAATCACCCAACGTGTTGGAGGTTGGGGGGATGAGAGGCTTATTGGAGTGACAGAGTTGCTGAGCCAAAACTCTCATCAGGCCTGCTGTCTTGTCCTCCATGTGTCAAAGCATCAGGCTAAAGAAGGCGTCTGTCAAATGGTAACCGCTGAAGGCTGCCTGCTGAAGGGCCAACTTATAACTCCACTTTGACTTCCTTACCCCTCACTTAATATCTATGATAATCACAAGAGCAGTGGGACTGGAAGCTCCCATTTTCCTCTGAGGCCTGCTGGCCTTTCGCCCACCAATCATTATAACATGTGTAAACACAGTAAACCTCTTCTTTTCTCCAGTAATATCATAAGGCACTTGGATGTTTCCCTTGGAAGTAAGTCGCTCCCTTACCCTTGCAGCTACGTCAGGTGATAAACATTCCCTCAAACAGTTAATTCCTTTCTCCAGACTAAGGCAGACCCAAACAGTAAGGCACTAAATCAAATGATCCTGGAAATGTTAGCCAATTAGGCTGCAAAAAAACAAAAAGACAAGTCTCTCTTTGTGGTGATATAATTTTTTTCTCACTTATCTCCAAGTTTAAAAGGGAGTGCTAAACCTTTTTAAGTTTGGTTTTGTTTTTTTAAACCTCTAAATCAAATATTTCCATTTTAGAGCTTTTTAATTTGATAACTTCTTTCATCTGTGGCTCTTGTGAAACTTTTGCGGCTTCATTTGAGTTCAGTGGTGCCAACTTTAATTCAGCAAACAGCATTAAAATAGTACAAAGAAACCCTTTTCATGCCAGATAAGATGTTAGAGTAGAGTAGACACACAACTAACAGCAACAGGCTTTCTGATGAAAAAAAAAAACAAGACAGCGATGAGTAATTTCAGAACTTTTCCAACTTAAATGTGACTTCTAACCTGTAGCGGAAAATAGAAAATAAAATAAATGTGGTTGCATAAATGACTTTGACCTTTTCAATTTATGACAGCACTACATTTTATGAAGCCTTGTCTTGGTAGGAGAGGCTCACTCTTTTTTGCAAACACAAACTCTTTTAGACAGTGAGGGTGTCGCTGGTACAGATTCAGGTTTTTATGAAATTTTGTTTTCAATTTTAATACTTGTTTTTGTTCTTTAACACTTTAAAAAGGAGGTTTCTCATCATCTTTAGTTTTTTTTTTTTTTTTTTTTTTTAACAAAAACCTGTTTCTAGACAACATTAGCTTACATGAAGAGAAATAATCGAATTGAAGGCCCAATCAGATCAAAAATGTTTCATGTCAGATTGAAGATTCTAATCCGATTCGGTCCGATCAGAAAGAAATTTTATACTGAAAGAGAAGGTAGGCTTTTTTCATTCCGATTAGCATTCATGTGTACGCCATTTCACATTAGTGTGATGATTTTTTCACCCTTCATTTCAGAAAGTATCATTCTTAAATCATTTAATCTGATCGAACGCGGGTATACACATATGATCAGATCATTTTATTGAGTTTCTATTTAACTAAGGTTTAGATGGGGTCAGGAAATTTTGCGCATGTAAAGGTTCAAATGACTGGTATAACATATAAATACAGTATATATGGGTATATTTCACCCTGAAGAGACACTTAAATGAAAACTGCAATTAGGAAAGTATTATTCAATTTACTTATACAAGTAACATTATCATATTCTGTTAAAATGTTTCTATGTAAGGAAAACCAGCTGATTGCAAGGACACATTGACTCTCTGCAAACCCTCACACTGAGCATGCATGTAGTGACAGTGGAGAGGAAACCTCCCTTTTAACAGAAAGAAACCTCCAGCAGAATCAGACTCAGTATGCGTGGCCATCTGCTGAGGCTGACTGAAGTTAAAGGAGACAGAAACAGATAAAGACATAAACGAAATAAGTTATTTGGCGCATGGGCCCTGGCAGAAGACTTTGATGCTGTGATCAACATACCATTGTATGAGTAGCTTAGAAAAGGTTAAAGTAGTTTTCCCCCTGGGGCCCAGACACTGGTGGTGGAATGAGCCAGTGGATGAGTGGGAGGAGTGGGGGGGGAGGTGGGTGAAAGTTTGCTTGTGGGCGTGAGAGACAACTTGGGCCAGGAGCTAAATGAAGGGGATTTTGAAAGATGATTGGCTTCACAGGCGGTTCAGGGGAAGCTGATAAGAGTCTTCCAGATTGAATTTTAGCTTAAGCTTCATATGTATATATGAACTATATATAAACTAAATAACACCCTCCTTTGGAGAAAAACTACCCCCCCCCACCCCAAAAAAAAAAATAAAAAAAAAAAATAAATCAATCTGTATTTATTTTAACTATCACCAAGTCAAGGAAAAAACATTTTTAACCCTAAATATTAATTTTCTTTTTTTTTTTTATTCCTGATGTTCTAAGTTAGGGGTGAACTAGCATGGATACCCACATTATGAACCTTTGGCAGATGCCCTAACTGTCTTCTTATAGACAAAAACTATGAATTTCAAATAATTTTGAAAAGGGCCTGTAAGTCCCAACAAACCTGATAAGAAAATTTGCTTGTCTAAACTTTTTGTTAATGTCTTTCACCTTTGCAGTCAGTTAAACTCTCAGCGAAAGGTTTCACAGCAGCCTTTAAAAAAAAAAAAAATCAAACCTCCTGCTTTAACAGATGTAGTCGCACTGGTGATGATTTGACTATTTTAAAGCTTTTGATTAATGGCACCTTGAAACTATCTCTCCTCCCATATCTGATTGAGGCAGCAAAATAAAAGATTTTCTTTCCACATATATTTTGTTAATAATGAAATACTAATACTAAATAATCTCGCCCAGAACTTTTTCATAATTATGGCTTACTTGGTTTTAACTTTGAACATGTTCTGTACCTGCTTATAGGAACAATAGGTACATCCTTGTGTTCCTTAAGTTGTCTCTTGTGCAGCTCAATGTAGGTATTAGATGTAATGTTTGCTCTTTGGTCGGCAAACATGACAAGGAATATTAGCTGCTAGTAATGTGGATAGTAATGTTAACCTATGCATGGATAATTGGAGGGTTAGAAACCCTTCCTGACAAATGCAATCAACCGGAGACAAACTCTAAAAGAGGAATAATCTGATAACTTTTGGAGTAGAATTTTCTAGAAGTTCAAAATGTACTTTAAATACTTTAAAGCTTCCTCCTGGGGAAAAATATTTCCAAGAACATTTCATGGTAAAGCCACTGACTTGAAGCTTAAAATCTAAAACATAAACATCTGCTTGTCTTTAGTCTTTTGAAGTAGGGAATTTACAAAGTGCAGGAAGAGAAGATGTCAAGTCAGTGCAAGTGGATCCAATGAAATCTTCTGGAGACAAATTGGAAGATTTTACACATCAAAACTATCAGTCTATTTCATTTAATGCCGAAGATCTCTGCAACACTTTCATGGCTGTCCAACACAGAGCACACCAGTAGGGGGCACACTTACTTTTTTGCTGCCACACATTAACACCAAACCCAGCAGGATAACCTGATTTGTGGCTCATTATAGTATGTGAGGGTGAGTGTGTGGGAGAGGGCAAAACAGCAGTTAGAGACAAAAAAAAACACCAAATGTTTTCTTCTCACTCACTAACACCAAAATATGATTGGTTCACAGAAACACACACTTACTGTCAACAATTGTGTCATGGTTCATAGGAGGGCTTTTGATGGAAGGCAAAGGAGTCTTGTCGGTAGGTCTTAATGGGAGCTGAGTTATACTGGTGGCCACCGGTGGAAACTCCCCATTGGCTGCAATTGGGAAAAAAAAACAGAGAAAATGAGTAAAGACTGCAGAGTGTGAGTTTGTGTACCAGCAGGGGTCATTCTACAGTTCATGCATCCTCTGGACATACAGGAGTCGTGAGATTCATATAACTGTATACATCTCTCCACCATCTTTCCCCTCGTTATCTAGCAGCAGATGATTGAGGCAAAATTCAGACCGGGGGATTTTCAACAATCCATCAAACCCGTAACGTCACAGCTTTCCCAGGGCTGAGATCATACATTCTAACCCAGAATTAAGGCTTGCAGAGAAAACATTGCCTGTTTGTCCAAAAAGGGGAAAGATCAAAGATCTCCCCATAAAACCCTTGGCCTGCTTCTTAGATTTTGGTAGAGGGTAAAAATGGAGGTTGATCATTTTATTTATTGCAACAACTTAACAGTATTAGATCATCTGCCATCACATCTGCTAAGAGACTATTTCAGCATATTTTTTACTGTTTTTTGACACAAGATCATCTTTGAGGTCAGACACTGGTGTTGAAAGCCTAGTCTAAGCATCTGATCTGATGCATTTCAAAGATATTCATTGTGGTTATCACCAAGGCTCTATAGGCGAGTCGGGTTTATTTTGCCTCTAAGTATGTGCACTTCTACACTGTTATTTTTTTAAATTGCTCTTCATACAGTAAAATAATAACAAGAGTCAAAGGTTTAATTAATCTTCTGAAATATTAATCAGATGAAAACAGAAAAAACATCATGAAGGCTCGATGGATTTCTTCTTAAAATATATAAACAGCCCTTTTTCTAAAAAAGCCCAGAGGAGTCCCCCCCCCCCTTATTTATCTTATTATGCAATTCAAACACAATGATAGGCCCCCCAATTAAAAGATGACTTTCTTCTGGATCTGACTGAGATACGCCTCTGAGGAGACTCTACCCTCCCTTCTAAAGCCATTCTGGTACCACTAGGGATTGATCATGCTGTTAAAGTATTTGTAGTGTCTTTTTCAGGAGTGATAGCATGATGGAGGTTATCACAAGTTGTGATAAAGAAAATAAATGAGCTGAAAGGAGAATCTCTTGATTTATTGCTCCATCTAATTTTCTATGCCCTACATATTGCTCCTACACAGGATCATGACCTGGATAGAAGCAGCTGAAATGAGCTTCCTCTGAATATTGGAATCAGACTGATGGATCAGGCCAGGAGCTCAAAGTAAAGTCTCTACGTCTCTATGTAAGAGTCAGCTGAGAAAAATAGACGCAAAAAGATAGGAGAAAATTCCTATTCAAAGGTCTTACATGCAAGACATTTTGGAATCTGCAACAACTTAAGAAATCTGAAAAGAAATTCATCATGATGAGGAGCAAGATCTTTTTCTTTGGTAGCTGAAGCAAGAACAAGAAAGTCATCTTTGCAACTGAAGCGCTGCTGTGGGTGATGCCGACTGTCGGGCGTTGGATACAGATGTCACCTTTGCTTAATTGAGGTCAAGATGTTAAAAATCCAACTCATGCTCAATTTGCTTTTCCCATGTCTCCTCTGGTACATCACAGTCCCTCTAGTGTGCAGGTTGGTGCTGCCACAACACTTTTCACAACACATTCAGTGCCAGCTCTACAGATATGGTTCAATCCCTGGAAACTGCACTTGTTTTTAACACTTTGCTGAAGTGTCAGTCTCAGAAACTGGGGATTCAAAAAACCCTGTTTAAAATCAATCAAATAAATCAAACCCTGATTAAATCAATCAGACAGATATCCATGGGGCAGTATTAGAAAAAATAGCCCCTGACCGCTGAATAATAATATTAACAGTAAAAGCTGAAAAAGCTCTAATCTGCAAAATTGGACTGCTGCAAATGTCCTTGTATTCAACAAAGCTTGCAAATTCCAGCCAACAATTCATTTTTGAACAATTCATAAAATTATTATTAGTAAGCCGTTTCTGATTGCCCTTTATGCAAAAGCAATCCATGATTACCCTGTAAAGGACGCCATCCCCTAAAGTCTTTGAACAGCGGATCAAATAAAATCTGACTCAGTGTTGCATCACTTTGAGTGACTCTCCAGTGCTTGTTCATTATTTTGTTTAATCATTTCTACCTCGGTACAGAGCAAGGTCTGTTCTCAGAGTTTTCCGTCTTTGCAATACTGGTCCTGTCCTGGCATTTAATCATACTGCCTGGAAGGGTCTTTCCTTCCACAGTTTTAGCTTCAGATTTTCTCTCCCGATCACAGATTCTGCCCAAATTTTCCTGCTGACCAAAATCTATAGTTTCTTTAAGTTTTGTTTATCCATCATAAACTTTTGTTTCTTTGTAAGAATAGGTATTAACGCTTAGTCAGAATAGGTTTTATTGACGGCTACAAACAAGTTGAAATCAAGACAATCCTTTTTTTTCTTTTTCTACACAGTAAATAATGCAGAAAGATATATTTTGATTGTTTCAGCCACATTCAGACTGTCAGAAATATTCAGCCTATAAATGGATATACTGCTGTGCTTGGAGCAAACAAAAACAATAAACTGTAAATGATGCTTAATATTCATATGACCTACATATTAAGGTCTATTCCTACCCTGTATGAGGATTTATCCGTGGAGAGGCCAATTACATGGTTTCTGAAGTAAATTTGCATTTTATAAAAAAAAAAAAAAAGCACAGAGGGTTTGGAGTTGTCTTACACAGCATAACATCAGGCTGGCTGTTCATACTGCAACTCTATGTTACTCCCAATGGAGACGCCCTGTTTGGTGGAAGAGCAAAATAAATACTATTTTGAAATTTATGTTGGGTACTTTTCTTTTTTACACCATAAATATTTCAGGAGTAGCTAGTTGCAGATTTACTTTCTACCTTATAATCTGTGATGAGCAAATGCTACTTCTGAGATGCTGGAAAAGATTTACAGGAGCTCTGCATCAAGCTCAAATCTAAGCATGGGTTTCTTAATTGCGATGAGCCGACGTTTTGCCCACAATGTGTCATTTGCCTCCTTGGTGAGAACAAATCAGGCTTGCTTTTTTTTCCATCTTCCATCATCACACCAGCGTCGGGGGGGAAAACAAGACTTTTCATCTTAATCTCTGTAATCATTTTAGCACAACAGCACTCCCGCACTTCTATCCAGTATCCCCCGTCACCTTAGGCAGAAGTCTACCCATTTGTGACAATATGGCAGGGGGCCTCCCTGAGCAGCAGAAGCTGCAGAAAGCTTCTGTGTGTGTGTGTCAGAGTTGGATGTGGTCAAACCAAACCTGAACAATTTTAAGTACACCAAACTATTCAACTTCAAAACCCAACCGGCTAAAACTTTGGCTCTTTCTCTGGGCAACATTTGACTTTAAAGGGTTGTTCCAAATATAATGCATATTTGAAAGGATTGACTTAGTTCTCTCATGACACTCTCCTCTGGCAAAGAAAAAAAAAAGGGAAATTTAGTATCATCTGTTTGATGAAATCAGCTGTGTTTTTTTTTTTTTTTACAGAATATGGCAGCCAGAAAATCAATATCTCATTCTCTTGCTATGTTATCCACACAAAAAATATGATTGCTTAAGACACTGCTGCACAGGAGCATTGATACAGATAAGAATACCATGCAGCATGTGAGTGATTGCAGTGGCTGTTTGCACAGGGGGAGGACGCCATGCAGACATACATATCCTTCTGTAACTAAGACCCACAGATGTGTTATTTCTTGACAATGGCTTCACCAACTTTTTAAATCTTCAACAGAATTGCTAATAAAGTTGCCTGCGTTGTTATTCTGGACATGGAAACCCAACGCAGCATTGGTATGCAGCTGCAGCAGGAACAAGAGCTTGTTTGGGTCCACCACAGAGCTGCTTGATCCATAGGGCAGGGCATCAGCGGCCCTGACTGTCGCTGTTCATTAGTGTCGTACCATAAGCTACCTGAGGCGCCCTAGCCACCATACCTAAAAAATATCTAAAGTATGAGACAGATCTGCAAGATTTACTCAGTTTATCTTTGTCTAACACTAAATATGAACTGTTAATCAAACAAATAAGGGTAACAAAACAGCAGGAATAACAAATCCATAAACGAGTCCTATGCTTATTATTCTTAAGCTTTTTATCGCTGTCAAAATGAAACCTTTTTATCCAGATATATAGTGTAGTATAAAAACCAACATAAATCTTTGCTAGAGTATACACTGTTGGAATCCATCCAATTACTGAACCCAACTCGAAAAGGGCTGGTTTTGTGGCTTTAGAATAAAATGTTGACTATGAAAGAGATTGCCTCACCTAAACTAAAAACTTCATGGGAAGGTTTGAATATGACTATACTGGATGAAACTGGAAAGGATTAGATGGTCTCTTCAACACTAAACTGATACATTTTAAGAAACATGGGAGCACTTTCTTGATTCATTTCAAAACACACAATAATGCTCCAGATGAATTATGCTAATTCCTTTTATGAAAGTGTTCCATTTCTGTCAGGGATAGGATGTAGTGCATGGACCTACTGTACAGTGAGCTGGGTGAGCTAAATGGGTTTACTTTGTAGGGGTTTGTTTTTTGTAAATTTTTTTATGTCTGTGTTGGATAACAATGTTTATAAAGGAATGAATAACTCTAATACAATGTTTTTTAAATCTCTTTTAATGCTTTTAGGAAAAATGTTTATGCCATCAACAAGTACCCATGAATCTAATATATATATTTCTCTAGATTTTCTCAGCCTTGAGCTTCTTTTCCGAACATACAGCTTTACGATCAATCGGAAGCAGTTCCACGCAAACACTTAGAACCAGTTTATCTGATACATCTGACGAAATTGTTGATATAATTTTTTTTTTAAATAAAGCATTTTAAATGCCACGATAATCATATTTAATGAATTTTAATGCCAACTAAGGTCTTAATTTAAATAATAATAATTAAATGACTTTTAATTATTTTTAATGCCCCGCGGAAACTCTGGATGAAAACTTCTTTGTGTTTACAAGCTGTATGCATAAAAGGAAAAAACTCGATAAAAAGACTGATTAAAAAACCCCCAAGATAATTTCATAAAGTCAGCTTGGTTCTTTAAGACTAAGCAGAATACATTTAGAACCATTATTGCATAAAGTTTATACAGAACTTTTAGGTCCTTACCCCTACCTCTGTTGCCTCTTCACCTGTGACTTCACTTAGTATTGCTTTACTCCATCCCAATAGTTTTCAAACATTTTCGTTAGTGCTTTTTTAATACCAATGACTATTCCTGAGCAGGGATGAAGAAAATAAAGGAAAATTTTCATGTGGAGTAGAGCTGCACCAAGTCTATATTAATATATTTTTTGAAAATAACTTTGAATCATCAATCTACACCAAGCATATGAAAAGTTGGTGTTCCGCAACATTTGTTACAGACTATATTACTGTCTTCATGACATTAGAGTCTGCTGATGTTGCATCAATTTAAATAAAATAAACTACTCACAGTTGATAATGCACTTAAAAATTTAAACATCAACCCTTGACATGCAAAATTATAGATAGTTGGTATTGTGACAATCATTTAGCAAATGAAAATGGCTGCTCTCATTGATCCTATAATAAAAAAAGATCAAGGTAAGAATTTATAAATGAGAACTCATAAAAGAGAACAGAAAAGTCAAACATAAATTCTTCTGTCTGGTAACTGATGGCTGACCTTTTGTCCACTGTTCATAAAGACCATGTAAAGTTCACCACAGTCTAACTTAAAGACGCAAAAAAGCATAAAAGTCGCCTATGTCAAGTACAGACTTTGCTTAGAGATAAACTCATCTCCACTCTTAATGTATGGTGGTGTTAATACATACTAACTGTTAAAGGAGAATTCCGGTTTTTAACACTTTTAGCCCATTTTCTGTAGTGTCCAGGATGAAATCGAATGATCGACACCAAAATTTTGACAATTGGTCCTGTCTCTGCTTTTTGGCTCATTCAGAATCCACCCCTGGCCGCTTCAGAACGGCTTCCCTAGTGCATGTCCGATAATGTCCTTAAAACAACCTTACACGTTCTTTTTTTAAAATATGCTACTCACCGGGTCGTCAGCGCTGTTCAATGACGTTCCAAAAAAAGTTTCGTAAAGAAAAAACGTTCCTGTAGTGTTTTATTTAGCATTTTGTAAATCCCATTGAGTTCTGTTGGAATAGTCAATATTCCCCTGCCACCGGAAACGGAAATGGGGCCTGTTTACACAGTTGTAGTCTTTTCGCTTCACTCTGTGTACTCCGACGTAGAGGTGCTAACGTCTCTGTTAAACACTTTAAAAAACTCTGAAAATGGAATACGAAAGGTGGATTCTTGATTCTCGACGTCAGATTTACAAAATGCTAAATGTGGCATTGGTGTCGATCATTCGATTTCATCCTGGACACTACAGAAAATGGGCTAAAAGTGTTAAAAACCGGAATTCTCCTTTAAGGTGATAGTAGGGAACTAATTAACCTTACATTGGGTTATGGCCCCAGGTATGAAAAAAACACTTTAATTAGCCCCACAAGTCTTTACTGCGGCTGCACTGAGGGTTTGAATGTCTGCACTTACTAATTTTCTCAGTGACAGCAATTTTGCAGGTAATTCAGAGAAGAAAGACTGTGTTTTGTTTTCTCATTTTAAGTACAGGATGCAATGGACATGATAAAAACAGAAGTGCTGATGTGTCACAGTTAGCACAACCTGAAGTAAAAAATGAATTTCAATTTCAGGTTCTTTGATTTAGCTAAATGGTGATATGTCCAAATATCTCTTAGTTATGTGAAATTGTTGCAACAAACTTTGTTCAAATTTTCAGCTGCTAAAAATGGCTGTACAACATTACACAAATTAGTCTGAATCTGCAATCATCTCTTTTAAATCTCTATTCCCTATTGTTCAGTCCAAAATTGGTCAGTCCAGTAAGTGCTGTGGAATAAACCTTTTTTTATTGCTTTAGTAAATGCTGATCATAAAGATAGCCTAAAAGGTATAGAGGACGATCATTTATTTCTGGGTGGATCATCTAAGTAAGTGGTGCTCCTAATTGTCAATCATTCTGGTGATATGTTTACGTAAGGCCGTCCTGTGAACTCGTCCCCAGTTAGCTATCGTTTTCTGCCCATGCGCACCTTGCAGGCATATATCTGTAGTGAGCTTACATATATCTGTAGTTTCAGACAGTCATTAAAGATCACCTTTCTCACCACTGTTCTTTAAAAATTACTGAGGCTTGTGAGAGAAAACGTGTCTACACGTGTATGAGAAGAAGAGAAAGGCCTCCAAAAAGCCAGATATGCTTTGCACAGAGAGCTCTCCTTGCAAAACATTATAGGGGTCGCTGTTACAGCGGCCTGCTGTCGCCAAAGGCTTTCACTACCCGACAGTGGCGACTAATAATAATGATGGTGCAGGCACTGCACGGTGGAGGAGGAGTTACGTGACCAACAGGGAGCATAAAGCAGAGAGCATCTGTCCAAACGGTAAGTTAACTGAGTTTACTTTAAAGTTCACTAATGTATTCCCCGCTCTATATAGTGATTGAGAGCTTTAAGGGTTAAGGATGATGTTAGGACACAGTAAGCTTGTATGACCTACGAGAACAGAAACTTTCAAAAAGAGTGTGCACGCATAGAAATGCACTCGTGCATGCTATCACACACGTTTAATAGGCATTCCCTATATTTAATAGATGTCTTTTAAAAAAATTCACAAATATTCTCCACAGTACTATGATGTATAGATTCTAGCTTACAAAAAACAACAACAAAAAACAACCCTAACCCTATATCTTAAGTAAATTCAAACTTCTTTTCAAACTATAGTTGTTTTACCTCTATAAAGCTTTGTTCCAGTGGATTAAATGATAGCACACATTATCAAAAGAAGAATGAACTTCCTGCGCTGTCTAACGCAATAAACTAATTTCATGATGCCGGATGAAAATAAAATGCTAAAACTGACAGCCAGGTTCAACACCTGAAGGGCAACAGATGCATCACTGTGATTTTCACAACCATATATTACATCCCAGCACAGAGATGTGTAGAGTAACAGCCACGGATGGCTGATCCTCTGCATAATATGTTCCCGGTATGTTTTTCCACCAAAACACATTACAGGGCTATGTCACTCAGTGCAGAGATCCATCATGTTCATCAGTCACAGTAATCACTCTTGGAAATTACGTCCTTTAGAGAGCCTGCATCTCACGCCGGCTGTTTCGGACATATAGGCAATAAAAGGCGACTGCGTCAAGTGCGGTTGCTGGTAATTGATACAAGCTGTGAGATGAAGAACTTTCTATATGAAAAAGAGTGAAACAGGAACAGATGATCCCTCACAGGCCTGACATTCCAGCCATGCTGCGGAGGCCATAAAACACAAATTGGTACCTGAATATTTCCTTGAGAATGTCATGGGTTTAAATAAAAATGTCCTTGGCCCACTAAGGCTGGGTGATGAAGGATGATGATGACCCCCCTTCTCTGTTAGTTGGTCACGTCACCTTCAGCTGATTAACCATGTTGACATTATGCCTCCACTAATTAATCACAAACTTTATCTGTAAGCTGATGTTAGATATGAAAACTGGTATCTAGATAAGTGCCAAACACCAAACTGTTTTTGGCACAACAAGGCTCAACATCCAGATAAGATCAGCGTAATAATTAACCTACAAGCATCAGATGATGTATGGGTATGAGCCTGCCATGTCCCTGCCCTTCAGAGAATAATACTTCACCACTGTTCCATCTGAGCACAGCTCTGTCTGTTAGAGTTATATTCGGCGCCGGAGATGTTTGAGTCATTACTATTCCCATCACAGTTCAAACAGGTTCCTTCAGATAGGCAGAGATGAGGGGAAGCTCTGAACTCCTAACCTTTCATTCCCATTCTTACAGGGCTGTCATCGCTCTCATGTTTTCATACCAATAAACCGCCTCGGTTATAACACAAAAATATCTGGAGAGGTGACTCGAGGCTTGACCTTTCTAAGCTAGCAGTAAAACAGTAGAACATAAACCCTCATCAATCAGCCAGAAACAGCTCTGACATTTTAAAACCACGTCAGATGTTCTTAGAGAAAGCGCTTTTAAAGGAATATTTTCGTGTCTTGTTTCTATAAAGATTTGCCAATCTGTGTAAAGCCAAGTTTGCAAAAGGCTTTGGCAGAGAAATGCTTTAGAAATACTGTCAGCTTTAGTAAAACAGACTGTGAATGGCCTTGGCTCACGGTGGATAGTCACAGGCACTAAAACTGAAGAATATGAGCTAAAAAAGGTGATCTAGATATATTCATTTTTAATAATGTTTTACATTGCTTTAATATATGATCAAAATGCTGAAGCAATGAGTTACAAACTCTTCAAAACCAACGGTTATACAGTGTAAGAAGTAGTCATTTGTAAACACACCTCGCATTGCCTTAAAAATGTCAGACATTGTTGTAGGGAAATTGTAGGTGACTTTTTATTTACATTATCTTAGTGTTTGAGGGTTACAGATGGTTCTTGTAGTTTGGGCTTTGACTCAGTCATCAGTGACTAATTCCTCCTATTTTTAACCATTCTGTTAAGGATTTGTTTGATATTTCATCACCAAGTTTATTCAGCTATTAGAAAAAGGGCAATTTTTTTTTTTTTTTTTACCCTAGTCCATGTTTGCTCAAAGACTACACGGTATCAAAATCCAGTGGATGCAAATCTTCACTCCACCACCACCGTGCTTTACAGTTGGTATGAGCTGTTTTATTGTTGATGTGCTCTATTTGGTTTTGACCAACCATATTCCAAGCTTTACAAGCAATCATCTCTTCTTTATAGTCTAATCTCTAATCTTTGTTTAAAGGAAGATACCAGAAGTCTTTTTTTGCATTCAGAAGTAACCTCGTAAAGCAAACATGTTCTTTTATTAAGATTTGAGATAATATATTTTTACAGTGCCGACTTGGTCAAATAGGTCAAACTCTGTTTCCATGTTTTCTTAAGTTCTGGGCCATTGCAACATCGTCACCCATCAAGCTTCACCTTTTTCGTAAAATCTCTCCAAAAGAAACATTTTACAGCAGTCATTTGGTCCATTTAGATAAAAGGGTGCAAAGCTAAGAGAAGAAAAAACTTCTAGCTACTGTTCAAACCATCATATTCTGGTTCATTTTCTTGATATTTCTGTTATTTAAATAAAAAATAATTTTCTCTGCAAATTATTATTTTTTTTTTTAACCATTCCAACAGTATTGCTTTTCCTAAAGTAAATTTACAGGGAGCATTGGAATCTATTGTGATTTATTTCTAAAAGGGTCACTCCAGTAAGATGCCTGTGCAAATTCTCAGTCATATGGGAGATGGCGACCACATAGTACATGCATAAGTCAGAGATGTTTACTAGGTTTTTCCAAAGATGTTTAGACCCTTATCCATCCGTCTTTGTCAGCTCTGGCGGCTCCCACTTCAGTAACCCTTAGTTGGAGCGCTGCTGTCTTTAAGCACATAGAGGACCATCCTCCAAGGTACATAACACGTTAGAGTTAACCTGATTGAACAAAAGTCTTGTTGCCTTCAAATTAAGCCTGTTTGTGACTCCGTGAGGATGGACTGTCTTCACCTGACAATCCTTCCCAGACTGATGTGTAACAAATGTTGTGCTGAGTTCATTGCTGATGTCTTTAAGCCTTGCACATAAACCTCCAACACCAGACAAGCAGATGTACAGCTCTTATAGAGGCTACTTCCTAGTGCTTTTTAAAAAATTTTTTTTTTTTTTATCGTAAACCTGCTTATGCATCTCCACTTATTTCTAAGGGGAGAAATATTTGAGGTTATATTTAAATTGAGTTCTCCTGTTGTTTTGATTAGCATTTTGTCGAGGAAATGATAAAACAAGAGCGTGTGTTGCTATAATGCTGGGGTTCGTTTGCCATACCCTGAACAAAATGGTGTCCTTTATATTATTCCTGATAAAACTTTTAAATTAAAAGCTTAAATCAAACGTTAATAAGATTATTATCTACCAGTCATTTCTGACTTAGAAAGCCAACAAATCAAGAACTGTCAAAGCATTTCTTCAAGAGCCAGGCAATGAAAACTAGACTGGAAAAAAGAAGATTCTTCTAATACTCACATGCCAGGAAACAGTCCATGCTGAAAGAGATGTTGTCGATGGAGCTGGCTGAACCGGGTCCAGCTCCATCTTCTGCACTGAACTGGAGCCAAAACCTGAGAAGAGAGAAAAGAAAAATATTATCTAACAACCAAAACAACTATCAAAAGGTTGGAAAGCCCCTAGATGGACAACGTGTCTTAGGTGATACCTGGATGTAGACAGAATGCTATCTGTCTTCTCATTTTTTATTTACAACTTAATCATTTATTTTTTAAATTCACATATAAACTCTGATGAATTTCAAAGTGACCCTATTATTGGCATTACAATACAGATAGATGCACTTCTTTAGACTTCAGTTTAAAGTTATAAAGTATTTAACATTTTCAATCCTGAAGAGTTTATATTACCAAATTAGGTTTTTTAATCTTTTTTATTAGTCATAACCTGGTATTTTAGAAATACAATATTCTATTATTTTCTTTAAATTCATGTTTATTCCTTTTTTAGGGGACAAACTATATAAATAGAGCTCATCCTGACCCCTTTTTAAACCTATTTTTTCTCATGTGGGTACCCACGAAAATTTGAATTACTGTACTGTATGTGTATTCATATTTACGTGCTCTGTCTTCATTACATGATAGTATTTATTACATCATAGTGGATGTTTGTGTCACAGGTTATTAAACTCTTGAGTGATGGGAGCCGACAGCACCATGATGCCATCATCAACAAAACGTGAAGGTAGAAAAAACTGCACAGCTATTAACAGCAGCTGTTTGCAAAGCAATGCTGCTGCTGTCTAGTGGGAACCCTGGTGATGACGTAAAAGTCAGATAAAACAAGACATGACATCAGATGCTACTGGATACATATCAGATTTAGAACCAACTATGAAAGTGGCTCAAATCACATATATTGGAGGGTGAAAAGAACAAAATAGGGATGCTCATTTTGCTGTGAAAAATTCAGATATGATTCACATTAGTATTGCACAGATATCGATACCAGTATCGGGCGGGGCCCCGATCCAGCACTAAAATGGTGGTGTCGGTATCGGCGAGTACCAACAAATAGGGCACCAATACCCTTTTGAGAGCCAAAGGTTTATTCAACTATTGTCAACCATTTCAGGTAGGCAATAAAAAGGTCTACTGGATTCACTTTGTATTAGTCTTTTTCCTGCTTCACAATGGTAGGCAGCAGCTTGCCATGATGGCAATTATTTTACATCTAAGTAGTATGCAGTTCTTCATACATATACACACACATCAATTTCAAACAGATGGTATCGGTATGGTATCAGTATCGACCAAAGCTGCACAGCCAGAGATCGGTTATCGGTATCGGGGCCAAAAAATGGCATTGGCACAACACTAATTCACATATAGGCAAAAGACGTGATGGGTGGCATTTCTTGCAGTTGACTGTAGCCTAAGAATCAGACATGTGTTTAGCTGCCAGAATGAACGCCACTGGGTTAGGAGACCTTCTGTCCTTATAATAATAATAAAAAAATCTGGTTTAAATAGGGTTATGTTTAGGGTTAGATTAGCTAAAGCATTTCTAATTATGGCACATAACAAATTTCAAAAGGAAGTTGTGGACATTTAGTCATTTGGTTCTGTAAAACCCCTCTGGATCATTCTGGTTGCCTGTTTTAGGGAAGGAGCAGCTGTTAATGGATTTGGTCTATGGGTTCTAGCCAGCTACAAAGGCTACTCAGCTGACTGATTCACGGAGTGAAGTGGGAGAAGACATCCTAACGGAAGCTGTAGCTGCTAGAATAACCTCAACATAAGCTTTAAACGATTTTCTAAAACACTATTCTGAATAATATAAATTAGGTTTAAACATTTATGGATAAGATAGATGAAGTGTTCCTGCACTAGTTAAGAATCCAAACAGAACATCAGAAAAAAGCACAGTGAAATTAATGAAAATGAAGACTAGTCAATATTTCAATATTTTATTTCATTAAATGCTTTTGTGTATCAGAGGCTCTAGTTTGTCAGACAGAGAAGCATTACTGCAGCACTGTCTGTAATCCCCCGTGGAATATGTGGAAACCAAAACTAACAACTTGTTACCAAAGCTTTTTTTTATTGTAAGGTTCATGCTAACCTCTGCACACCTCTGAAAGGCTGTACATAATTCACTGACTGTCTTAAAGAGACATTTTGAGTTGCATCCAATTCAGTTCTGGAGAGATCCAATGCAAGAAACCACTAAAACCCCTGTGCCAGATAAGCCACATAGCAGCGCTGCTATGACGCTGAGAAGTGAAGCTTCAGGACCAAGGCCTGTCAACTTAGAGGTGACAAAACAAGATCAGGACCTCAAACTGTGCTTACTGTATTCTTCCGAGTCTGTTCCAACCGAGATACTAATGAACCTACATTTCTAGCATTCTTTCTCTCAGACATTTTCCCTTAAAGGTCTGATTTATTTCTTTCACAACTGAAGACCAAAGACCTTTCTTCAATCTCTTGAAAGAGAAAAAGAACATCAAGAATAAAAAAAAAATCTTTTTAGCTTGATTATTAAAATATTGAATTATATTTAATAATAAAATAAAATGTTGTTCTTAGAGTTTCCCCTTAATCTAAGCATTAGAGATGTAGGATTACTGTTAGAGTCCAAATACTTTTTTGTTTGTGTTTTACTCAATAAAATCAAGAATTAGAATGATTAGTGAGAAATATAACGTTTGATCAACTTGCCAATATTTTGACTGCTAATATTAATAATTGTTTGGATAGATGTCCAGATTCTATAAAGAGTGCTCAGTGAAGAGGAAAAAAGATGGATTATTTTTTAATGCTGTTAACATCTTAGTTGATAGCAGTTTAATACCAAAATTGTTAGATTCAGCAGACCAGCTGCTGATTCTTGACTTTTATCTACACTTTAGGCAGCATTTCTGTTTCTATTTAAGCTTCTACAAAGGTCACTGAGCAAAGTCTTGGAGGCTCACCCACTGCTTATGGACATGACATTCAAATCAAAAGCACAAGCACAGCTGACTACATAACCCAGGAATCAAAAATTAATCACTCTCCGAGGAGCAGGATTATTCAAGCTTGAAAGAAAGCCTCAGTTAAGAAAACAAAGATGAAATGCCCTTTTCAGTGGGGCCTCTATGTTTTATCTTTCTCTTATTTTGGAAGGAATCAAGGCCATAGTTAATTGTAAGGCAAACAGAGTTAGATTCTATTCACTTTGTCACAGACAAGTTTAAATAATAGAGGGGATAGGATATTTTTTACATTTGTAGTCACTGGAAAGTTCATTATGGAGGCCCCAATGGGATTTATTAGTTTTTCTGGAGTTGACGGGAAGCGATTCCAGAAAAAAAAGAAAGGACATTTCACCAGCAGGTGTATAAGGAAGTGGTAAATATTTTTGTCACTGTGTCAGACGCTTGTTTGAATGAGATTTAGATGACTTATCTGCTCCTAAGCATTTAAAGTGAAGCTGACAGTTTGACGCCTGCAGACAATCTAAACACACTGCTTTGTTGCAATCACAACTGTCTGTCATGAGGTGAAACAGGTGAGCGTACCAGTCTGCCAGCCCGTAAAGAGGAAGTGTGATGAGCCTCCAGCCTCTTTCGGATCGGGGCTCGCTGGCTGAGTGCCACAGCCTGCGCTGCTCGTCTGGGCCTGTGGTGTTCTCCACTATCCACAGGGATAATGAATCCCTCTGTGAGCCTCCAGAGCAGAACCAGAACCTCACCTGTAGAAGAGAAGGAACAGTTTGCAGCTCAGTTTGGGTTTTTCAGAAATTTCCCCAAACACTGGATGTCTCATAGATTACAGTCAATTACAATGTTTTCATTGCACAAAAACACTCCTTCATCTCAGGTTTTATTTTTTCTCTAAATTTATTTTAAAAAAATACACAAAAAACATATTACACACAATTATTTAATAACCAAAGGGAGGGACAAAATGTATGATTAAACCAATTACCTCCCCTAAATTACCGGTATTAAGACCAAACATGAGCACCAAGACATTTTTTACTCTTCTTTCTAATGTTACTTTAGTTTGTTTATAACTGAAAAAAATAATTTTTTTGCACAGATGAAAGAGGCACTGTATTTTTCTAATCTTGAGGCTAGTAAAACCCCTGTGCTTATAGTTAATATAAAACCTTTCAAATAGTTTGTTATACAAGAGGAGGCTTTCTTCTTGCAACCTAAAAGCCATGCTTATTTAGTCTTTTTATTTGAAAAATCAATACTGAAACTTAGGTGAGCAGAGGCAGAGAAGTTGGGAAACTGAAATTTCCCTCTCCTCAGATACACTCTATTAGGGGGCACATTATTCCTAGCTTGAAGGGACATATAGTCCCTCTAACAAGTTCTGGTTTCGCCTTTATGTCTTCTCCTCATCATATGCCCGAACTCCCTCGGCTGACTCCATGCAGTGGTGCAGCGAACCTCAAACTTTGTGAGGAAGAATGAGCTCATCCTTGTTGTTAATGATGAGTCCAGTCTACAGCCTTATCTGCTATCTTTTTCTTGCAGTCATGACTCATACATCCCAGGACAATATGGGAACCTCATGTTTGCACTTTATATGTGTTCAGATCATGACCTTAGGCCTGCACTGCAGCGGTCTGAGGCAGAGTGTAGTGGGACTGGGATGGGAATGAGTTATTTGGAAGAGTTTAGGTCTCTTATGTTTTGTTTTTTTTATGTATTGCATGGATTGATTTGGACACTGCTGTACTAAAATAGAAACTTCCCTGATATGTCATGGCAACAAATAATTAACGAATAAACGTCTCAGTTTACAAGTTATATCTATGCTCTAACCGTCACTTTGAATTCTGTTGTAAATATCTATGTCTGTCATTCTTTATGTGGGATAATAGCTTCAGATAGTTTAAGAATTCCCTTTGAAAATAGGTTAGTATGTAAAAAAAAATGCACATGAAAATACATCTGGCTTTAACTTTGTTTAAGTAATGTTTGGAATTTGCTGTATATTTTTTATTTACTTGGGGTTCAATGTAAGTAATGTTATGACCCTATAAAGATAATATAAAACTTTATACAAAGAATCAAAGTAAAAGTAGCTATAAGTTATGTAATTTTATAAAGAGCCTTATCATTTTAGTGAAATCTAAGTTGTTTTTCTTATTTTATGAGCACCTTAGGATGTAAGAGAGCTCCTAAAATGGAAAAATGCAGAGTTTTGTGAAGAACTTAGAGTGTCTGACGCAGAGAGGATACCAGCAACGGAGAGAGCTGATTGGCTGAGCCACAACTTGAATAGGTCATAAATAAGGTCAAACTTCCTTAAAAATACTACAATTATGAATATTTAGATAAAGGGGAGATACATTTAATCATCTGGACAGGTTAAATATGCACCTCTGGTAAAATAATATTAGGATAATAATAAAAAAATATATAATATTGAATAATCATAACGTCAAACAAAAGAAAAAAAACTATGTCATACAGAAGAAGGCCCTGTATTAGTCTAACAGGATTAAATGTGCTCAATGAGAAACATTTAAATAAAATGGGAAAGAAGAGCTGAGATTTGCTGCTTTAAATCATCTTAATCATTTTAATATAAACAGTCATTAAGAGATTCTCTTGTGATGGCAACTCCTCTCCAGCCTTTGGATGCTGCAGGTAGCGTTTCTCACTTTCCAGGCTGGTGCACAAAAGCAGAGAAACCGATGCATCGGAAATTTACCTTAAAGTCCATGTCTTCACACCTTTATTCCATTTACCTGCCAACATTCCTCTATTCTCTAAGAGCTGTGTGTGCAGAAGTGTTGCTCCTCTTTCCAGAATTGCCAAACAGAAGTGTCTTAAATAAGCAGGCAATAACAGCACAATGCTGACTGATGAGTCTAAATCACTAACAAATAGATGAGATAGTAAAATGACTAACAATGCGGGTAACCAAACAATTCAAAATAATCATAAGGATGTGAATAAAGGACAACCTCATTTTGGTACGCATCATCATTAAGTGACTAATTTCTTAATCCATTACTAAAATCTATATCGGTTAATATCTCTTCATTGGTTATTAGCAACACCTTGGTGGGTTTTTTGTACCAACCAATCACAGCTCCTAGAAGATAGCATTACTCTTAGGAATGGGGTCAAGCACACATCCTAAGTGAGGAATTTCTGTGAGGGCTTTAAGTCTATTTAAAGCTAGAATTCATTAGCAGGAATGTTTAGGCTTTGATAGGAGCTCTGTGAGAAGAATTCAAATATTTTTCCAAATTTGGGACCAGCTCATTTTTCCTTGCGTATTAAAGTTTAGTAGTAAAAGAAGGTTTAGTTTCTTTTTCACATTTATCTAAGTAAATGGGATGAATCTAAAGCTACAATAAGATTACAGGATTCCCTTCCACACATGGAGGGCCTTTTACTGGTTAAATAAAGGTGAAATGAAACGTATTAATCAAAGCTCACTGTACAGTACAAATATTTCTAACATCAACACATTCAACCTGGATTTTTAAGTGGATTTTCTTATCACTGGGAAAATGCACCACTTAGCATTATCAAAAAAAAATAGCTTTGGCCAAATTGAGTCTAAACTAATTTAGGAATAAATTAACAAATTTTTTCACAGGACTTAAACTCTGAAAGTTACATTTCAAGCCTGTTCCTATTTTTCTCTCAGATCCAGGAAAATATTTTTATTTCACTTTTTAATTAGAACAGACTGCCTTAAGCCTGCTTAGTAAAATCACTTCTTTCAGGCTAAGTTTTTGCATTTCACTTGTCGATAGTGATGCATTGTGATGACATGAAGGTAAGAGCTCTGCCATAGCATGGCAATTTAGACAGCGTATGCCCGACCTACCAGAGTCTTCTGAAAAGCGACAGTGGCGTTGGATGTAGGAGTTTGCCCTGAAATCAAAGGATTGATGGTTCAAGCCCCGGCTCCGACTTTCAGTGTTGTTGTGTCCTTGGGCAAGACACTTCACCTGCATTGTCTACTGATGGTGGTCAGAGGGCCCGGTGGCACCAGTGTACGGCAGCCCCACTTCTGCCAGTGAGCCCCAGGGCAGCTGTGGCTACAATGTAGCTTGCCACCATCAGTGTGTGAGTGTGTGTGTGAATGTGTGAATGAATGTAGTGTAAAGCTCTTTGGTCAAGTCTCCTGACTTGAATAAAGGCGCTATATAAGTACATGCCATTTACCATTTACCAAAGCTGGCATATGCTGAACTTTATATGCATTTTTTCAATTTTGGGTGTATACATAGCATACTCATAACAAGTCCAGAACTTATGTCCAACGACAGCCTAACTTATGCATAACGCATGGCACCGTAATGCCCATAAATGATGGACAAGCATCATTTCATGGGCATTATGGAGCATCAGTTAAAGCTGCTCATTAGGGGAACAGCAATGCGCCTGGAGGCACCCGGTCTACATAAAGATATGTCTAATTGCGCTGTTAACCTGCCTGCTGTTAAGAAAAAATAGAAAAAGAAAGAAAAAAGGTTTGGTGACGCAGAAGATCCAACGTCATGTCTGCTAGGAAGTTTGTTGGTGGCTGTGGGTGTGAACGCAGGGAGGATCAATCACACTCACCTTCTTGCTCACCCTATACCTATAATGAGCATGAAGTCTGAAGGAGTACTGAGGGTTTTCTCCTGTGAACCCCCTATTATACCATAACGCTGCCAATACCCCATTATTCAGTACCCGGAAGTTAGAAACATGTTCAGTGATCGTCTGGAACACGTCAAATACGCTGATATATGTTGGAGATAAATTCTTGATAAGTTACGAATAAGTTATGCACACGTTACTCATGGGTTTTGGATAAGCTGGACACCACAACTTATGAGTTGTCCTCTTTCTTTGCTGTTTAATACTCAGATTTAGTCATTCAGATTAAATAATTCTAGCTGGATATGCAATTATTTCTAGAAAAAACAAACAAACAATAAAGGCATTATTTGGATAATATCTGAAGCTTAAATCAGCAAACAGCTGACCTGTTAGCAGTAAAGGGTAATTTATGGCATTGTTCATAAAAGATTTGTTTAAAGCATAATATGTTCAGTGACAGACTGCTGCACCCTAAATGCACCAGGGAGCGTTATCACAGATCCTTCCTATCAGCAGCTGTAAGACTTTATAACCATCACTGTTCCCAACAACCTCAATAAGTTGTTACATTCATGCTGATTTTGTACAGTTTCTACCTTAGTCAGTTATATAACATGATGCTATTATTTTGCACATCTCTGATGTTGCTGCTATTTTCAAATACCCATTACTGTAAAAATGTCCATAGCTGTATATTGGTTATATTCTGCAGGTGCACAATATTTATATTGTTAAAACACTTTTCAGTACAGTATTTTATTTGTTTATTATTTATCTCTTCATTATTATGTATTCTTATACACTTTTCTAAGGTACAAATTTGTGTGACCATTTTTTCTATAATCTTTTTGCTGCTGTAAACACCAGAATTCCCCTATTGTGGGAGAATAAAATGGCTTTCTATTGTATGCTAAATTCTGACTTTAACAGCAACTATTCAAGTTGATCATGTTTTCTCCTCTGTTTCTGTACTCGGGAGTGAGGATCAATACAATGACATTCAACTATTTTTGAGAAATGATTTGGGAGTTTGGAAGAAACAGATTCTTTTTTGACCACCTTTGTATTTTCTCTGAATCAAGTATTGTACAGAATTTAAGGACTAGAGAACTGCATCACTCCTTGGCCTTGTATTTGGCTTTACTGTCCCTCAGATACTTTTCCATGTCTGAGAAGTTGACTTATTTAATCTTCAATCACATTGTGAGTCACATTGGAGTCAGATGGGATGGCCTTTTTTGCTCAAGAAAGGAAGAAAAAGTGATGAAAGTTTCACGGAATGGTAAAATAGTCTCTGAATCCCCCAATGGCTTGATGCAGGCCCTCTGGCTCATTTCGCCTCCCCATTTTGAGTGGCTCTGTGCAATCATTAACATGACCCTGCTGCGATTCTGTCCAATCAGAGGTCACTAAGTTCACCAACATCCTTCCCTTTTTACCATACTTTCTCTCTCACACATACATTCTGATACAGCAAAGAAAAAATAGAAGTTTTTCCAGTTGGAGTGAGAGAATGGTAAATGCCTGCATAGACCCTCCTTGTTAGCACAAACACAAGTTTTAACTATTAAAGAATTGAATAGACATGTTTTTTTTCCACAGAAACTAGAAAAAGTAATGGATAAAGTTTTGGGTTTTAATATAAACCACTAATGTAAAGTAGATACAACATGGACTCACCGTGCAGGGAGAGTTTCTCAGAGGAGGAGGGAAGAGTGGACTCTTCAGCAGCGCTGAGCTACGCTGACCTTTGGACTGGCTTCTCTCAGTTGTGAATGTTGCCCCTTTGCAAAAAAAATAAAAAATTAAGACATGGATAGAGAAATAGCATATAGACAGTCAAGATAGATATTTTTATATGTGCCCCTAACAAGGGACACTTTTTGTCACTGTCTAAAATGAAATCCTACCTATCCGTGCTTGTTTTAGATCTTTTAAGATAAACAACATGACTATTTCTTACGTGAAAGAAATGAGCAGGGAACAACTTATTAAATTCAGGTTTGCAGACATTTTTCCTGTGTTTGGTAGAATTGCCTTAACACTGCTTGACTTGAGTTTAATATTTTAGGTATAATTCCACAAACACCTTGTTACATGTGCTCTGTATTATATCTTAATAATCTTCGAACCTCAAGCTGATTTCACTCTGTGAAGTCCATCACTACGATCTGCTGTAAAAGATGAAAACAACATGATGCTGCCAACCCTGTACTTCACTAACTGGATGAAGAATTGACACTTGAAAACATTTTACTCTCTTTTCCCTTCAAATGTAACAATGCATATTATAGCCAAAGAATTTTAAATTTATCAGATCACCATAAATGTCTGCTAAATGAGCTTCTAGTCTATACTTTGATTTTTAAGTTGCATTTGTATTGCTTTCTTCTTCTTTATTGCATATGATGGAACTCTCTTAGCAGTTTCAGCGTCTTTACAAGCTATTCTGATTTTCAATAAGCAGCGAACATGTTCATCTCTATGACACAGAACCTGTCTTCTTGTTGACAGATAATGTATGATGAGTGGATAATTCATACTGATGTATAATTGAACTCATCACCTTTGGGCCTCCAGGTAATCTATTCAAGGTTCAAATTAGACTTTACGTTGTCTTTCTTGATAAATTTGTTAATTCAGTTAAATCTTTTAACAATTTTACTCGAGAAAGCAACATGCTTGAGGTGTAGCCTTATAATGCATCTACAGTTATGCCTTAATTTTAATAAACCTTTTCCAAAAGTCATGGCATCATGGTATTGATGTCCCGAAACAGTTTTTTGTTGTTGTTATTAAGCCAATAGAACTGACCCAAAACAAGAACATCTTAATCTGTTTTCATGCTAAACAATGAGAGGAAATGGCAACCTGTATTTTTATAACATGCATGTAAATATTACTTCTCAGCTGTATGCAGTGGGTTTAAATAATTATTGCTTTCACAAAACCCCTCTAAGTTTATGTGTTTTAATAATCTCCCTATGCTTTTGTGGACCTCTGATTAAACTAAAGGGTCTAATCAGAAACCTTGAGAATGATTGAAATAACTGCCACAGCGAGGTTGAATACAATAGATTTATTTACTCCAAAGAAATCAAATATATTTTCAGCAGGCTGAGGCGGACATTCTGCAGCCTCTTAACCCCAGTGGGATTCTGTTTGTTCCAGTGCTCTGACCTCTGATCAAGGCAAGATATTGTGTCTGGTACATCTGCAGTCTCAGTTGTTCCAAATTCACAAAGTCAGTATGTTCAAGGTTAGCTTGTGTTGTTTTCAAGTTTTAAATTATCAGGTTTCCACTGTTTGAAGTCCATCTCTATAAGGCTGAGCTACACTTCTAAGAGCCTGCAAATTAATGTTAATATCAGATGAGGGACACGTGTGATACAGACCTGATGAGGGGCAGCTCTGTCTGCTTCCTTTGAATGGAGATCTTCTCCAGGAAAGACTGCGGCCTGGAACTGACTGCCAGCTGCAATCGCCCTCTTCAAAAGAGCAGTAGCTACCATTAAGAAAGCGCCCTGGAAAGAGATACAAGAGAATACTTTATTGATTTATATATATATGATGAAAGAAGAAAGTAGACTTACTGTATCACAGCCAGACATCCAAAGGGAGAATGAACAGGGACCGGTGATCAAGCAGTTTAGTGACATGTAAAAGTTAAAAAAAATAAGTGCAAAAAGGGTGCACAGTAACTGCTGAAAGGATCTGATGTGGTGATGAAACCTGGGAATGTAGTGTAGTCCTCAGACTACTCAACACAAAGTGGTAGATTAAGAGGTATAAAGCTAGACTGCCTGGGAGGAAATTAGATATCATGACATAATGTCTTTTGTGCAATACGACAAGGATCTGAAGAATTTGACTTACTGAGATTTCATGACAAAGCTGGGAATTTGACGTATTAGTAGTCTATGAGAAAAGATGCTGAATATCTGAAATTTCATGGCTGTTAAACAGACATATTGGACACAAGCAGCTCAAGCAATTTTAATAACGGAACCCTTGTTTACAATAGTAAGAACATGAGTAGGCACTTTCACACCTTAACGATTTAGCAAGTGTATACCTGACGTCCCAGAATCTTCTAAAACGCTTTTTTTCAATTTTGGCCATATACTTAGAGTATTCATTAGTCCAGAGCATATGTCCAACAACAGCCTAACTTATTGTATCCATAACGGACGGCAGCGTGACGCCCATAAAATGTCATAAGCCAGTGTCTTGAGGGGGGCAGCAATGTGCATGGAGGCGCCCAACCTGCATACAAAGATATCTACCAAAACGCTGCCAATTTGCCATTATACAGTAGCTGGAAGTTAGAAACACGTTCAGCGGTCGTCTGGAGCATGTCAAATACGTTGATATGCATTGGAGATAACTTCTTGATAAATTACAAATAATTTATGTACACGTTATTCATAGGTTTTGGATAAGCTAGATGTCACAACTTATGAGTAATTTACACTTGACGTATGTCAAGGATCAGATAACGATCAGATGTGATTCAGCGTCCTCATAACTTATACAAAACTATCCCATAACTCATCCAACGTATGCCAGCGTTTTTTGCCAGATTTTTCATACGTTTTGCATATGCTTTCTAAATCGTCAAGGTGTGACGGGGGTTAACGTTGGTTCAAGGAGAGCCGTTGCTCCTCTGCATCTTGAAAAGGCATTTTAGGTTGCTGTGGCATCGGATTAGACTATTATTAGTATTAACTATTATTAATGAGACATGTCCCATTAGGAAACCACCCAAAGGCACATCTGAAAACTGCTTTATGGTGTGTGGTCCCACTTTTAGGCATTATTGTGGTGAAAGAAATTCTAACCCTCAGGGAATTCATTTCCCACAAAACTGTGTATATAATAAAGTTGTTTCTGTTGCTGTTGCATCCAGAGGCATGACAGGAACAAGGAATCACCAGCAAGATTTTGCCCATCGAAGCAACGCTCTTCTATGTCATCCATTGGACCAGAGGTCACGGATTAGCGGATCTCAGTCCGGATCCGGAACCAGCTGCTGGCTAATCCGGAGCCAACCTGATTTAAAACATTTATAAATTACTGCATGTTGTCCGACAACAGTGTCTAACTTCACTTGCTACCCTTCTCCTGTAAATATGGTAAAGCCCTCTGGAGCAGGCTGTACATGATACAAATTAGCCAGTGAGCTGTGTCAGTCAGAGCTGGTGCTGTTAGCTACTTTTAGACACAGCAGGCAAACATGTGGCAAGCCGGTTGGTGGGAAAGAAGGAGAAGACGATGAGAAAAACAGAGCAGAGAAAGTGTGGACTGCTGGAAGAAGTGCCGTGACAGAAACGTGCAATGGTGTGCTCAAAGATGGCCCTGCACATTTTGTGTATGTGTGGCTCAACCTACTGCTGTGAAGCAGGATTCTCCACCATGAATATAATCAAAACTAAATATTGATTTAGGCGCATGAATGAGCACCTTGATATGTGCTTTAGAATGGCTTTGTCACCATTCAAACCCAGGTTTAAAGCCTTGCAGGTTAGCCTAAAGCCCACTGCTGTCATTAAGCCATAAAAAAGAACGAAAAGAATAACAAACTGTCAGTTCAGGTGTTTTATAAAATATGTGAATCAGGAAATTGTCTATATTCTGTTTAAAGTAACAGATTATAATCAAAAATGTCTCTGGACCTTTACTGGTTGCTGATTTTCTTTATACTCTCTTTGATTCAGAGAGTTCTAAAGTTTATACCTGTTTTCGGTGCTCCGGGTGCTTTTACAGGGTTAGTACATGCCTGCAGATTGGTCTGTGACCCAATAAATTCCAACCTGCAACAAAATGCCTATTTTTTGACACCTTTTGTTGGTCTCAGAATACAATAAGGCGGGTGGTCAAAGAACAAGATTTAAGCCGCTCTTTCCTCAGGATTGGACCATAATACCACAACCCCATTCCTTCTTTAGGCTCAATTTCTTGCTTTTGTCCAATTTTACCCATTCCAAAATGCTCACTTGCTGACTAATATATCCCACCTACTAATAGGAGTGCATAAAGTTAAGTCTGACTCTTGTATCCTGGCTCTAGCCAAGGTGTTCCCCAGAACAGGCTGGAATGTGTTGTTAGGAAACAGGATGTCTGCATTTCCCTCTTGAACCTGTTATCCTGTGATCCAACACGGAAAACACTTAAGACAATGGGTGATGAGTAATGAAATATTGAATGTCTAATTTAATCAAAGGCACTACATGCTGTATACAGTAAAGTGGATTTATTGGTTGTTGTTTTTTGGATCGACTACTTTTCCTATCAGCTTCTACTTTTTTACATTAGAATGCTTAAAAAGAAAAATACTTTAAAAGGGAAGAATAACAAAGTAACAATAAGTACTTCCAACCGTGTAGTGCCACAAAAAAGGCTATTGCTCCAGATGAGGTAATAACACACTTAGCTAAAAGCATTGCACTCTGTTTTTATTCATCTATTGGCAGCATGAGTTTTGGGAAAACGATCCACTTCTTGTGCGAACAGAGTATTTCAGGTTAAAGTACAGTTTAAAGTGTTCATTATCACCACCTAATGTAAAATCAGTAAACCACAAAAAGCCACTATTCAGCCTCAAGAGTTTTTAAACGCTTATTCTAAAAGCTGAGAAAATTAAAACTTTGTTCTTCAAGGATTTTTGAAGGTAGTTTGTAAAGAACAACTTAGGTCACTTTGAAACCCTGTTGACTCTCTATGAGTTGATTTTTCTAGCTGCAATCAAAAACCTTGTACCATTATTACTGTTTGTGTAACACATGTTTAATTGCGAAGAGATTAATATTGCTGAAAGGGCTGAACATCCAAAGCAGCTCAGTGGAAAAAGTTAGTACTTCTCTAATTCATTGCAGTTTCTACTGGGACCAACAGGTAAACAGTCCAATGTTGAAGGCTGATTATAAAATGCTTTCACACTGTAATATGTCTGTCTGTCTGTCTGTCTGTCTGTCTGTCTGTCTGTCTGTCTCTCTAGTATAATAAATGAAGATTAAATGATTACCCTCTGATTTTAATATCATATACACTGATGACAGCAGACTGGAGGTGAATCCTGGTAAAATGTCAAGCTCTGCACACTTTATCCACTGAAATTAGACCGACAAGAAGGATGATTTTAACCAGAAATATAGATTCTGGTTTGTGACTGTTCTGGTACCTGAGCAGTTACAGAGTTCAGAGATGTCTGACTTATGATGCTTGCGTAAGGAGAATAAACAAATCACCCAAGATCCATGGAGTCTTCTTACAATTTGTGCGGTTTGTACAAAGACTGTGATCAACCATACCATTTAAACCACATATAAAGTGAAGAATATCATTCACTGGGAAATCTTAGAATAAAACCAAATAGTTACCTAGTGCTTACAACATTCCTTCTGTAATCTAACAGAGAAAAATTGAACTTCATTTATATTTAATGATGAAGCATTGCTGTCTTTTACTTGAACATAATATCAAGATCAAAACTTTAGTTTCAAAGCTCTATTTCAAAGTTAACTTTATGGTACTCTGATCTCAAAATTCTTGTAGAGACTTTTAACAGAAATCATAAAAGAGATCTGCAGACCAGCAGAAGCCTTTTTGAAATGGTAATTTCAAAACAACAACAATTCACATAATTTCAATATGTTCATCCCAAACTAAAGCTAATGTTAGATTACTCCATAAAAACTACACATATAATAAATATCATAGTCCACTTTGCCTTGTGACAATAATCAGCTTGTCTAACATAAACCACTCACTATGAGATATTCATAAAAAGGTAAAGACATAACCTCAGCCATGCATACAGTATGAATAGAAACATCTGGGATGGTTAAGTATTTATAAATGTCACAATATGAAATCAGCATGTGTGAGGTGTAGGGTACAAAAATCCAATAAGTTAATGATATTCTAGCCTTAACAACAAAAGCAAGCCTTAACACTTCTCACTCCCTCAGTGTCTTCATTAGAGTTTATTCTAATATAAATAATAAAATGTAAATTATTATAGGCTGCTCATTGGAACAGTGGGTAAGCGCTGCAGGCTTTTCAACAAGAAGGTTCTTGGTTCAATTCACAGCCCAGATTCTTTCAGCATGGAGTTTGAATGTTCTCCCTGTGCATGCATGGGTTCTCTCTGGGTACTCCAGTTTCCTCCCACAGTTCAAAAACTGACTAACTGTTTAGTTAATTAGCCTCTCTAAATTCTCCTTAGGTGTGAATGTGTATAGGAATGGTTGTTTGTCCTTTTTGTCTCTGTGTTGCCCTGTGATGGACTGGCAACCTGTCCAGGGTGTACCTCGTCTTCCGCCCATAGACAGCTGGAGATAGGCACCAGCAACCCTTGTGACCCCTCTTGGGATTAACGTGACGGAAAATGGATGAATGGGTATATTATTATTAAGAAACTGCAAAAAACCAGAAGTGAACTTAAACTGTCCCATTTGGGCAATAATATATATATATATATATATATATATATATATA
>NW_015150474.1:1576922-1654402 GCF_000732505.1 Cyprinodon variegatus
ATATATATATAGAATGATAAGACATAGGTTGATCAATGTGGTTAATAGTATCATGAACGATTGGATAAAAAAAAATTTAAAATGGAAAACAGTCAAAGCTATGATAAAATAACCTAACAACAGATTGAAACAGAAATGTAACCGTTCTTCTCTCATACTGTATTTTTGGTACATGGTACCTTGGGAAAATCTTACTTTGCAAAGATACTTCCCAATTAAATAAATCCTCACACATCCCTTAAATTACAGCCTTTTCCGCTTTGAAGCAAGGCACCATTTTCAATTTGTTGCAGGGCAAATGTGTAGCTCAAAGGCAGTGGGGTGTCTGCAAAATTTAGCCAGGCTGAGATGAAGCAGAGGAAGCAGCAGCTCTCAGAGAGTGGAGGATGTGTTTGTGCATAATGAAGCGTTCGTAGGATGGTGAAGGATCATCCGCAGGGACTCGAGTTTCCTTATATGTCGGGAATCTTTGTGATTGACACCAGCTGAGCTTGTTCCTCCTGCCTCTTTCTGCTTTTTCCCATTAATGAGCCTTGGCAGAGCTTATAAAGGATTTAAATAGATCAAATCAGATGCAGATAACTGGTGGATAGATCATAGAGAATAGGGTATCAGAGAGGAGATGCTTTGTGATACGAGTGCCAGGGGGTAATCGGGATGGGTGACTGATGAAGGAGGAATGAATTACAGAGCTGCAGGTACAGATGTAGACTGTGTATTGCAAAGCAAAAGACACATCTGAAAGTATAAAGGTGGTCTAATCATTCATGCATGCATTATTGGTCCTTGATTTTAATGAAATGAGGATTAAGGTTGTTTTTCTTAAGAAGAGCTTCAGGGAGAGTTAACAGCTGGTGTTTGTGCCTAAGAATCATTTAAGCAAACCCAGGTAACAGAACCCTGACATTTCTCAGTCAACACCAAATACTTTTTCTGCTAATTTAAGATTTTTCAGTAAAATAAGTAAAATAATTTTATTTCCAATCCTATTATCTAATTATCATTCCACGCTCTACCCATCTATTCATGTCTAGATTTCTTGGAATAAAAACATGATTTATAACATTCTCTATTTTAGGTTTAATAAATATAATGCACAACCAGAAGAAAACAATATTAATTATATAGTTTAAACTAATGGGCCTTTAGATGTATGTACTTGGCGGGATGAATTATTCTCTTAATAAGACTTAAACAGCTGATGTAACTAAAGCTTTCTGCCTCTTTTTAATTCCGGACATATTCCAGACAGTTGTTTCTTTGTCAAGATGAATGGATATTCTTTGGCTTTAGCCCCTCTGGAATTCCTCAAGGACGAGTCCTTGGCCCCAATATGTTCTATGAATGTTTCCCCTGGGTTCTACCATTACTTAAAGCAACAGTGAGTACATTTTGACCTAAGTTTTAACCTAATTTGGGCTATTATTAAATACTTTTTTTGGACAATTTATAGCATACGATGCATAATGATGCTCCATGTGGGCTTGATAGGGTCGGATCCATCGCTAGCTTCACCCAGGGGCTAAACATTACACAGTGTTTAACATAATAATTTATTTTGTTTCTATTCTGATTAGATTTTTTTATTATTATTTATTATTTTTATCCCTTCCAAAAAACAAAATGATGTGAAGAATCACTGCGGGTTTTTTTTTTTTTTTTTTATAGCTTAGAAGATACAAAAACCTGTTTAGTCTCAAACCTTCTCAATGTTAAAGAAAACAGAATATAAATCTTGATGAAGTCCCTTTTCTTTACAGCTACGGTAAATCACCCGCATGCATCTGTATGTATTGCTTATGATTCAAAATTTTTCAAGACCAGGCCATCGTACTCTTATCCTTGGCCTGGCTCTATCTTTTTTCAATGTATTAGACAAAATAAAAAAAAAAAAAGGACAAAAAGAGAGTAAGAAAAGATGAGGATTTATCACCTCAGGCTGCACTCATATGTCTTGTTTGGGAGCAAATATAAATTAGAACTGTATCTTTTGTCTAAAGAGCACGATATTAGCACCTGTCTATTTAATGAAACTTTTGAATCACCAGACTTTAATAAGAAGAACTAAATACTCTCATCTGCCCTTCAAAATACACACTACAATAATAGTGATGGCGCCTTTACTTTACTTATAAAACATTTAATTATTTGATATAAGTTTATTGAATAAATGTAGATGAATCTTTCTCAATTTATAATGCTTTCAATGCTTTTTTTATTACTTTAGACATATATGGTCTTTTTCACTTCATAAACATAAAGTGTTTTTCTCTCTCTTTCCCTCATTGAAGCCTGAAAAGTGAACTTTTAGTTGATCATTTAAAAGTGGTTAAAGAGGACAGAGAAAATGATGACTCTGACCAATATGGAACATATTCTTAAACATTAGGGAACCTCGTTCAAACAAAAATATCTGAACCAAAATATGTTCTTTGAGGCATAACATCTGATTTTAATGTCACACAGACACTAAGGTATTCCTAAACAAGCATGTTGGCCCTCTCACATCTGAATGTTTTACACACATACACTTCTTACATTGAAAAAGTGATTGCACCCTTGGGTTTGCCTCTCAAGCCAATTAGCGCTAATAAATCCTATCGCAGCAGAATGGGAAGCTGTGCCTGGCTGGGATTTTCACCCTATCGTTACCCTCTTATCTCCCAGCTCCCATTTTGAGCAAACCTACGCACACACGGGAGCGGACATCATTTTAATAAGCAGCACATGGGGAAGGTGACCTGCATTGTGGGGAGAGGAATATTAATTCTGGTCACTTATTTATGGCTAAAAAAAACAGAATTAATCCAAAAATTTGCTAGATTTATTGTATTTAATGGTATGGATGAGATTTCAGAGCAATTTGCACACTAATCAGAGAGACAACCTAAAGCTTCAGAGACGGTGCTAAAAAGAGGTTCAAGTTACGCACAAGCAGACACACACAAAGAGCACTCGGCCTAGGGGACTTGTGAATGAGATGTCAGCATAGTTGGCTAGCGTTGCTCCTAAGCCCTGAGAAAAGCAGAAAACAAATGTGCAAAGATATAGAAATAACAACCGTGGAATATGTCAAGGGTGAGAAAGGCCAGCCAAGCATATCTTCGGCGCCCTTATTTTGGGCTTTTCTCCCTGTGTTTCTGTCTGCATAGTTCAGGAAGATTGTCAGTTGTTGCTGTGCAGGGTGGGACGGTTTCATTACAGGTGATTCACCACTATGCAACCTGATCAGTGGACATCAGAGAAGAAAGAGGAGGTACAGTACATACAGAAGCATCCATCCCTTGTCCAAGATTTTCCCTTTCAAAAAATATTTATGTCAACATCTATTTAAATGTTTTAGATACATCTTTTTTCTTTAATTTTAAATGTCTGCTTCACTAGAATTTGATTTATTTTGGTTTAAACAATTAAAGACTAGGTGTAGTTATCCTGCCACCAATCAGCTGTGCCCGCAAGATGTTTTGCGCAAAAAACTAAGTCTGAAGCTGCCCTACTGTATCTGTGGATATAGAAATTAAACAGTTAGATATGTACAAATATTCCTCTGTGAATCTGTGACCTTGAAAAGCACGACTTTAAATCTACTTCTGAATGACTTAAATGATCAATCAACATTTTACTACACATAATCTGTTTGAAATCCAGTGGCATGACTTTAAAGATGCCTTTATAAACAGTCATGTTGTTAAAATTTCTCAAATGTTAAGGATGTAAAAAACACCTTAATATCTTTTCCATGGCTGGCTGTTAAAACAAAGCCTGAGCAATAATAAGATTTATGAAAACGAATAAAACAGAGACTTTTTTTTTTTCCAGAGGCATTTGGAATATAAAGCTGTACTAAAAATAAATGACTCATAAAAGGTGGATTATTTAGGGAGTCTTGTAGATCGTTAAGATGAAGATACTGTAAAACTGATCTGATAAAACAGATTTGAAGTTGTAAAAGATGGAAACACTGAAACATGCTGAAGAAAAAAGCAAAGATCACTAGTTTCGAATAATGCTGTTGGAAATTTTGTCCACCTTGTAAAAACTGACAAAAACCAATGGGTAAAATGGTCAATATGGTGTTTGCATGGTCATCTGGTGGTTTCATGCTCATCATGTTATTAAATTGTCACTCTACTCACGGCAGAGGTTTCCTTCATCGTCTCTGCGTGGACAGTCTGCACTGAAGTCACAGAGTTTGTCCAGAGGGATTGCTGGGCCCTGGTAACAGTGGTACTGTCCCTCCAGGGTGATGTTTGGGCCAAGTGAGGAAGCTGGAATAAAGAGGAAGAGCAAAACTTGGTTAAGATAGAGTGTTTTCACAGTGCAGTCACGCATGAGTAAACCAACCGCTTGTAATGTAAGCACAACACACTGCAAAGCTGAGGCTTAAGTTTGTTTTCAGAACATCTCTGAGAGATTTAATGCATTAAGTTAGATAGAAAACTTAAGTCTGCAGCTCAGAGAAAGAACAACAAACAGAAAAGTTAAGTTAAGAGTGGCCAAATCAGAGTTTGTAAAAAGGTCAATATAACCTGTGACATCTGCAGACTGTGTGCGCCGTCATAAATAACCTGAGGCAGGCAGCATAAACTGTGAATACAGTACTCATCCATCAGGGGAGGGACACACGCAGTGAAAACTATGACCTAGTTGCCGTTGGCTGGCTTCACACATAGTGCAAGCTCACACGGGTACAATTGATATCACCTGTCTCAGCAGCTCAATTGTCACCAGGTGCATTTGCATATCTATGCAAATCAGAGAGCTGATATCTGGAAACTGACTGTTCACCTTCACCTTAATCACCAGAAACTGATCAGAGGAAAAAAAAACAAGAGAGTAGGGAACTACAGCATAAAGCACTGATGGAGATCTTGTTTGTTTCCATCTGTCACAAAGAAAAAAAAAGGGGAAGTGATTATTATCACAAGTGGCTGGCTGCTCTCTCTGTACTCTGCCCTTGATCTATAATATGCAGATTTGTTCTCTGGTCGGGCGAAGCTGTCGAAAGTCTGATAACAATCTCCATGCCATGGAGGCAAATGTAGAGCGATCGGTGCTAGCTGTATGAACAAGATACGCAGGAACCACATAATGAATTTCTTCCTGACATTTGTAATTAATGTAGTTTTTTACTACAGCTGAACTAGTCGTAAAACGTCATGTTTGCTAAAATCGTATTTTAAAAGTTAAAACTCAATTATCATGTTGGGAAACCCAAACCTTAACCAGCTGATGATTTAAATTGAGGCTGATGCATTTTTTGTCAGTCATCCTTCTCCATCACTGCATAGATTTTGTGCAATACAACAGTAAGAGTTATAGTAAAACAGTCCCACAGCATGATGCTGTCATTACCATACTTCACAGATGGTGCCATGTTCACACTGGATTTTTCAAACATTGCGGCCAATCAAGCGTACTATTTATCTCTTCTGAACATAAAACCTTTCTTACAAAAGCATTAAGCTCCATGTCTGCAGCTGCAAATTTTGTTGTACTTTAAAGCACAGGGTTTTTTGTTCTCTTGCACAACACCCTTAGTTTATTTTAGTTTGCAACTTTGGTTCCAGCAGCTTATAGTTTATGAGAGACTAATTTCTTGATCTTTATAGGCTGCTCCTGAACATCCTGACTGATTTCCTTTCATTTAAGGGTAATAGTTTGGGTCCAGATGCTAAAAAGTGGTGAGGTTACATATTAAGATTGGTCAAGTACGAGTACATGCATTTTATTTTATTTTTGAAGGTAGGCAAACACGAAATGGGATCATAGAAAGGGAGAAGTCATGCAGCAAAGGTCATCAGGCCAGGACGTGAAACTGTGACTACCCACTTTCAGGACCAAAGCCTCTGTTCATGGTCATGCTTAACCCCATGCAGCACCACTGTGATTGAAAATATGCACAGATGGAAAGACTCTGCACCGTCTGGAATGGTAAACAGATTGGCTTACAGTAGTTTACTTGGATCTTCATCAGGATTAAAAACTGATGGTCCGGCGAGATTGAAATGACCTAAATGTGTTTCTGTTTGAAACACATACGACAGTGAACGAGATATTTGCGTTTCCACAGTTTTACGTGCATACAGTATGACCTTTAAAATGGCAATTCTATTAAGCATAGTGTCTATGATTGTAATGAAAATCTGTTTTGCATCATATGCACTAAGTTACTGTATGTTCCTAATTTATATGCAGTATTGCTTCAATAACGCCCCATGCTATTCTCTCTGAAAAAGTACAACAGAAAATGTTTTTTGTGATTAAAAAAACATCTCTGCATAGTTTTAAATAGTATTTTATTAGGGTGTTGCACGGGTTATCGAGGGTATGTACAGCAAGCAGAAAACACAAGTGTGGAAGATACACAGTAAATATCCAATGATGTATCATAAATGGCTGCTTTGAGATCTAATAGCATCAAGATATATGGGGTGCTCGCTCAACTGCTTCAACACGGGGCACCTTCCTTAAATTACTTCTATCTGTTGATCTTCAGGATTTGTTACAGCTTAATAAAGTTTAAATTAAGCAATAGCCAAACATTAGATAGTTTACTTTTAGGCAGAAAAAATTTAGGTGGAAACTTGAAATAAATTTTGGCAACATTATCTTAAAATTACCCTAATCCCCCCCTCAGGATAAAATATACCCTTGTACAGAAAGTAGTATGTATTTACCGGCGTCTCACAGTTATGGCTCTTTCTCAGCTCAATCTAGACTCTTTTCCTTTTGTGGCGAGCGTGGCCGAGAAGCATTAGCACCCACTTGAAAAGTGACACACCCGTTGATGGATTAAAACAAGATTTTTTTATTTTTTTGGGGGGTAGAAAAACACATTAGTTGGACGCCTCCCACGCCCCACTGCTGTGCCAGGACCTCTATGGCTGCGAAAAGCTACTTTAACATGTCAGTGAATGATCCACTTCAAAATCTTTTTAAAATTAGACAGTGTAAATGACTGTGCTGATGAATACTCTATTATATAATCACATAGAAACAGCCGCATTTGACTCTTTTGGAAAACTGTGCTTAAAAAAACTGCATCAATGACATTTGAAATGGACAGAATAATATACAGCTTGATTTGAATTAGTTCAGGAGGAGCTTTGTTTTAAACGGCAAAGTGTTCAGGTAAAGATGTGGTTTTACTACAAGATCTAAGCCATGCATTGGTCCTGCACAGCAGCTTCCGCTTTGTATAAACTTGGTACAACAAACAAAACTATTCATCAAAAAAAGGAATTAGGAAAGTTACCCAGAGTGAACCAAAACCTTTGGGCATTTGATTTAAATTCATGGATTTATCTTAGTTTGATGATGGGGGAGTAGTACGTGTAAAAGGGATGATGTGGCCAACTTTAAGCTCCCTGAAGCAGGTAAATGCAGTCAGACATGGCCGCTACATTGCGTGCAGAGTGCAGTTCTTAAATCACACTTGTCAGATTGTGAAAACAAGTGGGTCAGTGGGGGATGAATTGCCTGTGGGATCAAGAGAGTTTTGTTATCTTTGTGTTCATGGGGTTGCTTTGGGCTTGGTGAGGAGGATGATGTATGAGAGCAGAGGAGCTGGAGCATCTGCTGTTCAAACAGATACACAAACAGAAGAGTGAGAGTTTGATAGAGTTACGTGTTTAAATATTCACGATTTGTAACTTTAAACAATAAAAAAACATCTTTTACAGAGTGGAAAATATTTCCAAAAGTGTTTATCTGCGCAGAGTAGCTCATAAAAAAACAGGTCTTGCACTGGGAAGCTGTATTTTTCAAAACTGTTTCTAGAAAAGGCTGAACAGGTGTTGTTGGAGTTTATTACAAACAATGATGTAATTCATGCAGATTTTATGTGACAGGGCAAAGTCATGCATAATTATGAAGTCGGAGGAAAAGGATGTTATAGATAAGAATGCAAAAAGTGTGCCATACATTTTTTTCCTGCAGATTTACAACCCTTAAATTAACTCATCATTGAACCTCAGTAGGAAAGCGGCTGTTTTATGATGGCCTCAGAGGTTTGGTAGAAAACATCAAACAAACAGCATCGTGAAGGAATGCTGCAAATAGGTTTGAGGCAAAGAAGAAGTTTAAAGGAGCGTAGAGTTCCAAAACATTATCTTCCGTTTTGGACAACTCAAATTTCTTTTGTTAGTCAAGTGTACACAAACAAGGAAGTTGACTTTGGATTGCAAAAAGACTCTAAATCTACCATGGGAAGGAGAGTTCTGTTCTGAAAAGAGGTCTTGCTATAGATATGAACGCGCTCAAATTCCACTTTTCAGCCTACATTCAGACTATCATACAAGGAAAACTAACAGTATGTTACCTTTAGACCAAATATTCCCAAGGTGAGGAAGGAGGGAGCAGCATCAAAAAGGGAAATTTAAGGAATTTAAAGAGACTCGAGACTGTGGTGAAGAGTCATCATCCAGCTGGACAATTGACGTAAACATACATTCAGAGCTACAAATGGAAGGTTTAGCTCAAAGCATGTTTTACAATTAAAAATATCAAGATCAAAGCTATGAGTGCGGCTGGCTAGTTCAATTGCTAAATCACCCCGACTCACACACAGGAATCCCTGGGTTTGACTCCCCCGCTGTGGGGGGGATGAGCTGCCAGTATGGGTCCTTAGGCAAAACCCTTCACACTTATCCTTACTTTTTAAGTCACTTTGGAAAAAAGCTAATTGCATAAACAGTAACTATCAAAATGCTTAAATAACCTAACATATATAGATGCTGTCTAAGAGCACCTTGTAAAATGTGTGCACATTTGAAAATTTTTTAGAGACTTAGACGAGAAGCTGGGAGACCAAATACTAATGCACAAAAATTTTTTTGATTCTTATTTGTCTGTCATTCTAGCTCAACATGCTAATTTTTAATTTATACCTATGTTGAAGCTTTAACAGAACCTTTCAAGGTAAAACAAAACAAACCAACAAAAACACCTTTGGATCAAACTGTTCAGAAGCAAGAAAATATTAAAGAACAGAAGTCTCTTTATACAGTTTTGGCATGCTTAGGATGTTTCTCTTGCTCCTAACACCTGATTCTAAAAGTTAAACTACCTTCTCATCTGGTCATCATTTCAGCCTGCAAAGGTCTATAATGAGCCATTCAATGATTTCAGAGCAGGATTGGGAAACTATTCCAACTGATGTATAAAGAAATGAAAAAAGTTTCTTTATTTAGGGTGCAAGCAGATCATTCATCTTAAAAAGGAAAGAATTTTCTTTTTAATTAGATGTATAATTAACTGAAAGCTTGCAGAGTGAACCTTTGAATTAAACTATTAAAATATTATCTTTTTGTTCCTGTTGACAGAAAGCTTCTATAAAAAGGAAGCAAAACCAGCACAAACACTTCACACGTATCTTTCATTATCTTTTATTTTCCGCCTCTGAGAAAATGTGATTAGCATTTTTTTATTTAGAAGTATGGCTATTTAATACGTTTTTTAAAATAAAAGTTAATTGGAGTAATATTTGGTCAAAAATTTTCTATTTTAACTTGATTTCTCATTCTTTTGTGAATCTGTGCTTAAATAAAAAAAAAACATCTAATAAAGAAACATCTGCGAATACCTACATTTGCAGTCCAGTCACACAGTGTTTGCATTTCAATTTAAGTTAAAAAAAAAACAAAGAAAAAAAAAACTTTGGATGTATATATTGTTTCATTAAATCATCTGGATCCCTCCTGCTTTGTTAGTTTGAGAGTTTCATGTCCAAATTGATCTTTGGTTGCAAAATCGAAAAATCCCGAAGATAAAGGAAGCCCATTTCTCCTGGTTGCTCCCTTCTCAGCATGCAGTGTTTGTCTAAATGTCAGGATGGACTAGAAGAGAGCCAGAGCCATCCATCACAATCTAAAGAAATGAGGTTACCACACATCTGACAACTTTCAGTATATAAAGAGTGAAAAAAAGAACCCTTATCCTGGTATTGCTGGTTCTGCAGCAGTGATATCTGGAGCTCAGGGGGAATTCTATAGTCCAGCTTTAATGTATTCTGTGTTTAGGTTGTGAGTTCATTTTAGATTTTTGTTATCTGCTCTATGGACACTGGAGACTTCTGGAGAGAAACATTTTGTTTACATTTTACAATACTTGATTTAATTTAAGTTGGACCATTTTTCAATCAAATATCATAAATTAAATGTAAACGTAAATCCCTTTATTGTCCCACAATGGGCAAATTTACTCTCTGCATTTAACCCATCCCGATCAGTGTGGGGTTAAGGGTTTTGCTCAGGAACCCAGACCGGAGGATGTGGGGATCGAACCGGGTACTTGCAACCTTCTCGGAGCACAAGCAAGCTGCTCTAATCACTAGGCAAACACTACCCTTCAATTAAAGAAAAAAAAAAAAAAACTTGAGTCTTGTTGGGTTTATGTTGCTAAAACAAACAAAAAAAGTTGTTAAAGAAACAAATTACAGATGATTGGTTTGGTTAGATGTTTTTTTTTTACCCTTAATTATTAAGCTACAGCTCAACCTGTCATGCAGGTCAAATAGAGGGTTGGTTTGATTTGCAGGAATTAATATCCCAACTTTACCATCTTGTGTACATCTAACAAAAAAATGAAGCTTAAAATTTTAATGTACAAAGATCAAATTTATAGAATTCCACTCAGTAATTCAATTCAGAATTTTTAATTAAAACTCTTTATGATATTTTCCTACTTATGTTTTCCTTTTTCATTTGGGAATTCCCCTGCTGGGTTTCCCCTCCCTGTTACAGTATCTTTTCCTTTTGACATTTATTTATTTTTTATTGCAGCCTGCTTTGTGGTTATATAGCATACACAGGCAGTGTTTCATGAGACAAGATAAAAATAAAAACCTTCACTTTCCAAGAAAAGCTTTAAAAAAAAGTCTTCTTCAGCAACATGTAAACCATGAAGCGTTCTTCAACTGTTTTTATGTAGTAAGCGTGCTGTGTTTAATGGGGATTTTTCCTCGGGAAACTATGTCAGCATGGTGCATTTAAAACATCAGTCATGCCTAGCAAATCTAATTATTCAAAGGAAAATGTAGCAAACAAGCTAATGGTGGTTTAAAAAAACTTCAGCTGTGCATCTTTTCGATTTGGTGCACCGGTTTTTAACACTAATTTTTCACAGATGATTAGTATACCTGCACATTTGTATGTAGATGTCTTGCTAGGTTGCCTTTTTTGTTGTCAACACCCCCCACTTTTAACTTTTCTATCCTTTAAAAGTAGATTTTAACTTAAAAAAATACCAGAGTTTAAATGTAAAACTCTGCACACCCCTTATTTTGCCACCTTTTCAAACAGCAGTAAATGGTAACACCCCTGAATTGTTCTTTTCTGTCTGAGTTTTAGTTTCTAACATTGCTGGAAGAATTCACTGCTAAAAGTGAATTAAAGTAAGGTGTAAGAATTATATATTAAATTGAATACTTTCACTCTAATAGATTAGGTCAGATTTTTTTCACTAGAAATAAGAAAAAACAAAACAAAATCTCCATTATCACATTTGGAGTGCAATACATATAATTATCTTCGTTAAGCACACTAAGTACTCTTTCACTTACTTATCTGTTAAAAAAGTGCAAATAAACTTAGACTTAGACCACCATTTTGTAATTTTGTATACATAGAGTGCATACAAAACAAAATTTCATTTTGTATAGCTCTCAGGACATTTCCATTTCTTAAAGTGCAGCAGTGAACAAATATAAACTTTGGGAGTATTGATATGGTCAGTTTCATGCAAAGTTTGTGACATGATTTAGAGTTCTTGCAACATTCAGCTGTCTGATGGCGGTGGGGAAGAAGCTGTTTTGAAATCTGCTGGACCTGAGGGAGCCCAGATGACACTCTCTGCAGTTCTCACTACTCTCCTCACATTCTTCAGGTCCCCAACACCATACAGTGAGAAAGCTGGTCAGAACGCTCTCCATGGTTCTGTAGAAGGTCGTGTAGAACTTATTTCAATAATTTTAGATTTTTGTAGTGTTTTAGCCCAGTTTTCTTTAAATTGAAGCTTATTCAACTTGCTGACATAACTGTCAGTTCAGCAGCCCTGTCTGTCTCCAGAATGCATTGATATCCACAGGAGATCATGGGTGAAACAATGACTCAAAAGTGCCTTTATGTGTCTACAGTCGAGATCAATACAACTCTATCACAACTTTGTCTCGTTTATGCTTACTTCCTGTCTAGTTACGAATCATTGCGGACAAGTGTCTCATTCGTCACATCGATTGAAAGTTTATCGTTCCAGATGTTTTTGGGTTCATTCAGAAAAAAATCTTACAGACCGGATTCTTTTGAGAACGAAGACACATTTTTCTTTGTAATCCACCCAAATGAGCGATACTTGTTCAGTCTTTTTGTACTTCCCCTGCTATGAAAATGAATAATTAAAAGGCCTATGGCGTTTGGGTAAGAGCCCACGACTCCTTGTTATTTCTCCTTCACAGCCTGATCCTGCAGTGAATCTGGCAAACTACACTCATGGGAAGTTTGGCAGTTGTGCTAAATATGTTGTTCTAGTGAAACACACTTATAACTGTCAGATGAAGGACTCTTACAAAAATGGATCAGAATTTTTTGCAGCTTTATGAACAGTTAACCAAATGATTTAACAAGCAGTACTTGTGTCTAACCTTTACTTTTTGATCCCACCAAAGGTGGACTAATCTTGTTGCAGATAGATACTTGATTTATCACTCTGGACACCTGAGGTGACATTAATTTTTAGAATTAAACATCATCATGTGTCCCCATAGAAGATATTTTTATTTTATTTTGTTCATGTCATACCATTCGCTTCATCACCTGAAACCAATTGAATGCAACATTAACCATTTCAAACCTTTGCATAACCCTATCGTGAACATCAGATCTGATAGATGCACATCGCTCTTTCGGCAGGTTATCAGATCATGCAAAGCAGTTTGTTTTCCCGTCTCAATAGAACTTGTTACGGTTTATTGGATGGTGCGTGCAGATTTGAATACAAACAGACTTGTTCTTGTTGCACAAAGGCTGCAAAGACACTTTTCAGAATAATAGTGGGAGGAAGTCTGGGACTGAAATTAATACAGCTTTTGTCTTCCTGCAGATGAGCAAGCATGTCAGTCAGGGCTGGAAATTCCTCCTTGTCTGAGGAGGGTTTTCAGGATGAAAAAATGCCTGCTTGCAGATCTGCTGTGCACAGAATGACAAATGGATCAAATATTTTGGAAAAATACATTTTAGCATTTTTTTTTTACAGACTTGATCGAGTCTATCACAAACTTTGAGTACAGTAGTAAGACCTCATAATTACCAGTGTGTAATCTATGTTCTCAAAGGCAGCGCTGGATACAGAAATCTCAGGTGACCAAAGCGGCAGTGGCACTGCTATCTTGGTGACCCATTAAGGGAGAAATCTTGAGCCATTCACAGAGATTTACAGCGGCTGCAGTGTTGAAGATAGATGCAGCTGTGCCTGCTGCCGGACAGTCGATGGGGCAAGACATATTTGCTCATGAATTTAATTAACTGCACACAGTCACGCTCGATTGGTGCGAGCTCTGCCCAATCACTATTACTATCTGTCATGCTCCCTGGTGGAGACAGCAACAAACCGAAGGGTGAAGGGGGTGGAGATGGGAAGGGAAAATAATGCCTTTAACATTCCCAGTGTAATGGTTTTTATGTTGCTGTCATTTACTGCTGAGAAATTACACAATTTATATTTTTTTCAAGTTTTTACATTTTAATATTTTATGGGTCCCAAGTAAATGTGTGTGTGTGTGTTTTTTGTTAAAGACTTCTTTAACTATCTTGTTATGTCTTAAAACCAGCTGTTGACCTATTCCTGTCTTTTTAGCATTTGAATCCAGTTGGGAGATTACCAGCTTTAGTCTTTATGTGAAATCCTGGAGACCAGACCTCCAGAGGAGGTAGATGGAGTTTAAATAACCCAAAGTCACTGGTAATTTTGGAAGCCTTGACATCTGCTGCTGTTGGTCCACTATCTTTTATCAATCCTAAATTCAGCAAAGCTCTTGACCTGAAGATTTTAGGAAATTTGAGATCTCAGTCCTGGAGTGTCCTGCCTATTTATCTTACCACTTTGGAAATTGCACTGCAAGAAAAGAATTTCCCGCAAGGGATTGATAAAGTGATTCTTATGCTGATGAATCTTCTGCAAACTAAATTTAGTTTTTTTTTTAGTAGACAACCAAGTTTTCCGAGTTAAAAGACAGTTAACCTTTGCGTGAAGAATCTCTTTGATTATTTAGCTTTTCGACCGAATACCTCAGTGACTTTGAAATTTTTATTTTCCTAAAATTTAGACACGAATTCTTTGATGTATCTGCTTTCTACCAACCACAAAAAAATGCTCCCATAATTAACATGATATAAATTTTAACTGCTATTCTGAAATGAAATATTAAACAATAAATCAAGCAGCTGAAACATATTTATTTTCAGATTGAAGTCAGAGAAGGCTAGGCTGTAAATCTCTTGATTCACCGCGGTCAATAAATCATTCTCTGATTTCAACAGATGGACATTTCCATCGTCCCCATAGGTTTATGTTTACTGTAGCTACACACTAATTAAGAGTGTAAAGTTTGACATAAAATGGATTAAAATGCCTCAGTGAATGCATTAGGAATTTTATGCCAATGTTCTTGGTGCAAACACTGAATCAGGTTGGATTTAAGGTTTCTGTGTCTCAATGACTGGCTTTGATTCAATGATGCTTTAGTTCTGTAATACCCTGAAAGTTTCTCCTCAGCGTCAGATTAGGGTTGATGTAGACATCTTTTTCATTTAGTGTACGGATGCTGAGAACAGTCTACTCTGTGCCCTGGGCCATTTAACATTTGTTCAGTATCTTTAAATGAAACTGCCTGTTTATTTTGTTTTGGAAAGGTGCCTGTTACAGACAACCAGTTTGAGTTGAGAGTATGCATCTTGAGGAAAAGCCTAAGGCAAGAGATTAGAGGCAGAGCATGATGATGACTAAAGCTGCCAGATAGAGCTGTATGCTGAATCTTTCTGGTAACTGATGGGCTTTTTTTTTTTTTTTTTTTTATTACAAATGACTTAGATCTTTTTTTTGCTACAAAGATTTCCAAACAAAAAATCATTTCTTAAAAATCTTCTGGAATTTTGGCAAATCAAAAAGGGAAAACTAATCATTTAGCTCAAGTTTTTACATTTAAATGAGCCTGAATGTGTATTTTCATGATTGTGACTCACAAAGCGAATGTGAGAAAATGCAGCCTTACATGCAGCCAACAAAGTCGTTCCAGTTATTGTCTTAAGAGAATCTGCTTGAAATGAAATGAAAACATAAAAGCAACCAGTCTAATATAGTTTTACACTAAGTCTAAAGACATCCCATGGTGGAAAAAGAATAACATCATTGTAAAAATTTACTGTAGGCATGCATTTAGAGGTAAAATAGGATTTAAATGAAAAGTTCCAGATGCTAAGTTGACACAACCTCAGCGTGTGAATTTATAGGTCTAAAACAGCAGGAATTATCTCCTAAAATCAGGGTAGTTTTCTAGGATCATTTTCTCCCTGTATTTCCTCTAAAGGAGGGCTGAGGCTGCACTTGCTGGATTCTGAAAAATGCTAAATTGCAGTGACAGAATCTTAAATGCTTCATTATTACAAATGACTCTGGTCAGAAGGATTCTTCTATTTAAATATTTCTATTTAAATTCTACATTGGGACTTATACCAAACTGGGACAAAGCCACTTAGAGCTGGGCTTGCTGGTGTGCTTTGGATCCTTGTCCTGCTTTAGAATCTAAGTGAGCTTTAGTTTGAGGTCTTTAAGCAGGCCTTCCAAGTTTCTATCTGAGCTTTCAGTAAGATTTCAGTGCTGCCAGAAAAATCGCTATATGAAAAAGTGATTAAACAGACAGATTAAAGACTAATTTGATACATTTTCTAATTTATTCAATGAAATCAGAACAGATTCTGTCCCCTAAATCATCTTCCCAAATACAGTAGGTTCGATACCACCCATTTCCTTTACGATCCGATACAGAGAGAAATACAGTGTGGTACAGGTGACTGTATTCTTCTTTTCAAAAACACCTAAAGGGTTTCTCAAACATACAAAATAATTTAATTGTTCCTTAATTTTTTTTTTTTTAAACTGGCTCTTCTGGACCGAGTATCCTGCATGTTAATGTGTCTCCTGGACTTAATAAACAGCTGATTAACAGCCCTCTGCAGCCCTTGGTGGCTTCTGGGGAGGAATGCAATAATCTGCTGGTGCAGAAACACATTTAAATAAAAAAAGTGATTAACAAGTTTGAAAACCATTGCTGCATAATACTGGGTGGCTCTGATAGAAAATTACTTAAAAATATTTAGTTAAATAAATGTTGTAATAATTGTTTACAGTAAATATCTGAAATCCATGTTATAAACATTAATAGAAGAATTGTAGCTATTTAGATTAATTGTACATAGAAAAATATAGATTTCACAATTTTTTATTATTAAACATCTAGTATATTTGCATATTTTTTTAAGTTCACCAAGCTGTTTTATTACATTTACTCTGTATTACTACTATATGATCAACTTTAAATTACTCATTTATTAGGAAATTTTACTTAAACTGAGCATTTCTGCCTGTGGAAAAAGCTAAATGAATGCAGGTATTTGTTGGATGCTCGTATTTTTTGCCACTGATTTTATAACCACTTTTATGAATATGAGAAACTCCATCTGCAGCAGTGCTTAGTGCCAATTAAAGCTCCACATTTTGCTGCTCTGCTCTGTACTGTACCTGCCTTCCATCTAGCAGCAACACCTGTGCTCTTCCTCCTCTCTCCTCATCATCAAATCTGGATATTTTGTGGTTTAACCTGCAGGTGTGTGACCAGGTTATCAAATTGCAACAACTTCTCACTGTTTTTTCACAAATTTCACAGGTCATGCTTTGGCTTTGTTTAGCTAAAATAACTCCCCAAAGACCTCTAATATGATCTGCTACTGTTAGGTTAAGCAGCGCATCACACTGTGCTTGGCATTACGTACTTTACTGACACATTACTTACTGATCAAGCAGAAGAAAAAGGAGTTTCCATGATATGCATGTATTTAGGGGGTTTTCTCGTTTACACACGTTACCTAAAATGACTGTTTTATTAAAAGTATCAAAATTGGAATTTAAAAATAAATTTTAGAGACTAAAGTCTTATTATCTGAGGTATCTTTATTTTAGTATTAATCCATACACTTGTTCAAGAGTGAGATAATGCAGCGTGTGAGCCTGTGTGAACTCAATACAACGCATGTCACATGATCAATGCGTGAGATTTGAGGCCTGCTTTAAAAGATGATCTCTTTCAGGACTTCTTATAGATAAAGGATTCATGGTTCCATTTCTTCTTTGTCGGATGTTTTGAAGTCTTTTGTTATCTGGATGATTCGTAGCTGGGGTCTTGGGGAGTTTTAGACCACCAGCCATTCATGGGAAGCTTCCCCACTGCTCCATGTTTTCAGCATTGAGGATGATGGTTCTCAGTGAATATTGATTCTTTAGAACCCGGATTTAGCATTTTGTCTAGACTAATAAATCTCAGAGACTGTATTCTAATTTCCTTTGATCACAGCATGCTGCCTGGCTTTTGGGAACCTTTTGAGAATGTTAATCCTGTGTGTGGCTCAAGAATTTTAAACTTCAAGACGTGACACAGCATAGGTAATTATGCCATAATCTAAACACTTTTTAAATTATTTTGAAATAATTTACTCTGACAAATACACAGAAAATGAAGAAATCATGACATTAACTGGGATAAGTATACCACTCTAAACTTACTGGGTGTAAACTGATTTTTTGCTTTAGAAGTAAACCCGCCTACAGGAAAGATTTCCAACCATATTTATGCACCACTGCTTGACACGCTGAACTTCCGTTGTGTAGTCATCCTTTTATGTCTGTTTCGCAGACTGACTGCAACATAACAATGAAATCAATTATTCTCTATGCCCCATTATGGCCTGCTGCTGTTGTGCAAGACCTCCTTTAAGTTTTAAAATCCTTTCAAATACTGAAATGATTTTATTTTAAACGCATAGTATTCTGACAGTGCCAATAAAATAAAAAACCTGGCTGACATGTTTAATTCAAGAGATTAATGAAACCACAGTTTCCTGCTGTGACTCTATTAAGGTTCCTTTCTTGGATCCATTTAAAGTCCACTTCCTTTTCTCCCTGCTTCCTCAATGCTCTGTTTGATTGATGTGCCTCAGGACAGCCTCGTTCTTCTGTTTATCTAATGGTGATGTACGGAGCTGCTGTGATGCCACAATGGAAACCTGCTGCAGCATACTGCAGTGATTAAGAAAACGTTCCAGGAGAGAGAAGGTCACTGGTTCAAACCCCCCCAGGGTTCACAGCTGCCATGTCTTAGCTTTACCTACATTTTCTCGCCTAACACGTAGGAACAAACATTTGAAAAGCTTTCCAAGGGACAAAAATTTGTAATCTCACTGCCGTGCAAAAGCCAAAGTCAAATGTGAGGTTGATAGGATCGTGCAAAAAGCCTGTCCTTCCATATGGAAGCTTCCGTTTACATCCAGGATGAAAGATATATCAAAAGGTTAAGATCATTCATGATGTTTGGTGTGTTCCAACAGTAAAGGCCTGTCAGAATGCAAGACAAAGCCACGCAAACTACTTTCAGGTGCTGCAAATTGGATTGCTTTTTGGATCAATGACTGATGATTTAATTAAAGTGTGTATGGCTTTGAAGGAAGAAGGCAGAAGCAACACCATTTGTCTCATTTTCTAAATAACTCAGTGCACCACACTAAATATGATCATCGGCATCCTTTTAGAAAGCGGGACTAAAAGATGGACACTATAAGATGACAAAAAGAGGTTTCAGAATGAAAACAGTTTAGTATGAAAGTATAGAAACTCTGGGTTAAATGTCAGGATTGTGATTACAGTAAACGTAACCTGCACAAGTTGAGCTGAAATCTGTTTGCACCATCAGCCACACCCTTTAGCAACTTGTTGCTTTAGAGTAAAGTTCAATATGCAGAGGAGGTCGTTATGGCACTATTAGCATGCCATATTTTTCTTTTTGACAGTATCTACTAACTCTGCTTTCTTTTCTTTGCTAAAGTTTTCCAAATGTATGGGATTTGGGGGACATTTCCTTCTCAAGGGACCTCAAACATCCCTGAGTCAATCTAATTCCAAACTCCATTTTCTTTTTAAAATAGTACTTTCTTTAGATTTAAGCTTGCGCTCACTGTGAATAAAATCTCTCCTCATCTCCAGTTGTGCAGACACCTGAAGGTTTTATTTCCAACCTGATCAATATCTAAAATGATAATAATCATGTTAAGTCTGACAAAAACATCTGTTCCAACTTGAGATAATTAGCTTAACAGCATGACACTGCCTCCACCATGCTTTACTGTGTGTAAAGTAAAGTGGTCGTTTGGAAATCTGCTCCACTGGACTTGGTTTCCAAGTTGAAGACATTTCGCTTTTTCAATACAAAATGTCAGGAAACGCGTAGAGTTCGAGGTTTAAATTTGGCTCATTTAGACTATTGCATACTATACAATAAAATTTGAAAAATGCCTTAAATGTTTTCCAAAAAAATATTCCTTTCAGAAACCCCAAACCCCTTAGTCAAATGTGTGGTAGACATCAGATTCTCCCTGCAACTTATTAAAGACCAACACATTTGATGAAACAATGAGTTTATATGTTATTGTTGCCCAATATTTTCTCCAATTGTTTATAACACTCAGGTAAAGAATAAGTTGATGTAAATAAATTCTTGAGCTCTATTGTAATCTCTGAAAACTCTCAAACCCCAAACTTTCGTAGAACTCCTTTTTAAACAGCTGGTCTTTATTTGAAGTCAGTTAGATTGACTTTGATCTATGGCTAGTATAAACCCGAGCAGACTGGATGTTTGATCTGAATCAAAATGAACTTCCACACACTATCACGATGGGATGAACCCACTTCTGGAACCAGGCTCAGCGACCTCACGCAGGATATAACCCTATATAAGATAGATATAAGATATATAAAAGGTCAAATTTTTTTTTTAACTGTTTATACATATTTGATATTTTACATCCAAAATAAGAAAGGGATCTTATGAGGGTTGTTCACACTTTTTAGATTTAATCTAAATCTAAAAAGTAAATTAAAACCAAATTTACCACAAAGCATTTTGTTTAACCAAAGATTCAAAATACACCAGAGTGTGGGCATAAAATTAATCATGAGCATGTTTTCTACTCTCAGCATGAATCATGCTTGCTTTGCTCTTACACAACAACAGCAGTGGCACAATTAAGAATATTTTTTTAGTCTGAAAAGGGATGAAATTAAATTTAAAAGTACTCTAATAAATACATTAAAAAGTTTGGAACTAATTATGTTTCTTGAAATCTTTTTTTTTTTAAGCATTTCAAGAATAATAACAATCAGGCGTTATTTGGCTTGGAAACTGCTTAGTTTTATAGGACTGAAGGTAATCTGAGCTCAGGTTTGTGGCAGGTGCTGGAGGGGAAAACGAGGGAGGTGTTGAAAGCCTGAGACAGTGCTGAGACGGATTAGGACTTCATTTGGGAGTGGGAGGTGTGCTGTGGGTGTTGTGCTGGGTACCCAGGTGGTGCCTAAGGAGAGTACGGCACGTCTGCGTGCCTTTTTTTCTCCGCTCGACATGGCTTATGTGCTGCTTGGCAGGAGGACACTGTGAACTCGGAGCTGAGAACAATTAGATGCTGTTCAACCATGGCTGGATTTGCATGAGCAGCGGTACCCACTGTACTCAGTGCTAATAGTGACAGAGAAGACACACACACAAAAAAAGAAATCACAGGGACTAAAACACAAGGGTTGAAAATTCTGCTGAGTAATTTTAATATAAGGAAAATCAAGGTAATTCTTAAGAAAATAATTTATGTAAAAAAAGCCTTGTTTTAATTTTTTAAATGATAGCATCTAACAAAAATGATTTAAAACTTTTGCTAAATTAATGTTCTTCTGTTGTGCACTCATGGTATGAACTGAAAATGGCAGTGCAATGGCCCTGCAGTCAGGTGCCTCTCAGAGATACTGGGAACCTTGTGGTCATTAAGTCAATAGAAAATATTTATTTAAACAAATACAAGACCTTCTGAAGAGCTGGAACTTCTAAACTGGATGAACACCAGGGAAATTACCCCCAAATAAAGCAGGAAATCTTCAATGAAAGTGCTAAAAAAAAAATGAAGGAAATTTAAAAACGGTTTGGTCGGTTAAGGTCTTTAACATAAACCAATGAATGGGAGCAAATTTGGAAAGACAGGTGTTGGAAAATTTCCCTGAAATGAACCGAAACTGATAAAATGAGCTTATTTTTTCCTATACAGCTCATGCATACTAATAATCATTAAAACCTAAAGGGACAGATCATTTTAATCACAACCTCTAACATCCAACCATAGAGTAAAGAGGTTGTGTCTAACATGGTAACACAAACATATTATGTCTAAACTCATAAAAAAAGGCTTAAGTTAGATATCCGCTTGTTACATTTCCTGATTTTTGTCCTCTATTTGATCATATCTTCCTCACAGTTTCTGCATATCTGCAAAGCTTGATATGCATAATGCAAATACAGACGTTTCTAGTTTGTTATCAGATGAATAGCTGGGGCAGTAAAGCTGCATGAAATCAAAATTTCTTCCTTGTTGCTCTGACCTGAGGTCCAAACATTGGACCGATCTTTCCTGCCTGTGTATCTTCCTCATTTATTCAAACACTGATAACCTTGCACTTTATTTGTTGTTTGTTATTCACTTGAACTGAATTGCAATAAGCAATTAATGAGCAGATAGTTTCAATCTATTTATAGATTTCCAGAGTTTTTATTTTGAAATGCTTTGTGTTTAAAAGAATCTTCAAGGGTAAATGCACTTTTGTACAAAAAAGTGCTTTGACCAGTTAATTCATTCAACAACATGGAGTAAGGAAAGGCTACAGCCATGAAGAGAAGTTCAATCAAAGTTTGGGGATTTTTAATCTAAAAAGGAATGCGGTTTCAAAGAGAAGTTTAGTCTGTGCAAAAAGAAAAGCAAAATTAAAAAATATGTTAAAATATTGAAAAATATGCAAAAAAAGGAACCACTTATTCAATAGCCATAATCATGAATTAGCTGCACTTATTTCCAGGTCAGAGAGTAAGATTCAGCTTCTAAATATGGTCATTGTAAGACCAGGAAATTACAATGGCTCAGCAGGAGCCCTCAAACACCTGTAGAAATGTCACAAAAATGCCACTTAAAGATAACCATTGACGTCAGGGCATCAGAATGCAGAGCTGAACATCTGTCCCACATCATTCAGTGTGTCTGCTTGAAAGTAAAGGTGCAAAGTTCCTTTAAATAACCTTGTTATAAAGAAAACCTTGCCAGCTGGTACGTGGTGAAGGGCATGTTCTGCCTGTGGATGTAGGGCAGCTGGCAGTAAGGAAAACACTGCATGAGAAATACGAAGGAATCAAGAAAGAAAGCAACAGAGTTGTACTAGATAAAACAGGAGAGTTATCTACACAATAAAATAACTTATTTCCAAGTTGCAATCTGTTTAAAATGACTAACTTCCAAAATCCTTAATCCAACTGAAATTCTTAATGTGTGAATGGATTAAGAAAATACTGTTACGGTAATTTTAGTTTGTCATCTACCCATTAGTGGATTTTTTTTTTTAAAAGAGGATCGCCTATTGTTGCTTCCAACAATTTAAAAATGGCTTTCGTGCAATTTCTATGCATTGAAAGTATTCTAAAATAATTCCTACAGCACATCATCACATCCCGTACCCAATGCTTCCATGTACTGGTCTTTTAGCTTGACCCATAGGCTGGTCATTGAATAATCTTTCTGGTCTTCAGCATTATGTTTTACTCAGAGCTCTTTCTGCTCATCACTGCTCTGCTTTAGAGCTGACGTTTTCAATTATATTATTGATAAAAAATAAGAACTTGATGTAGAAATCTTCTTACTTCACACTGACTATCAGGACATTTATATGTTGTTTAGAGTTGTTTATTGTGGAAAACTAAGATCAAACACTGCACTGTCATATCTGTTTTTACCAGCACTTTATCTAATTTAAAGTAATCCTCGCCTATTTTGCATAGCAAAATGGTCGCCGGCGATCGGGTGGGTTTTGAGAGGCTATAGTCCTTTACATCAATGAGAATAAATAGAGCTTAATTTGGAAGACTTTAATATAATTTTTTGTTCCTTTCTCATTTAGCACAAACACTATTAGGACCTAAGCCTAGTAGCTTTATAGAGTGTAAGGATGTAAGCTACCACTGTAGCTTTTATTTATTATTTTCAGGAAAGCTGTTGTATTGTATTTACATTATGCAGCAGTTTTTTCTAAATTGTTTTTAGGGATGTCCAATTTAATCCTTGTAATAAAGGTTCAGAATAATCTTAAAAAGCAGAATCAAAGTAAATGTAACATGTGTTCATATATCTGAAGAAATTGTATTTAAATCAAGTCTTGAAGAATCTTGTAAATTATTTTCGTTCACCCTTTTTATTGTCAATCTATATTCATTACAGTGGACCTAAACTTATTATAAAAGCATAACCCTGCCCAAAAACAATTTTTGAAAAATGCTACCAAAGTGGGCAGTGCCAAGAGGCAGTCAAGAGTGAAGGGGGCTTAAACTGTGGTGGTCAGAACAAGGGAAAGTGAATTTGAAATGACTATATAATACAAGTACCTAAAGTAAAAAAAAAGAAATATTGTACAGGACATGATCATAACACATCATGTTTAGGTTAAATGTTGGTAAACAGTTCATATTTCCATAATTTTAGTCCATTAGATGCACTGTAGTAAAGCCCAGACATGTTGAACTACTGTTTGCTGATGTGGATATTGTGGAACAGAGCTGCTGCAAATGCTGTTAGGTCATCCCACCTTCCTGTCATTTTGATGGTGATTCAGTGGATGTAGTACATTTGTAGGTTTCCTTGTTAGGCATGTTGAGGTTCCTTTTTTCTGCCAGCTCTGCCTCAGAATAATTTGTAGACGATGTCTGCATACCAAAATAACTGTGGTGTTCAGGCTTCATGAACTGCAGGACTGGTTCTCTTATATGCTGATGCCAGATATTGTAAGAACAAGCCAACCTGACGCACACATCTGTATTGTATACATCAGCTTTCATATTCTGGTTTAAAAAGGAAAAATGAGAAGTAACTTAATTAGAATAAGGGGCTTTTGACATAGTCAAAATTGCCTAAAGGTAAACTGAATAGAAACTCATATCATGATGTCTCTGTACTCGCATGTATACAAATCATTATAAAAATTTTATTCACAAAGGTTCAACAATATTGAAGGTTTTAATAACTGCTGCTACAGTGGTGCTTTAAAAAATAAGGAAGATGCTGCAGGTCCATTATTGTACGATTAGATGCTTTTAACTAATAAAATGATTAAAGCTGGAACATTTAAAAAAAAAAAAATCTGTTGAGATGAGTTTTTGTTTTAGTTTCCCTTCCAGTCAGGTTTTTGTAAAACTGTAAATGTTCAAAAATCTAAATCTGAGTTCTAAAAATGGTCAAAGATCCCCCAAAACTGCTGATTTTCTTACAACATAAAGAGTTTATCAAAAAGCAAAAATAAATAACAAATTATGTCTGAAATGTTATTACTAAAAGATATTTTCTAGCTGTAAAACTTGGTCTAATTGTGTGACATTTTGACTCGAACCTGTTGGACTTGATTGCTTTTCATGACATCATGTTCCCAGCCATGGCTAATTTAATGAAAAATCTGCGTTTAAAACAGATTTTATTGTAAGCATAAACCAAGCTATTGTACAAAAAGTACCAAAAAATAGTTTGTTTCTTTTGCATTCATGTTAATGCTAGCAGCAAATCTGAATTTTAGTGCAACATCAGCTGCAGACGGTAACCAGCTAACACTGGAATACGATAAAATATGATATTCTTCAACATTAATGTCACAGCAGTAAGCTTTTCAACGTACTGTAAGAGGCTTTGCTGAAATTAAATTTATCACTGTTATTGCTGCAGTGTTTGAACTCTAATAAAAGTTGAGTTGATCAATATATTGTGTGAAAATTCTCACTCAAAGCTGTGGTGATACAAAAAAGCATGACTATTTGAAATATGAAATGCAATAACACATAAAAATATTAAGGCCAAAAAAAATGCACGGCCATGTAAGAACAAGTTTGTAAGCATTTTGATATCCTTGTAGGGATCTTCTGAGCTCTGCTGCCAGTTTCAAGATTTAATTTGGCTCCTGATAAGAAGCCCTTGGCTGGTTATCTTTACTTCATTACTCGTTTTTATCAGAGTTCTGGAGACTCCTGCACTGTCTGGTAAACAAGTTGTCATTTTCAAATGTAGATCTACTCACTGCAGTAACTCATACCTCTACATACTCTACCTAGGCATCTACAGTTCTCAAAATGTATACATTAATTGTTTTGCATTGTTTTTATACAATTAGAATATGTTTGCATCTTTCAGGCTTTGCTTATAGGAACCTTAGGTCAACCTATGCATCCTTACAAATGCACAAATTACATGTTGAAATGGGGGCAGATATGTCGCTGGGTCGAGTTCATAGGAAATTGAATCAGTACTATTAATTCAATTCTGGGAGATTTTGAGGTTGACAGAGGAGGATATTATCTCTGCCTAGACCGTCTACGCATTTCATTGCACAACAGATCATAATGAAGTTAAAAATCACGGAAAGTAGCTGTGCGATTTCCAGACATGTTTGAGAGGATTTGGGAAAGCTGCAGACATGTGAGACACATTTAGTGAATGCACACATACACACATAAAGAGAGGACAAAAAAACCCGGATATCAGGTTTACATTTTCTTTTAGATCAACTTATGTTTATGTATTTTGCAAAAGACAACTGTCATTAAATAAATTTTATTAAACTGAATCCTGAAGTAAATTAGTTTTGAGTCCTTAAGTTAGTTTCCAAACTTTGCTACTGAAGTTTGGTAAAGATCAACACTTTTTAAATTGGAATCCAGGCTATTTTTTGTACTTACTCATGGTGCAATTGGTGGTGAAGTGAGGTTCAATGGTAGCAGTATCATCATGAGGGATTCGCTGGTCGTAGCTGGTTGAGATCCGAAAAGGTGATCCTCCACTCGTTCCCATGGTGAGGTGGACCACTGCCCAGCTGCCGAGGAGAGAAAGTAGGAGTAGGGTCAGTGCAATGAGCAGACACCAGGGCTGACAGAAACAGCGACAGCATCGTGGAGCATTCGGTGTTAGCATGGTCTGGGTCGGCTCAGTGGGAGCTCCTGGAGTCAGCGAGGCAGGACTGTCCAGAGCTTCCCTGGAAGCCATCACAGGAATGTCATGATCCCCTTCCAATTTTGGAGGGTCCCCTTCTTCCTTTGTCTGCTGAAGCATAGCCCACCTCAAAAGATGGCTTTTAAGATAATCCAGCTTTCAGGTAGCAATATGTGCCTGGAATTGAAAAGGTAAAATGTCGGCAGGTGTGCAGCCAGGAATCAACACCACGACTCTAAAGTTTCTAATGTGTTAGAGAGCTGCTGTCCTGCACTGAATGCCGTCCTCCCTCACCAGTACCAGGCTTTGTGCACTTCTACTGCCTCTAATTTTATTAAGCAAATTGCGTTGATTTTTCCCTGCCTCCGAACTCATCAACAATCCCTCTCTCACTCTCTTCCTTCCTGTTTTTCTCCTCCCCCCATCTGCTTTCACTTCAAGTTTTATTTGTGTTTCAGGACACTTTAACTGGGTCAAAAATGGGGATGGTGGCAAACACAAGATAAAATTATTTCTTATGGTTATTTTGGAAAAAAAAAAGTTAAGGCAAAAACAACCACTTGAATTTATTTTATGATTTCCATCTATGTAAAATGTAAGCAATGTAACAATGTATTCGCAGTGATGTTGCTGTGCCATTTTTATTTTCTGTATTTTGGATTTAGTTGGGATTACCTGCAGGTAATTGTGCTTTCAAAAATTACTAAAGGCAGAAAAAAAAGAAAACGAAGAGGGAATTAATTCTGAAACACTCGTGCGTTAACCTGCTAAATATGCAAAAACAGTAATACAGTAGTTATAAAAAACTAAACCTCCTTTGAAATGAGAGGTTTCTGTATAAGAAGAATCTGATGACATTTTATCAGAGAAAACCAAGGTAGAGAGATCAAACACAGCCATCAGCACAAGTATACTAGCTATTAAGCACAGTGGTGGAGGAGTAATGATCTGGATTTGTTTATCTGAACACTTCGCTCTTTGGCAGATAAAACTAGTTTCAAGAGAGTACAGATCTCTTCCATCCGGCATTACTTCTCTTAACGGTGACCATTGAATCTTGGAACATCAGTGTTATCGTATTTATAAAAAAGTAAATATTTATCTTTAAAGACCAGATTTATTTTTATAAGTGATACAAAACAACAAAGGGAATAGATATGATAGTGTTTCCCTTTTTTAAGGGACTTTAACAAGCTTCAAAATGCTTCGTACTATTACACTGGGAGAATTTAACATGACCCAACATTTCAATTATGAGGAGCGTGCTGGGAAATAGGAACCTGCCTGCGTTTGTTGTGGAGCTTATTTTATGCTTTGTTAGTCTAGCAAATAGGAATGCACACTCATATACAAACGGGCTGTGATTTTTTTGTTTCTTATTTCCCAAACGTCTAAGCTTCAAATCAACATTTCTACCTTCTCCATATTCTTCCCAGCTGCTCTCACCTCTGCCTTGTTTTGCTTTTCCTCACTTTTATCCTAGCTTAGAGCAGAGGGAGGATTCTGCAGCACCCAAATGCTTTTATAGTAAGTGAAGCCCCTCTGCAGTGTTGGACCCGCTCCCTGATATACCCCATAATAGGAAGCAAATTAAACCACGACTAGAATGAGTGCTGATACAGTCTCTGTAATAACTTTAAGAGTAATAAATCTTGCACATGCTGTTATTGAAACCACAATCAGTTAAGCCCCAGGTCAAACTGTAGAAAAAAAGCTCTTCCTGAGTTAAACTATTGCATTGAGGTAAAAAAAAAAAAGATATACGAGTAAGTTTATAAGAAATATAAAACAAAGTGGGAGACAAAATGAAGATATGATTAATTTAAAATCAACAGCAATTAGAAATTTAACCTCAGTCTAATAAATCCGCTCCAGTCCTGGGATTTTACATTATTTTAATGGCTTTTAATGCTTATATTTCTTCAGGCATTTACAGCACTGATTAGCAGAGTTGACAAAGAGCATATTTAAACATTTTTAACATCAAAGTATTAATTAGACCAGTGAAGCAAGACATGATAGCCTTAAATCTATACAAATGAATAAAAAAAAGGAATTTTAAAGGAGGATGTTAGTATTTCTCATTATGTTCTTTTTGTTTACTCATAGGGCTTGTTGCCTATTCATTTAACCTTTTGTTTTAGATGCTGTTTCGGTTTATTCCAGGTTTTTAAAGAAAATAAAATTTTATGACAAAAAAAACAAAAAAAAAACAGCAATGGCCACCAGTCTTTTTCTTCTTTTCTTTGCCCATTTGACAGATTTAATTTGATAATGCTTTTTATTTCTGCTCCCTCAGTACTCAGCTCTGGCTAATGTCTGGCATTTCATTTTCATTTGCTGTGTTTTCTTGTTAGTGAGGATGTGGGATGCTTGTGTCCTAACCACATTAAAGCTTATTTGTCTTGTGTGTTCTGGTTTATATTAGCTGAAGGCCCCATTTGTAAGGACAAACAGCATATATGAGAAAGAGAGGAAAAAAAGTATTCTCCAAGGTTAGAAGAGAGCTTGACAGAGATGTTGGATGAAAGTCACATAAAAAGGAATTTAGAAAGTTGTTAGATATTAGCCACTTAGTCCTTCAAAACAATTACATTTTTTTTAAATAATAATTACAAACAGATATTATTAAAGTAAGATACTGGTATAATCAGTAATTATTTGCTGTAAGTGATGTGCAACAAAGAAAAATATGTTTTTTTTAAGTTGTGTGTGAAACTAATGTAGGAACTTAGTAAAAGTCAAACATTTGTGGCAAAAGCATTCTTGTTTCAGCTTCACATTGGATGTTTCAATGAGAAAGTTAATACTGATGCTAAGTTTAGTGAAATGCATAGACTTGTTTATTAACCCAAAAAAGTAATAGCTGATGATCCACACATTTTAGCGTAGTTGTCTGGGAAGAGGCTTGTATGCAATATTATTAGAGCAATTTTAAAAAGCCAATTTTTGCAGTAAAACTCAATATTTTAACTAATTTAACACCAGAGCTAATGTGAAATTTTCAAGGGGAGCTTCTTCACCCTGAAGCAGTAGCTTCTGGTGAACAGCACATCTTAGCTGAATCTTAAAGACGTAATATAATTTTCTTTTTCTTTTTAAGTTTAATCACCTAGATGTTCATTTATTTTTTTTGTTTATCATAGGAAAGCAAATCAAATGATGAGAGAAATAGTAGAGATAGTTATTAGTAATGTTTCCACTGCTAAAGAGAACTGAACAAGGTTTCCGTCATCGACTGGATCATCTGAAACCATGAAACATGTTTGCGTGCACCGATGGCTGACTTCTCTGGTTGTACAATTTTTAATGTATAACCTGAAATAGGATTGGAGATTGAGAAGTTCTGACGACAGCATTGTGTCTTTTTTCTAAAACAAATCTGTAGAAAATCAGTGAGTAATTTGATTACTAACATTGATATTGCGTATCGTCTTCAAGGTTTTTAACTGTTTATGACTGAAATGTTTAAACCAATGCTGTATAAAACGAAAGTGAAAACTTAACTCTTTCCAGTCCTTTAAGATATTTCATAAATAAGAAGAATAAATTAATAAATGTACTTAAAGAGATATATAACTTTTCACTGAAAAATATGTTTAATTTTTTTTTTTTTTTTACCTTTAATGACTAAAACATGTTTTTTATTAGTAGAACTAAAACTGTTAAACTTCAGAGTATGATGTATGAACACAAACAAAATCATGAAAAGATCCCACTGTACAGTACAGTATTATATTCATTTTTTAAAACTATGTCACTTATTCTGTTATTTTTATACACTTTTTAAGGTCCACATTTGTGTGACGACTTTTGCTATAATCTTTTGCTGCTGTAACACCCTAATTTCCCCAGTGTGGGACAATAAAGGGATTTTCTATTCTATTCTATTCTATTCTATTCTATTCTATTCTATTCTATTCTATTCTATTCTATTCTATTCTATTCTATTCATATTTCAAAGTCCAAAGACCTGAAAATACTGACTATATTCATTATTTACTTATGCACACATATGTGTGGAAAGATAAGAATGAAAACTGTCTAGGTTTTTTGTGTTTTGTAAAGTAGAACTAACACTTTGAACAATAAATAACAAAAGGCTGACAAGGACAGGAAAATAAGGAGCAGCAGGATTATAAAAAAACAAACAAAAACACTGCAAGTACAGCATAATACAAGTAGAAGGTTAATGTTGTACCAGGTATAAGATTCTTTTTTAATGCTCATAACTGCATTTCACTCAACACATTTCTCATATACATTTGGAAAAAGCCCATAAATCTCACTAATGTATTCCTTTCAGGGATGTTGACTTTCTGATGGCAAACAAGGTTGATCTTGCTCTTGAAAATCTGATTTAACAAGGAATTTTCTATTAAACCCTTCATAATAACCCAACCTTTGTTGAGCAAATGCTAGCAAACATCAACCTTTGAGGAACTAGGTCTGAGGCATTGGTTTCCAATCTGTCTGTGTGATATAATCTGTCTGTAATCTGTGTGGATCTGCTCCAATATCCCCTCCTAGTAAGACATGTGAAAAACTGCTCCCTAACAACGACCAGTACCTGATGGCTGAACAGCCTTAACAACCTCCTTTTGATGGAAAGAAGCAGAGATTCTGCTCTAACTTCCTCCTGAAAACAAATCTTTTATTTTGTCTCTAACGGTCATTTAAAGCAGCTTATAGTTGGAGTCTTAATCTTTCAGTCAATACCAACAGCCCATGAAGGTTGGGATTTTTAACCAAGCTGAGAAAATTTATAGTTTCACCTTTCGGCTCAGTAGGGACAGTGTCCACAAAGCTGCTGTCGTTTCCATAATATGACCATTAGTTTTGCTTTGGTTCTTCCCTCACTAACCTACAACACCAATAGACTTAAGGTAGTTATTATTTATTAAGGGGGTAATCCAATTTTTTCTGCCTCAACATCCCGGACCCAGAGTTACACCAGTACAGCTAATATATAACTACATACTTCAGACATCCTTCTGATTTAGAAGTAAGAGCGATTAAAGCCGTTTGGGATATACCATGCAATCCTTGGAGAAAAAGTTAAAGGATTTAATAAAAGGAGGAGCCGTTCTTGTGGTGCAAATACCTCTCTCCTTTTAGGCCTGAGAGTACCTTCACCTAAGATTCCCTTTTGTATAGAGATAATTTGGATTTATAATTTTTGTCATTTGTAAAATGTTGTGCATAACTCCAAGTACCTATAATGTATTTCTACAATAATTATGAATACAAAATAAAAATAAACACAAATATGATAGTTTCAAATTCAAAAAGGTTCCTATGCATACAAACCTAATTTATGCACATACACCACATAAAACATTAGGACAAAACGACAGTTACACACAAATCAAATTATGAGTGCCCAGAGTTTTTTTTTAAACATTTTTCATGCTTTCAGAGAGCTCCCAGATTCGGGTATACATGGTGCGTTTAAATGCTGGTGAATAGGTGGTTCATATGAGGTTTGTTGAGTCAACCTTTTTTAGATGATTTTTTTAATGAAAAATTATATATTCTTGGAAGCCCTCAGTTAGAAGACATACACTTACATTTACCTTTTGCTATTCTATGGTTGTTTATATCTTTGGACCACATTTGAAAGCCAAATCCAATTGAGACAGAAGAGCTACATCTACTGCATGTTAAGAACCTATTTATCTTATAATAGTTTCAGTGCTCCAGAAAGGGTTTTGAAATGAAATTATTTCCATTCGTTCCTGTCTTTAAAGGTTTCCCTGTTTGTTTTTATGGCAGATTGTGAGCAGCTCAGATATTTGTGACATCTTGGAATAAACTCATTGGCCACTATTAGCTGTTTAACATGTAATAGAAAAAAACAACCTCTTCAAGAGAAAGGTGAAGGATTCAGATCTGAACACTGTGTTTGAAAAAGAATGGTTTAGAAAATGAGCTGAGGCCAACCTACAGATTCACAATGAAAAAAAATATTTCAATGCATGGAACAAATATTGCATTGGAAGCCTATGGCTGGTTTATTGAGAAAATGTGTTCAGTAAATGCTGTTTTTCAGGCATTTTAGACCAGCTGGGAGGGATGAATGAATGGATAGATGGACAGATGGANTAGCCATCAATACTTACTCCAAGATTAAATAATTGATCACTTTAAACACTCAACTAGACTAAGATAAACAGTTGATTTCTCAACCACCGACCTGCTTCACATTTGCTCCATTATTCTGCTCCACTCTTTGAACTGGAGGGGTACTAGAAATGCATTACTCCATAAAGAATTCTATTATATCTATTTATCAAAGGAAATAAAAACCACAGTAACAGTTAATAATGAGTGGGAGTGAAAAATACTGTTTTTCAAGCATGTTATGTTATTTTATCAGTATGAAAAAACAACTAGGAGCAGTCTGCGGAAGCGTAATGCATTCCCCAAAGAAAGAAAAATCAGACAACTTATCTCATAATTACAGTATCAGAATAAATATAATCAGTTTAAAGTTGCAATATTAAATATGATAATATTAAATATAACACCATTGCAAGTGATCACTAATATGCCAATAATAAATTAATTCTTATGTTTCTGAACAACGTTACATGCAAAATTATTTAAACTAAACTTTTTAAACAAGTATGCAGTTTTACTAAAATGTACAGTACAGGTATGTATTCATGTATGGTATTAATAACGAAAAGGATACTAAGAGGAAAAAAGTTCAGGATCTCAGAAAAGTTGAGGATGATGCTCGATGTTACATTGTACCCTTTTAAAAAGAGGTTTTCTTATGTTTATTTCAGCCTAGTTTTGGCTTCTTCTTTAAAAGGTTTTGAATCATTAATACCATTTGAATATCATGCTGCTTATTTGTGTAAAGATTCAGTTACATGCATTTTACAATGTTAAGTCATTACAGCCTGGGATCAGTGAATTCTTCATATCTACATTACTAATATTTGCAATGTTCAATTTCTTTGGACAGACCTATAAAAACTAAGGAGCTTCATTTGCCTTCCCACCCAGCTATGGGTGTCTGGTGCCTCCCCTGATCTTAGATGCATCTCTTCTTCAACACACCTGATTCTAAAAGGCTCAATTCCCCCATTTACTGCAGCTCAGCAGAGGCATGGTAAAGGGTGACTCAGTTGATTCAGATGTATTAAAAATGTGGTGCATCAAAACGTTGCAGCATAGTAGGTCTGAGGACCGGACCTTAGCACCCCTTTCTTAGCTCAACCAGAGTAACTTTAATAACCAGAGGCAGTTTTGCTATCTACCTCAGTGGGAATTGAAAAAATAAGAACCAAAGGAAGCCAACTGGCATATTTACTGTTTAGATTTTGATGGTTCAGAGTGTTTAGATGTTATTAATTACATTTTGTTTGGGAGACTATTGTGGGTTTGTGGAAAAGACCGGAGTGACGAGGAAAGTTGCAAATTTTTTGACCAAAAAGGAACTTAAAGGGAGAATGTCTGCATGTCTGCAGGCAGGCAACAAAGTTCAACTGCAGCACAAAACACCAGGGGAAAAGTGCAGCAGATCCAGTGATAAATGCAGAGAGAGTGGAAACAAAAAAAAAAAAAGCTGAAACGGGTGCAGACAATAGGAGACAATGAGTGCTAACAGGTGAGGGGAATTACTAATAGGAATAGGAAGAGATTAAAAAAACATTCAAAACATATTGAATATAAAATGATCCACAACTAAAAAAGAAGCTGAAGTTGATATCTAAGAAGTGGATCCTGACAGAATTTAACATAATGTTAATAGAGAACTAAGAAATTAGCAAAACAACAAGAACAATTTAACTTATAAGAACCACAATAAAACATATTTAGAACCTGGTTATCAATGACTAAAAAAGAAAAGGATTCTAATCTAAAAGAATAACTGAGTATGGAGATAAGACTTTAATATATGGGAGACCACAACTGACAAAGATACTGAGAATAAATCACCGGAATATAAACAAAATGTGCAAAAAAAACCAAAAACAAAATAAAGATAACACATGATAATAAGAGGAATGAGAACAAATTAAAGAACTTATAAAAAGTGATATTTCAACATAGAGCATTTAGGAAGAGCAGCCAAAGTCAAAGACACTAGATGACAATTGTTTACTTTTAGAAATACTTAAAAATTTCAGCTGCTTAGGATAAGGGGTTCCTCATTGTGGATATATATTTTTTCTTCTACTGATGCCCATTATGCAGCTGCAGCAACCTTGAAGCTACAGCCACCTCTTCAAACAAGACAAATCCAAACAGAGCTCCTGTATGACTAAAATTATTCCTGTCAGGAAGAATGAGTCATTTCCAGGATTAATGATGATGATATCCTAAATCACTGTGGAGCAGAGAAGCATGGACCCTGTGTGCGCTTTTATGTTTCTGACAAAGTAATTGGTAAATTCTTCACTTCCCTTGTGAAGGACAAGAAAAATACCTATTATTAGCAGACCGCTTTTTCATGGAATCTATTTTTTTTTTGTTTATCACAAAAATGAATCATTGTACAATTTATGTCAAACTTTAAAAAACTTATTTTATATGCAGTTCTTTAATTCTATTATATGCTAAAAGTAAATACCCAGAAAAACAAAACACTAATCCATATTAGCATGTGCTGTTATAAAGTATTAACATGATGTCCATCCCACACATATCAACTAGAGTTAGAATGCTTAAAAAAGATGTTAATGATTTTAATGGAAAAAATAAAACATGAAGTTATAAAGACAGCAAAACAGAAGGGAATGAAACCAAACCGAAACAGAAATAGAAGTATGCAAAAAAGGGCACCCCCCCAAAAAAACAACAACAACAAAAAAACAAACAAAAACAGAGCATTTTGCATAGAATAATAATAAAAAAAAATTTAGATATGGTGTCATTTGTATGAACACAACAACTGGTTTACAAAAATCTAATTCTAAATGCAAAGGCAAACCATAAGTATATATGTTTAGTATGTGTAAAATCGGTCCTTGATCCACTATCCAGCAGGTTTTAGAGGTTTCCCTTGCGCCTGCACTGCTGGTTTTCATTGATAGCTGATTAACAGGCTTTTGCTGAACTGCAATAATCAGAATCAGCTGTGCTAAAGTCGAGGAACCTCTAAAACCTGCAGGACAGCGGCCCTTAAGGACCGACTTTGGCCATCCCTGTGTAACATTAAAGAATTGTGAAATCACAATCAAGGATCTCACTACTTTCTCATAATGATTTGAATTCAAGCTGTAATTGAATGAATTGAGTGTAGATTTTCTGGTTTAAAGGTACCAAGATATTCTTATGGTTATTCTCACCCAATTAGTTTTATGTGTCTTATGCAAGAAAGAAAGACAACTGCATCTACAGCTTGCCTGCTAGAGGACTTGCATCCAATGGAAAAATGTCTTCATATGAATCTTTTTCACTCACAACATTCATGAATGCCAAATGAAATCATCCCTTTTACTTAGGGAAAAAAAATCTGCCCTGCTTACAGGATACACAAACATAGAAACAAAAGACATCTTCAACCAAAAGTGATTTCTTTGAAGGCCACGCTGTCATGAAGAAAGTGTCTACAAAACCAGATAAAATGACATCCCTTTCTTGTGTGTTTGACATTTTGCTGCGAGGCAGAGTTGCAGAATCATCACCTACGGAAAGGGAAAACATGTCGAGATCTATCCCACTTATATCCAGTCACAATCATCCCTGCTCTCCGTGAACATTTCATTTTCTTGTAGTTTCCACCCTTGTCTTTGCTTCATAACTCTTTCCCATTGATCATACGAGTTGGTTTCCTCTCGGAGCTTCACAATCAGTTCTGTTATTCCGCCCCCATCCCATATGGCTCAGAATAATTCAGAGGTTGCAGCTCCTCAGTGGGAGAGCTCTTTAATGACACTGCACTGATTGAAATATCACACCAGCCGTTAGGTGGGAAGTTACAGGGTTGGGGCTTTAAGGTAGCATAAAAATGAGAGGATGCATTCTTTTCAAAGAATAATAGAGGATATCATTTGACTCAATTCAGTGTTGCAAAGCAAGGCTCCTGGCATTCATTTAGATGCAGTTCATTCTTCAGAGAAACATTGACTAATCATCAGCTAACATCTTCAAGTTCAACTTGCAAATACTGAACAAAACTGCATATAAATTATTTGAAGTTTTCTGCTGTACCTTACAAGGCCCATAAAGTATGCAAGATCTCCATGAATTACCAGATTCAGTAATGAAAACGTTGCTGCTTTACTCTGCTGAGTTATTAAGGAGATGAAAGGTATGGAGGAAGTTGGGTGGCAGTGGGGTGGGGGTGGGGGGGTAGGATCACATGGCTACTTGCACTTTTTAATTATGACCCAAACTCAATTACTTTGCAACCTGGTAGTTTAGAGAGACGGGAAATTGCTCCAATAGAGTGACAGCGCTTGTGATTAAAGCATGTTCTCTTTGCATAAAAGATAAATAATAAAAAGATGCAGCTGAAGCTCTGAACGCACAGGAAATGAACGATAGCTGGGAACAATGGAGAACAGTCAATTTTCTCTAATTGACTTATTCGTCATGTGCCACCAGGCCACATCACATGTTAGATGTTCGGCTAGCATGTAGATGTGAAGGGAAAATGCTCTTTTTTAACAGCAGAATAGGCAGAAGTGCATACTGCAGATAAAAGAAACAGAATAGAATCTATGTAACAACAGATCTAAATTGTAAGAAGCTATTTTTCCTTAAAGAACTCTTGGTTGTATTTTGGGATTCCCTGACTGGCTACCCAGTATGCACTCATGGAAATATTTCACCCAAATTTTAAGATCTACGTATATATATCAGATAAAAAATCCCCATTATTATTTTAACACAAAGTTATAAAAATATCTTTATGTATTTGAAATAAATACACTAATTAGTATTAATTTTATGGAAGTTTGCTACAGTTGCTCTGAAGTGCTAACCACATCAACAAACACAACATATTCAAAAAGTGCCAAAATATGTTCAGAAACAAAAACATTTTCAAACATACAACATAGAAAAATTAATTCCATGTCATTTGAGAGGGAAATGTATATATTCTAGATTAAAAAAAAAATTATTTTGTTAATCTTAAATAAATCACATATCTGTCCGCAGATTGAAATACTTTAAATGCAAAATCAAATACTAACAGAAAGCTTTGCAAACCAACCATGTTTAAAACTATTCATGAACTTTCATGTTACAACCTTAATTCACTATTAAACCATTTTGGTTTTTGTATTTTACAGCTTGACTCAGAGCTGACTATTTGTAGACATGCAGAATCCAGATATTTCTAAAACAGGTGATGCGATAAATATCTTTCAATCTGTAAACTATTATAAAGTTATTTTCAGAACTTATGAGACTTCCAATACTTCATCCAACCACAGTAAAAGCCATTGCCCAAAATTTAGACAACATGGAATGGGGTAGAGCCATCCTAAGATTGCGGCAATTAATCAATCTGTGTCAGTAATTCATAAAGGAGGCCGTTAGAGAAGTAAAACCATATAAAGTAATAAAACATCAAGTTTGTGCAAAAGTCGAGTTGCAAAACCAAGCAGATATCTGATTAAAATCCAAGCATCCCTTCTAGTAGTTATTCTGACCACTGTCACTTGGGAAAGTTTTCCTTACGAAGACACAAGCGAGTTCTTTAGGTCATGTTTAAAAGGATTTAAAACATATTACTTCCTAAAAGCAACTCTATAACTCAGACATGTACCTAATTATTTCCATTGCAAATACCAATGCACTTTTATTACATCTTAAGCTCACCTTTCAGTGTTTAAGCTGGATTTTAAAATAGCATTGCATCACATTAATAGGTTGGTTCCACTAGAGGGAGCTTTTATGCCACAGCCTCAAACAGTTTGCCCACACTGTAGCCACCTAATCTACTAATAAGGCTTTGTCATGGGGCTTAATGAGCTCAACTTTTAATATCTTTGGGTTTGATGGCTTTAAAACAAGCAGGTTTTATCAATGAAGAATATATAGCAAATCAGTCTTTTATGTTGAAAAAATGTCCTCTTTTTCGATTATAGCTTTAAAAAAATAAATTAGTCACAAACATAACTTTTGAATCTGAGATGTGCGTCTCTCCAAATAGCTCAAAGAGTTGCTATAAATTCCTTACAGCTCTGTTAATTAGGTCTATTTCCTAACACTAGTTAATAGGCTGATCTTTGTTAGAGTAAAACCTTAATACACAAGCATTTCAAAAGAAAAGCAGGGGCATTTTTCATGGTGTAAACTCTTAATGCTCTTTCATGCTAGGGTCTGATTTTAGATGTATGTTTACTGTGTATAAAACGGGAATATGTGAGTCTTATTTACTAAAAAATGTAGTGCCGTTCGGCACATCAAAGTGAGGCTGTCGATGTTTAGATATATTTAAAGCTCTTAAAGAGAGGGTGTTTGGATGAAAGCTTGGAGAGCAGAAATCCATACGAATGCAACATGATTTGGTTTTAATGAAGTCAACCAGCTTAACTAGACATGGACTACACCAGCAAAGGAGTGGTTAAATTACAAAGGCTCTGCTGTGTGTTCTTAGGGAAAAAATTACATTATTTAACTTCATGTATTAAGGATGGACATTATGAAAGAAGGAAATTGTTGAACAATAACTGGCTTAACAACTCAAAATGCTTTTAATGGTGTTTTGATATTTCGTGTGTTTTTTTTCAGCTATTCCGACACTTCAATGCCCAGTTAGTGACATTTCTTAACAATTCAGGCTGCAATTTCTGTTACACTTTAGCAAAGAGCAGATGCACTATATCAAAAATGAACGTTGAAATTAACTATTTCGGTGTTCTTTTGAATGAGGGTAGATCATGTTTTAAAGCAGACAATGGTCCATCGTTAGTCTGGTATATTTAAGTCTCATGTCTTTATTTTCATATTTGATCTGGTCTCCTTAATTAAATTCAGAAAGCATTAGAACCTGTCTAGTTAAAAGCAGACTGCAGACTGTACTTTAGATTACTTACTGCCTATGTTCCCACAGTAATGTTCCTTTTTAATGCTTCCTTTTAATGGCCTTCAATATAAAAGTCTTTTTGAAAACTAGTAAAATATCAAACAACCTAATCTTGTTTGAAAAAAAAGGTTTAAGTTTTAAGTTAAAGATTTATATATATANGATGGATGATGGACACATGGATGGATGGGTGGATGGAGGGAGGGATGGATAAATGGATAATGGAGGGATGGATGGAGGGACAGAGAGATGGATGAATGGATGGATGGATGGATGGATGGATGAATGGAGCAGGGATGGATGGAAGGACGGGGGGATGGATGGATGGAGGGATAGATGGAAGGATGGATCTACAAATAAATTAAAAGAAGGATAAATTGACAGAGGGATGATCTGATGAAAGGTTGAGCAGGATGAGAATATGCAAAATATGTGGACTAAAAGATGGATGAATAAATAGGAAAGAAATGTATACAGGACAGACATATTGATGGCTGAATGAACCCAGAAACCCACAGAATAGGCTTTAAATTCCACTTAATAAAAACAAACCTAACCTCATTATGCTAAAGAGGATAGCAACAATGTGCAGTATATGACACTAAATAGCAATCTAGTTCAGGTTCTCAAGCCAAAGTGCTCTAAGTAAATAGCAAGCTTTCAATCACACACAAACATTTAACTTCAAGTACCCTCTTCAATGCGTCTGCTATAAAACTATAAGATGAGACAGAATAGAAACTCCTTTGCATGGTAATGGGTTTTTAACCCCTACCAGACATGGTTATGTGTAGTGATCACTCAGGATTTCTTTTAGGTAGAAGTTTTTTTTTTCCCTTTTTCTTTCAATGACGTCAAAATGAGACTGATTGAAAATGATACCGCAAACAAATAGGTGCACAAGCAGATGGTTGGGGTTAAGAGCTTACGAGATGGGCTGTGGAGGAGGCGGCAGTTGCTGACATGATTGCTGATGGAAGTGGGTTCTCTTCTTGAGCCACATCGATTTTGACTGTCAAAACAGGCTGAACACAACAGGCTTAGGCCGATATGTTTAGAGGAGGGAAGATTAGCAGGATGGTGCAGCATGATATGGATGAAAGGATCCTTCCTTCACAAACTTAACAGCCAGAATGCAGGGGAAAAAAATCAGCTGATTTCGATTAATTTTAGTTGGGAACTGAGACACTAATGTTCATTATTAGCTTCATTATTTGAAGAAAACTCATCTCCAGCTACCATTAGTATGGGGAAATTCCCTATACAGTACATTTTAGGAACATTGCATCCTTTTCCCTCATAAGACATGTCCTTCCTAGACAGTCGTTTCATTGTGGAGCTTTATGAACACTATAAACTGTATAAGACCAGCTCAGGGTACTGTAATGATCAGGCTTTTACAATTTCACAGACTAGAAGTTGTGATTGCACTCAAGGCAAGTCTTAGCCATTGTGAATTTAGATGAGTCCCACCTGAACACATGCCTCTTAGATTTCAGAGAAATGTAATTTACTCTGACTGAAACATGAATCAATCTGCCACAAGCAAATCACTGAAAATGAAAGCAGACCCTGAAACATAAACAGGCAGAACAAAACATTCCAGCGACTGCAGCAGGTAAAGACTTTCATATGACCTACAGAAATACATACAGAAACACAACACAGAGGAACGATTGCAGAACAAGTGGATCATTTTAAGATGCATGTTGAAGAACCTGTCCGTTTGAATGCTTCTTTAAAGAGCCACATCAATCTTCTAGAAATTTCTATTTGAAATATGAAACCAGTTCACAAATGTGACACACTAATAGGAAGGGGATTTATTGAATTTTATAATGGTAAGAAAATAAACAGCAGATTCATTTTCCAGCTTTGTTTGCCGATGACAGACTTATTTGAAACTCAATTACATTTTATTTGTGGGGATATGCTGTCCTGTCAGCAATGGGATCTCCAGGCACCGAGACCTGGAGTTGCCAAAAAGAAAAGTTTGAGAACAACCTAAGGAGCATATGCCGGTGAAGATTATCAGTCATCCAGGTAAAAGTCATTCCAAAAAAAGTTTAAAAAACAATCCACTGGACTTTGTTTCCAAGTTTGAAGATGTTTCGCTTCCCATCCAGGAAGCTTTTTCAAACCGAATCAAACTTGGAAACCAAATCCAGTGGATTAATCTTTAACTTTTGGAATGATATACACTATATACATTCCATTTTAGGAATGACACCCTCAAAATAATGTGTGGGTATGAGAAATTGCTTAGGAAACTTGCAAATTATAGGAACCATCTTCGTTTCCTTCTGGCTCAATTTGCATGTATTCTAAGCCAAAACAAGTTTTTGGGCTACTAAATAAAGCTTCGAACTCAACGCCATGTCTGTCATCTTGAAATTAAAACGCTTCCTGGATGAGAAAAGAAATGTCTTCAAACTGTTTTTTTACTTTTTTGGAAACCCCAAGGAGCAGTATTGGGACTAACTGTGTCACATAATAATGCGTTAACAGCAGCATTATTTTTGAGTAATGAACTGATGATGGTAATAATCCTAATAATTATAATGCAATACTAAATAATCAATTATGTATTTACTTTTCAAGTATTAGTAACATTCTTTACTTGCAATCCTTTCAACCTACATCAATTTGATGAATCAAAGCCCCATTTTATTAGTGCACTTTGCAGTTTAGAGGCTTGAAAGAGATAAATATAATGTTATGTTTGATAGTTTTTTAATAAACGCACATAAAGATCTCAGCACGGAGGTTCTGCATTGCCTGAATACCAATGCTGCACAGTTTGCATGAATTAACAGTCTCTAAGGGGAAATTTAGTCACATCGATTAACAAATCGGGAAAGGGGGAAGTGACGTTGCCGTAAGCCAGTCTGCATATCTGTAGTTGTTTTGTGAGCAGGATCACTGCAACTATCCTCAAAGTTGCTTGGTGCTGGTGAAAGTGAAATAGACTCCCTCGGGCCATGAGAAGAGGTGTCATTCAACTAGTTGTAAGTTGACGTCATTTGTTGTGACGTTTTTGAATGATTGACACAGATGATAGATAAAAAACAAGGCAAGATAACAAAAACACTGTTAGGCTCTGTTGATTTTATCAGTTATGTTCTTCGTGTTCTTAGTGTATCTGATCTAGTATCAATTAAAATAGTAAAAGAAGGCAATCTCTGGCATTGAACAAATGGTTTACAAGGTAGATTTGGGAATACATTTAATTACCCTCCCAGCTTCTGTAAAAAAAGAAAGAAAAAAAGATTCTTAGAACCTAGCTTTTCTTTTCCCTTTAAACTTTTTGAAATAAATTAGACTTTGCATGAGTGAATGTGGGTATTTAATGATGCACGTGGGGTCCAGACAAACCCCGACTCAAAACTACAGGAATAATGATAAGCAAGAAGGGCAGCGAACCATAAGAGTCTTTTTTTTTTTTTTTTTTAAGCCAACAAAATACCATCCTACAGCTTGTTGTTTACTGCTTACTGGCTGGTTGCTTCACTTCAATGCCCTTCTGCACTCTGATATCTCCTGCCAGTTTGACCAGGATAAAGAAAGAGCTTGGGAAAAAAAAATCTGCAGTTAAGCAGAGGAGAGGTAGCAAGTAATCCTACCCAACTGCAGCTATACTGGGGTGTTTGGGGGGGTCTTCAACCCCCTGGAAACAGCTACTGCCTCCCTTATGCCTTTCCCCACAACTGTGTTGATGATAATTGATTCATACTTTGAGGTTTATTGTTTATAATAAAGTCAAATCAAATTGCAACATTAATGCTGGCTGAATAGAAAAATACATCCCTAGAACTGCAGCTAATTTAATATTTTGCAATTTGATTGGTCAGATTACAATTTGATTGTTATTCAGACAGCTGAAGAAGCCCCATTACAAGTCACATCAAAATGCAAGAACAATGAACAGCTTGATATACCTGCTCCAGCACTGCCTGACTTATAAGGAGAAGATTTTTCGGAACTTGTGGCACCATGATCGCACAACTAGTGCAGTCTGTCTTTGCATCCCCGGACCGTTATTCTGCCCCGTTCATTGCCTGAACAGGACTAAAGGGTGCACAACCCATCAGAGCATGCAAGCCAAACAGAGAGGAGAGCCTGTTGACTGTGTGTGCACAAAATCTAGTGTAAACAGCGTAACCAAGGCTGAAGTTAGCAGTAAAACCTAAATGCTGCTAACAATGTGCGCTGCAGGAGTGTCTACAAGGGCCTATATTTTGAGGGGGCGGTCTTAGCCAGAGGGAAGATGCTGTATATTTTGTTCAAGGCCCCTGAGCAGAGAGCTTTTACACGCAAAATGTGGTTTGGTAACTTTGGTGATAAAACTTTCTTGTGTTGGTCTAACTATGTAGGTTGGTCTCACTTCCCTCAGCTTTTCCTTCCTGGCTCTTAGGAATAAAAGCATTTTGTTTCATGTCTCTTTCATGCATCTAGCAAGATGGATTTCATCATTTGTAAATATGATAGCCATCAATACTTACTCCAAGATTAAATAATTGATCACTTTAAACACTCAACTAGACTAAGATAAACAGTTGATTTCTCAACCACCGACCTGCTTCACATTTGCTCCATTATTCTGCTCCACTCTTTGAACTGGAGGGGTACTAGAAATGCATTACTCCATAAAGAATTCTATTATATCTATTTATCAAAGGAAATAAAAACCACAGTAACAGTTAATAATGAGTGGGAGTGAAAAATACTGTTTTTCAAGCATGTTATGTTATTTTATCAGTATGAAAAAACAACTAGGAGCAGTCTGCGGAAGCGTAATGCATTCCCCAAAGAAAGAAAAATCAGACAACTTATCTCATAATTACAGTATCAGAATAAATATAATCAGTTTAAAGTTGCAATATTAAATATGATAATATTAAATATAACACCATTGCAAGTGATCACTAATATGCCAATAATAAATTAATTCTTATGTTTCTGAACAACGTTACATGCAAAATTATTTAAACTAAACTTTTTAAACAAGTATGCAGTTTTACTAAAATGTACAGTACAGGTATGTATTCATGTATGGTATTAATAACGAAAAGGATACTAAGAGGAAAAAAGTTCAGGATCTCAGAAAAGTTGAGGATGATGCTCGATGTTACATTGTACCCTTTTAAAAAGAGGTTTTCTTATGTTTATTTCAGCCTAGTTTTGGCTTCTTCTTTAAAAGGTTTTGAATCATTAATACCATTTGAATATCATGCTGCTTATTTGTGTAAAGATTCAGTTACATGCATTTTACAATGTTAAGTCATTACAGCCTGGGATCAGTGAATTCTTCATATCTACATTACTAATATTTGCAATGTTCAATTTCTTTGGACAGACCTATAAAAACTAAGGAGCTTCATTTGCCTTCCCACCCAGCTATGGGTGTCTGGTGCCTCCCCTGATCTTAGATGCATCTCTTCTTCAACACACCTGATTCTAAAGGCTCAATTCCCCCATTTACTGCAGCTCAGCAGAGGCATGGTAAAGGGTGACTCAGTTGATTCAGATGTATTAAAAATGTGGTGCATCAAAACGTTGCAGCATAGTAGGTCTGAGGACCGGACCTTAGCACCCCTTTCTTAGCTCAACCAGAGTAACTTTAATAACCAGAGGCAGTTTTGCTATCTACCTCAGTGGGAATTGAAAAAATAAGAACCAAAGGAAGCCAACTGGCATATTTACTGTTTAGATTTTGATGGTTCAGAGTGTTTAGATGTTATTAATTACATTTTGTTTGGGAGACTATTGTGGGTTTGTGGAAAAGACCGGAGTGACGAGGAAAGTTGCAAATTTTTTGACCAAAAAGGAACTTAAAGGGAGAATGTCTGCATGTCTGCAGGCAGGCAACAAAGTTCAACTGCAGCACAAAACACCAGGGGAAAAGTGCAGCAGATCCAGTGATAAATGCAGAGAGAGTGGAAACAAAAAAAAAAAAAGCTGAAACGGGTGCAGACAATAGGAGACAATGAGTGCTAACAGGTGAGGGGAATTACTAATAGGAATAGGAAGAGATTAAAAAAACATTCAAAACATATTGAATATAAAATGATCCACAACTAAAAAAGAACTGAAGTTGATATCTAAGAAGTGGATCCTGACAGAATTTAACATAATGTTAATAGAGAACTAAGAAATTAGCAAAACAACAAGAACAATTTAACTTATAAGAACCACAATAAAACATATTTAGAACCTGGTTATCAATGACTAAAAAAGAAAAGGATTCTAATCTAAAAGAATAACTGAGTATGGAGATAAGACTTTAATATATGGGAGACCACAACTGACAAAGATACTGAGAATAAATCACCGGAATATAAACAAAATGTGCAAAAAAAACCAAAAACAAAATAAAGATAACACATGATAATAAGAGGAATGAGAACAAATTAAAGAACTTATAAAAAGTGATATTTCAACATAGAGCATTTAGGAAGAGCAGCCAAAGTCAAAGACACTAGATGACAATTGTTTACTTTTAGAAATACTTAAAAATTTCAGCTGCTTAGGATAAGGGGTTCCTCATTGTGGATATATATTTTTTCTTCTACTGATGCCCATTATGCAGCTGCAGCAACCTTGAAGCTACAGCCACCTCTTCAAACAAGACAAATCCAAACAGAGCTCCTGTATGACTAAAATTATTCCTGTCAGGAAGAATGAGTCATTTCCAGGATTAATGATGATGATATCCTAAATCACTGTGGAGCAGAGAAGCATGGACCCTGTGTGCGCTTTTGTGTTTCTGACAAAGTAATTGGTAAATTCTTCACTTCCCTTGTGAAGGACAAGAAAAATACCTATTATTAGCAGACCGCTTTTTCATGGAATCTATTTTTTTTTTGTTTATCACAAAAATGAATCATTGTACAATTTATGTCAAACTTTAAAAAACTTATTTTATATGCAGTTCTTTAATTCTATTATATGCTAAAAGTAAATACCCAGAAAAACAAAACACTAATCCATATTAGCATGTGCTGTTATAAAGTATTAACATGATGTCCATCCCACACATATCAACTAGAGTTAGAATGCTTAAAAAAGATGTTAATGATTTTAATGGAAAAAATAAAACATGAAGTTATAAAGACAGCAAAACAGAAGGGAAAGAACCAAAAACTAAACAGAAATAGAAGTATGCAAAAAAGGGCACCCCCCCAAAAAAACAACAACAACAAAAAAACAAACAAAAACAGAGCATTTTGCATAGAATAATAATAAAAAAAAATTTAGATATGGTGTCATTTGTATGAACACAACAACTGGTTTACAAAAATCTAATTCTAAATGCAAAGGCAAACCATAAGTATATATGTTTAGTATGTGTAAAATCGGTCCTTGATCCACTATCCAGCAGGTTTTAGAGGTTTCCCTTGCGCCTGCACTGCTGGTTTTCATTGATAGCTGATTAACAGGCTTTTGCTGAACTGCAATAATCAGAATCAGCTGTGCTAAAGTCGAGGAACCTCTAAAACCTGCAGGACAGCGGCCCTTAAGGACCGACTTTGGCCATCCCTGTGTAACATTAAAGAATTGTGAAATCACAATCAAGGATCTCACTACTTTCTCATAATGATTTGAATTCAAGCTGTAATTGAATGAATTGAGTGTAGATTTTCTGGTTTAAAGGTACCAAGATATTCTTATGGTTATTCTCACCCAATTAGTTTTATGTGTCTTATGCAAGAAAGAAAGACAACTGCATCTACAGCTTGCCTGCTAGAGGACTTGCATCCAATGGAAAAATGTCTTCATATGAATCTTTTTCACTCACAACATTCATGAATGCCAAATGAAATCATCCCTTTTACTTAGGGAAAAAAAATCTGCCCTGCTTACAGGATACACAAACATAGAAACAAAAGACATCTTCAACCAAAAGTGATTTCTTTGAAGGCCACGCTGTCATGAAGAAAGTGTCTACAAAACCAGATAAAATGACATCCCTTTCTTGTGTGTTTGACATTTTGCTGCGAGGCAGAGTTGCAGAATCATCACCTACGGAAAGGGAAAACATGTCGAGATCTATCCCACTTATATCCAGTCACAATCATCCCTGCTCTCCGTGAACATTTCATTTTCTTGTAGTTTCCACCCTTGTCTTTGCTTCATAACTCTTTCCCATTGATCATACGAGTTGGTTTCCTCTCGGAGCTTCACAATCAGTTCTGTTATTCCGCCCCCATCCCATATGGCTCAGAATAATTCAGAGGTTGCAGCTCCTCAGTGGGAGAGCTCTTTAATGACACTGCACTGATTGAAATATCACACCAGCCGTTAGGTGGGAAGTTACAGGGTTGGGGCTTTAAGGTAGCATAAAAATGAGAGGATGCATTCTTTTCAAAGAATAATAGAGGATATCATTTGACTCAATTCAGTGTTGCAAAGCAAGGCTCCTGGCATTCATTTAGATGCAGTTCATTCTTCAGAGAAACATTGACTAATCATCAGCTAACATCTTCAAGTTCAACTTGCAAATACTGAACAAAACTGCATATAAATTATTTGAAGTTTTCTGCTGTACCTTACAAGGCCCATAAAGTATGCAAGATCTCCATGAATTACCAGATTCAGTAATGAAAACGTTGCTGCTTTACTCTGCTGAGTTATTAAGGAGATGAAAGGTATGGAGGAAGTTGGGTGGCAGTGGGGTGGGGGTGGGGGGGTAGGATCACATGGCTACTTGCACTTTTTAATTATGACCCAAACTCAATTACTTTGCAACCTGGTAGTTTAGAGAGACGGGAAATTGCTCCAATAGAGTGACAGCGCTTGTGATTAAAGCATGTTCTCTTTGCATAAAAGATAAATAATAAAAAGATGCAGCTGAAGCTCTGAACGCACAGGAAATGAACGATAGCTGGGAACAATGGAGAACAGTCAATTTTCTCTAATTGACTTATTCGTCATGTGCCACCAGGCCACATCACATGTTAGATGTTCGGCTAGCATGTAGATGTGAAGGGAAAATGCTCTTTTTTAACAGCAGAATAGGCAGAAGTGCATACTGCAGATAAAAGAAACAGAATAGAATCTATGTAACAACAGATCTAAATTGTAAGAAGCTATTTTTCCTTAAAGAACTGTTGGTTGTATTTTGGGATTCCCTGACTNTGAGTCTTTTATTTAATGGAGCCTAGGGGGGAGTTCAATTGAATAAACTGTTTATTCGCCTTCATTCGCCTAAGGCACAGCAAATCAGTTTTGAACCACGCCTCCACGAATGCCAATCAGCATCCAAAGTTCATATTAAAGGGCCACATATCCCCAACTCATCTGCTACCTAGTGCGCAGGTGGTGGTTGCACCGTTTGACTTCATTCAGATGACCCAGTTTCAAGCCACTATCAGCCCCTCCTCCACCATCGTAGCTAAGACTTCATCAGAATTTCATTCCTTTTGCACTCTTACTGCGTTCCACGTCTCATTTCAACTTGTCCGGCAGAAGACTGCCATGTTGAGCCTGGTTCTGCCAGAGGTTTCTTCCCAATGGGGAGTTTTTCCTCTCCACTGTTGCTTCATGCTTGCTCATCATGGACAGGCTCTCTCAACCTGTGTTATCCAAACTGGACTTCTATCTTGCAGGTCCCTGAGTGCAGCTCTAGTATCAGCTCACGCAGTCTACTGGATCTCACCATAAAGCTCAGCATACTGTCTCGCTAACCAGCAGTCCACAGACTGACAAACTTCATCCATCTCCACTCCACCACCAGTTTCAGGCCTGGGGGGGAAACTGCCCTGTTCTTTACTCCTGTTCATGCTTATCTATACAAATTCAGCGCTATGTTTCCAGCGGAGGTCTGAGCGCCAAAGACCAAGTAATTGTATCAATACACTTCTCCTAATTGTCCTTTCTCTCCGTCAGAGTTTTTCAGATAAAAATGCAAGTTAAATAGGTAGTCAAACTATACCTACAGAAATGAAATTGAAATATTATTTTAGGATCATGCTTGATATTTGTTGTCAATCGGGTCATATTTAATACTTAGTCAGTTCTGTTTGATGTTAGATATGTTCATTGAGAGAAAGAAAGTAAGCTTGCACTGGTGTCACCGCTTCAGGTGCTCTTCTAAATACACCTAGACACACAATTTTGTCGAAGATGTTTAAAATTATACTCCTTTAAAGAAAAAAAATATATATATATATTTTTTTTTTTGTTTAGAGGAAGCCTCCTCAGGACATAACAGGATGTAAACACAGATGTGATTATCTGCTGTAAGCAGACGGAGACTGTGATTTTATAGTTTTTAATACGAACCCCAGGTAATAATATTGTTTATAGAATTTATTGTTTGTGATTATAATTCCATTACAAAATTATTGCTAGTACAATGTTTCATGCTAATGTCCAGAACTAATGTTAGCCTCTCATTACAATGAACAATAGAGGGCATTTTAGGAAAGACCTAATCTAGCCCTGTGTTTCTGAGCCTTATATAATGCCTGATTAAGTTTCTTGGAAACATGATAGGATTCTGCGTGAATAATGACATAAGCTGCAATCATGACAAATAAATCCATGATCACCATGAACAAATCCACGATCAAATGATTTCAGCCTTTACTTGTGGGAGTATCTCTGTTTTATGCACAAATCCCCTTTAATGCTTCCATGGAAAAATGCCTGAAAGGCCTTTAATTAAAAACTGTTAATTTCACTTTGTGGAGACTCCAAAAACTGCAAACATTCTGTAGCTAATAACTTTTCAGACTTTAGAATTTGTGCTTCAGTAATGAAAATCACTGGGTTTGTGCCAGTAAAGAGAGTTCCTTCCTTCTGACCATTCAGGCTTTCTGTCCCTGTGAGAGGCCATTTAATTCAGAAAGGGCAAAGCCATTTTGATGTCTAAAAATATTCTTGCATAATTTTCTACACAGCTTACTTTTAGAACAGAGGCTTGGACTGCAAATGTAGCTTCAGAAGTGTGTGTATCAAAGCTTAGATGAAATGTCCTTCAGATAAGGTGAACCTCAGACAGAGGTGTCTTTTTCTAGATCTAACGATAAATAAAACAAATGCACAAAATGGCATTAAGTGATTGTTTTTCTGTTCTTCAAAATAACTGAAAAGATGGAGGAAATCTAAATATGTAGATGATTATATCTGAACAAAAAGCATTTTTTGTCTAATTACACAGCCTCAAACTTAAAGGATGCATTAGTTTGTTTTTTTTCAGTGCCCAATCATGTTTACCTCTTTTTCATGATTTTTTCCCCATGATTACATTTAGTGTCTCTGTGATGCTCCTTAAGGTGGAAAAACAAGTGCATGTGTTTTCCTTCTAAAAAGTAAACCCAGAAGAAGAGATAGGTAAAGCAATAAATGTTCCATGTATATTCAGGCAGTTCATTTTATTGTTTAAAAAGAAAAAAAAATGGAAAAACAAAACACAAAAACACACTAGGATTTGTGTTTCCTGTTTATTGACCCAAAAGCAGAGGATGGATGACAGACTATTATCCGATTTCTGATCTGTTTTATTTTTTTTGCACTAATTGTGCTTATCATCGCTGAATAGAAGATTTTGGTAAAGGATTTTTGTCTTCACGTCTAAAACAGTTAACACAAAATTAAGGACATGCATGCAGCTCATGCACATGTGCACATGTATGGGTAGGTTTGGAGAGGCAGAACAGTGGTGTGTGTGTGAGGGATTCAAATCAAATCAATGAGTCGATGCAATCAAGTTGTTTTCCTTAGATAGAAAACTTTATTAGTTTGACTGTATGATCTGGTTGAATTGTCTCTGTAGAGTGCTTGAGATGTGATGGGTTGTGAATTTGTGCTATATAAAGAAACTAAATTCATTTGAACAGTATTAGTTAGTGCAGGGATTTTGGCCCTCTACAAAACTAAATTTTGTTCAGTTTAGATAGATAATATTCGTTTAGATAGAAGAAGTATAAATGGGGCTAATAAATATGCTACTAAACACAGACAGCTCCATTGCAAGACTACATAATCTAAGACATAATAAACAGGTTAGTTAAGCTTTTTTAAATGAATCAAAACAAAAGCAATGAAGTAGATCAAAGATTTAATAAAAAATAAATTAATAATAATCAAATTAAATAAACTAATTTACAATAACTAATATGACTGACTCACTGACAGTTGCTGTGTGCCTATTAGTCTGACACATAATGATAATGTTCTGGCTGCAAGATGATGATAATAATACAAAGATCTTAGAATTAAAAATTCATTTATAACTTAATAGTAAGGTTGGATTTTAGATTGGAACTTAATTATTAGCTGTGTTGAGAAATAAGCGTTTGATAAGCAATCAGATCTATTAATCACAGTTTCTTGGATAACTAGATAGCAATGACTTGGAATGAAGTCAGTTTCATGTAAAAAAAAAAAGAAGCTTTGATGTAGTTAAACCTATTTTTGTCTTTTTATTAAAGCTTAGCGTGGGTAGCTTCAGTGTAGTTAAGCTTCTTTAATGTAGAATAACTTGTAGCTTAACTCACTACATTTTCTCAGTAGCTTGCCCAACAGTGTCTGTTGAAGTGTCTCATGGCGATGCTCTGAGAAAGAGAAATATTTGGTTAAAAAGCCTCAAAAAGAATTTATCAAGTCCAGAAACAGAGAAGAAACCTGAAGCTACGGATTGAAGGTAATTGAAGTGTCTTTCTTTCTCTCAGGCTAAAATACATCTCTGCAAACTCGACATACAAACATCATATTTATCACTTTTAGGCTTATTTTAATGTTGTTGATAAAATAAAAGAGAAAAAGACACAGGCAACATTTTAAAACCATGTAAATCCAAGGGTTCACATAGAAAATGTATTATCTATTGCAACACCAATAGATGAACAAGTTTCTTCTTTTGACTATCTTGTATTATTTCTCCATATTATCAACCTTGCTCTAAATAGACAGCTGCAAACTTTTGAATTTGAATTTTTGTTTTCATTGTTTTTTTTTTATGATTAGGCTGCAAAAGTCCCTCCGAAACATCTGAGAATAATGATGATTGGTGGTTCAAATGCTGGCATGATCTCATCAGGAGAATAATATTCTAGGAAACAATTCAGCGGATGTTTCTGAAATTGTTGAAATAAAGACAACAGGCGGGGAAATAAACCACAGTGTGGTTGATGGCTCATGGTGGTGTATTATCCTGGATGATTTTACACCCACACCCTTCAGGACACCAGTGAGATGGTCAAACTGGAAATAGAGAGCAGTGTGAATCCTCCAGGACCACTGCTGGTTATTCCTCTGATAATCAACACTGATGCATCATAGTTAAGAGCTGTCCAGGAACACATCAGTCTGTTTTTTAAATAAAAAAATCTGGAAACATACACTTGTTCTGTTTACCTTCTGTGACTGGTTAGGAGTGAAGACTGTGGAGGAGTTTATAGAGGGCGATGAAGGTCTGCAATGGATAGTGTGGGAACAGGTATCATGTGTTGAGCAACAAGATCCACAGTGATAAGACTTGGGTAGAGGAGCTCATTGAGAAGATTAAAGAGATATGTGCAGGAAATGAAGATCATTATTATGAAGTGGACGTGGACCAGACAGTACAGATAGAAGCCAAGATAAAGACTGGAGTCAAGAACGCCAAAAGGCTGAAGAAGATCAACGAGAGACAGCTAAGAGTCCTAAAAGATTTATGAGGGTGAGCAAGCTTTCTTAAAGATTATGATATGATAATGTAATATCTATTGTCAATATTAATGAGGAAACTCTCGCTTGCCCAGCATTCTATGCTTAACCACTAGGTACGTTTGGGATAAACAGACCATCACCTGTAATGTACTGTAGATGAGAGCTTACTGCTGTGCTGATGGGCGGGGTTAAAAGTCTGTTGTGAGGTTGGACAGAGCTGCCTGTAACTTTACGAGATGGCTGGCATTGCATTTGTGTTATGCAACTTAGTGTGTTTATAAGTCTTAATGTGTATTGTCCGCCAAAAAGAGGACAACACACCTAAAATGAAATAAAAAAAGTTTGTTGAGTATTCTTTTGTGGATTTTTATCGACACAAAGTTATAATCTTTTTATCAAAACTGGAATTATGCTGTATCCACCAAAATTAAGAAATAAATTATGACATCAGTTTTAGCCATATTGTCCAGCCCTATATTAATATTAAATCTTCCTTAAGCTCCAGGGTTACCTGTGGAGTACCACAGGGATCAGTACTAAAGTAAGTTATCTTTACTACTGTATATTCATGCTTCCAATTAATACAATTATTAGACAGCATTGAAATAATGGTTAAATGATTGGTTTATTTGTCAACCAGCCAGGAGCTGCTTGGGCAAAATTTTATATTTGGTACGACCTGTCCAATCAAAGAAAAAAACATAGACATTCTACATGTGTGTGAGGTATTGCTTTTAAAGGGGCTGCCGTCACAGTAGTTAAGAAAAAAGGAGAAAAGGATTAGAATGGGTAAGAGGAGGAAAAACCATATTTCACACTTTAACCTTAGCAGGATACAGTTGGAAACTGGGGGAAAAAAACTGCACAAGTAGCACCGCAGTTGAAAAAAACCTCTTGTGGGGGAACGGTAGAGGCAATATGAGCGGTGTGTATGTTTAAATGCATAAGTGTGTGTACACTTACTTATGTATATTTTATGTATATTTGTCCATAAATCCTGATGTAACTAACTCGTTCCATAGACTACAGGCATGTCTTTGAGATATAAAATGGATGTTCTTCTTTTGAATATGTACAAAACATAACTTTCATGGAGGTGCGGTTAAAAGCTTGTGACGGAGGCGGATGATGGTAAATAATCAGTTTCTTCAGTTGAACTTCCACCTTGCTTCATATAACAGAAGTTTCTAAAATGTAATTCTTTAATCGCTGGAATATTGCAAAAATTAGAAGTACCATTTCCAGAGGTGATGCTGAAAAACTAGTCGACACATTTGTTTTGTAATTCTTTACAACCAAGAAGGGGACAAACTGTAGTTAAAAGCTACTCCAACATTATGACCTTAAGAAAATAAATGATACATTTATGGCTGCCATCTTCTCTGAAACCTGTCTGCATGTTTGCAGCACATTTCTATCAAACAGAATGCAACCTCGGCCATTCAAACAAAATGGAATTGGACCAGGTTGACAGAGCACATATCCAGGAGAGAGACAGAAAGCCTTCATATGAATAGGTTGTGAGAACAGTTGCCATGAAACCTTCATGTGCCTGCAGGGGAGGATAAAAGGAACAACATCTCTGTTTTGCTTTATCCTAGTCATTACAAACAGGCTCTCTGCAGTTTGCTTCTGTAATTTGTTTGGTGTGAAAAACACAAGAAAATTGTATTCAAACAATTGAGCTTAAACATTCTATAGTTTAGACATGGCTATTTCATTCACTGCTTTTTCTCCATAGAAAAAAATGTATGTATTTCCAGATATACTGTAGAAAAACTACAGAAACAAATTTGCAGCAGGTTTGAAGTTATTTGTTGTTCTCTTCTTAACTTTATTTGGTTTATTATAGATCTTAATAAATTGCTTTCTGTTTCTATGGCTTTTTGGAGCAGTTTTATTTACTTTTTTATTTCATTAAGGAAGGAGAGAGGTTTTGCCCAAGAGATCAGTTATTGTCCACAACATCCATCCTCTGACAGTTGTGAAATGTATTCTGTTGTTATGGATAGGCTTTGTCATATCAGAAGAAAACAACCCGGGAGATGTCATCTGGGGTCTTAGGGTCAACTTTGAAGTTTAGAATAAAAAGAAAAAAAAAACATTTCAGCGAAAAAGTTTAAAGATGTGGCCATTTGGAGAAGTGGTGATGAAAGTCTAGCAGAGACCAAGCAGCCAGGAAGTAAAAAAAAATTCTCACAAAACAATATACCGACTAATTTAAAGAGTTTTAGTCAGGCATTGTCACAAAAATTTGCTCCAAAAGTTACCATATGTTTAAACTTGACTTGTTATATCTCAGTGCTGTATTTGTTAATGCTGTTTGATTTCCTCTAACAGAGGCATTAATTAAGGATAAGGATCAAGGGAACGGTGCATGTCTGGTTTATATAATCTCTGTCTGGAAGGTTGCAAACTTTCCTATTAATGATAAACCTTAATTAGAATAGGAGGCAAATGTTTCAGTTATTAGGCTCTTTGGCTGTAGAACAAACTCTAGTGTTTCTTACTGATACAGCCCATAGTTAGGTTATCCTCTAGCTGCTCAATTTATTTCTTGATTTTTACAGTTTCTACTATGACGCTTTCCATATCTGTAAAGATAATAAATTTCTGCTTGGTCACTCACTATATGCAACTGTCATAATAATAAATAAATAACAATTCAACTTTATTGATCTCACATTGGAAAAATGTACCTCTGCATTAAACCCATCCCCTTGTGGAGCATTTGGCTGCCATGTGCGGCGCACAGGGAGCAATCGGGGGTTAAGGGTCTTGCTTGTGGAGGCTGTGGGGATTGACTGGGTACTTGCAACCTTCTCAGAGCACAAACACACTGTTCTAACCACAAGGCCAACACTCCCTTTTGGCCTTAATTTTATGTATTGTGACTGTGTAATAAGATAAGATAAAATAAGATAACGTGACAAAAACATAAATCAGAAAAAGCTGGCTGACTGTTTTGATGTCTGATGTGGAGCAGCAGATCAATGTGGGATTGTTTCAGCCACACATTGGTAAAAGTCCAAACCTTTTTCTTATTTGTTTTTTAGTAAATAAAGATATTTAAGCTATCATTTAATATAACACAATTTAACATGACATTGAAAATATGATCTCTACAAACAATAACATTGTGGTTTTCAAATTTTTTGTTAATTATGTTTCATCATGGTTGCTCAGTGGAACAGTGGGCAGCGCTGCTGCCGTGCAACAAGAAGGTTCTGGGTCCGATTCCCAGCCCGGGTTCTTTCTGCATGGAGTTTGAATCTTCTCCCTGTGCAAGCTTGGGTTCTCTCTGTCCAGAAACATGACTGTTAGGTTAATTAGCCTCTCTTAATTATCCTTATGTGTGAATGGTTGTTTGTCTCGGTGTTGCCCTGCGATGGACTTGCAACCTGTCAAGGGTGTATCCCGCTTCTTGCCGTAGACAGCTGGAGATAGGCACCAGCGCCCCTTGCGAACCCAGCAGGGATAAAGCCTGACAGAAAATGGATTTATGGATGTTTAATTATGTATGGTCGAAAGGAAAACCCCACAAAACATGAACACTTCACCTTACTGCAGTAAATAAAATGTGAATAGAAAGTATACGGGGGTAATGTGAGTGCTTGGCTAAAATAGAAAATAAATAGATAAAAAAACAAGTTTTCTATAGCTGTTTGCCTTTTTTAATAAGTAGTGGCTATGTATGGTGTTAGAACTGCTATAAAAAATATTTGGCTGGAAAATGAGGTTAGCTTCTGATTCAGGATTCATATTCAAGGCTAAATTAAATCTGCACTAGCTAAACAATAAAAATACCTACTCTGGGAAACCATAAAGTTAATACTTTTCTCTTCACAGAGCAATTCCCCAAATAAGTCTCCTCTGACTCTCTTGTAAACCAGATGTAGTGTAAAGTGTAGTTTCAGCAAAGAAGAAAGGACTTGTCCAGAGTTACATTGATGCTACAGTAGAACCACTATTGCTTTGTTTGTCATTTGTGACCTTGTGAAAGTTCTGCAGGCTGTGGAAAGCTTTATGTTGGTCCTTCAATGGTAATCTCACATTGCAACAAATATCATAGATCACAACAAAAACATAAATGTGCTGGAAATACAAAAAATAAAGTAAACAAAATGAGACACACAGGAAAACACAGAAGTGTTGCTTTCACAGAAAATAGAGGGAAGCAAAGTGGTATTGGCTGCAAATATGTAAAAGCACTGCAAATCAAACACATAGCGAACTGCAAACACATAAAACACATGCAAATGGGAAAAAAAGAACTGCAAGCTAAGCAAAGCTGCAAACCAGCTCTGCCTAAAACCATGTTCTCCAGACGATTATGGGGAGGCAACCATCGCCTCAGAATGATTCAATTTGTAAAACAATATATAGACAACAACTGTAGAATATATTTTTGGTTATATATATTTTTATGAGAATAAATTAAGAAGAGGATCTGTTAAAAACAACACTTTTAAGTACTTTAAGCACTTGTTCAAAATGTGAACTTCTTTAAACCACATTTTTAATACCAACCACATTTTAGTACCATCACAAAAGCCAGATATAGAACAAGATAACAAACCTACTCCTTATATTTTTTTAAATAGCTTGTATACAAGTAGACAATAGCATGGTAAAACCATATAACTTTGCTATCACTGAGGTCACCAGGGGCTAGTCCTGGTGACCTTAAAAAAAACTGTAAAAGACTTCAGAAAGCTTTGATATCTGTTTCAGAAAACATATAACGTGGCATAAAAACATTCATGAAAATCTGTCTCTGCCTTTGTCATAAACCCTCTAAACTAATAAAATAACCGTGGCCTGTCTTGCCTTTAGAATCAACATCTAAGTGCTGTATTTTTTCAAACATTATAGTAAAGTATGTAGCTAAATAAAATGAAATCAAAGTTGAAAAACTGTGTTCCAGAAATTAAAATTACAGAAGCAGAATGAGAGGAATGGTAAGAACTGTTTTCCACAGCTCACAGGTCACCTTTAAAGACCTGCAAGAACATCTAGCTGCAGAATGTTTATCATTGTACTGCAATGCAGCACAATTCACCTGAAGAATTATCCGTGAGGGACTATGATGAGGCAAAAAACAACAAACTTTACTGTTTTCAAAACTGTGACCTCAGCTAACAACCAGCAGGAATTCAGGCAGTGGGAGATGACCAATGTTCTGGTATGGCCGACACAGATTTTAATATCATCCGGAATGTATAGGTTGATTTAAGGCAGGGTGTCCATGTATGATGGTCATTACCTGGAAGGGGGTCAAACATATTTCTATTTAGAATCCAGACTCAAAGTCTATAGGAGTTGTCTAGAACAGTGTTTTACAATCTTTTTTGACTTGTATTCCCCTTTGGGCATTTTGTCTCACCATGAGTACCCCTCTCAGTCAAAAGTATTGATGTCCAAATATTGATTGACAATATTGGTTGTCCAAAATTGGAATTTACAATAATTAATTATAAAATAAAAACTATTGTACTTAATCTTTTAATTTGAACATTTTATTATTTCCATCTCAAATACAAATAACAACATAAATATGTTGCCCGGAAGTTGGTAAGGAATCAAAATAAATACAAAAGAAAATATTATAAACCTGTATTTCTAAAACTGGAGCTCCTCTCAGTAACTCCCTTATAATTACATTTAAACTTGACGAATTAGGAAAAACAATTTTAATCAGACTGACTTAATTAGTTTTACTTTTGTCAAGACACCTGAGCTCGCTTTAATGAGCTCTGATAGATCAGTGTGAATAACAGCGGATCCCAGGCTCTTCTCTACAACCAATCTGTTCCTCTACTTGGTTCTGATATTTGTCAAAGCTGAATCTAAACTCAAACATATACGAAATACTTACTTTTTGGATGATAAAAGCTTGTTTAATTTCTCATTTTGGACCTCACAAAGCAGAACAGATCAGACCCCTATTTGATTTTACTACCTAAGAAATAAAATATTTTCATGTACCCCTTGCAATGCACTCGCAGACCACTGGGGGTTACATCACGTCCGGTTGGGACTCAGTATTGATTGATTCCAAAAGTTGGGGTCAGGATCCCACTTGGGGTCCTTAATCAACTAGTCTGGGGTCTTGAGAGCCACTAGCAAACTTAAAATTAACAATATTGAATATCCATGTTAAAGTACTTATAGATCTAAAAGAATCACTTATAGTGGCCAAAACCAACTATTTTGGTCGTTAAAGCTGTTGAAAATATTATTACACCAGTGGCTAATTGGTTATGTTGAAGTGCTTTTATACTTCAACATTTCTTAGGATAATAAGTCAATTCTTGTACCATTTTATGGGTCAGAAGCTACAAAGTCAGAACTCTTGGTCTAACATTTGTATTGCACAAGAGTATTGAAATGAAGTAATAACTCTGTAGGGGTGCTGAAATTTTACTCCCCTAACTTTTTTTATTTTGCTTATTCTCAGTTACTGCAATAATCTTGGGATAACAGAATAAAAGTATGTCAGTTCTGATGTAGTGCAGTTTCTATAAATCCTGGCATTTATTTGAAGGTGGTTCTTTGACAGCTCGTTCAGTCATAAACAAAAATCCCCCAATTCAGGAGCGATTCCCAAACTTTTTTATGTGACCGTATCTTTAAAGCCAGCCTTCTTTACATTCAGCTTGACTGCAGCAGGAACATTCGAGCGTAGTTTAGCAGTGCGAACGTGTAGCCCATAAAACATGCCCGGACCCAGAAAAGATTTATCACCAGGCTCCCTCTCTGCTGCTGCCAGCAGTAGATTACTTGTCAAAAAAGGCACAGAGAGCAGATATTTTTACCAAAAGGTATGAGTGGAGAGCGAAACGAGACTTGTCTTGGGAGTGATATTTTTTCGCTCTCGCACGGTGAGAAGGGCTCGGTCTGACCCTTGATCCTATTGTTCTAAAGAGTGATGGCTGACCATAAACCTGCCTGTTGTCATTGAGGTGAAATGTTGCAATGGGGAAGGCAAAACAGATTACAAGCCTCAGGTATAAAGGACTCTCTCACATCGAGCACATAACTGCAGAGGTGGTTTCCATCTTGTTCAGCTGAACAAAGGTTACATGCCAAAGGCAAAAAAATCTGAATGTCTCACAAATTACGGCAGACAGCGTGAGAGTTATTGGAAAGTACGGTACTTCTGCTCCGGCTAAGACAAATACCTCAGATTGGGCTAAAAGAGTATTTAGTCATGATCAAAGGAGGCTATTTTGACCGAAACTTAATATTTTACCCCCAAACATGCTTCAATCATTTTGATAGACCACAACAATAACATAAAGATACTGAATTATTCTAAAGATTATGTCATTGACCCCCCAAATCATTAAATTAGGACTAACACCAGGGCAGCAAAGTTGCCTATGAGAGATTAAAGTAAATGGGATGCTCTTTACAGAAATTTAGTTCTGAATAGCTAACTAGCTACTGATGTGCTGTACTTTGTTGCATTCTTCCTGAAAAGTAGATAAAAACAAATGGAAAAAAAAGAAGCTGGCAGATTTTGATCAAACCTTTTTTGTAAAAAAAAAAACCATTCACTTTGACCTCTCAGCCCCTTTCAAAACTGTTCTCCATCATGAGAAATCTCCCTAGTTTGTTTCCTAGTGTTTAAAAGATATCTCAAAGTTATTTAATTTAATAGAGACTTTTCTAAACATTGTTGTTCAAAATGACATAATTTAATTTAAATGAATGACAAGAGGAGTGAGAATCTCCTGTTTTTAATTGAAAAAACTCCATTGTCTGTTCAAGCGGTAAAAGTTTTTAAATGTCACAATTAATATCTCTCTCATAAGAAGAAAGTGTTGATGTAAGATTTTTTTAATCATGGCTGGCATTTGCATTCATGCCAAAAAGCCATTACTTTGTAGAACCCCCTTTCACTGGGATTACAGTTAAAACACAAACTAAAAAATGATCCGTCCCCAAATACACTCAATTCAGGTAGATTAGAGTGAGAGTTTCCTTGAAGTCAGCTTTTAATCCGTGGACTTTAACTATGTCTGGACTAGGTCCAGACTTTAACTGGGCTAAACTAATACCAAATTATGCTTTGCTGCCCTGTTTCTCAACTTTATATAAACATAGGCTCAGCTTTTTATGTGGCTAACTGTATGTTCTCTCTCTCCGTCAGTTTTAGTTTAAAAACCAGCTGAGCTCACCTGTTTGACTGTTACGGTCCTAGACAGAGCAACCTATGGAGCTAGTTTACTATTACCTTTTAACTTATAGAAAGTATTCATAGCTAAGCGCCACTGTTGTATGTGTGCTTCTCTCTCCTTCAACCCCCAGTTGGCTTTAGCAGAAAGCCATGCCCACTGCTCCTGGTTTTGCTGGAGGATTCATCTTTTCGAAAGAGTCTTTCCTCTCTACTGTTGCTCCATGCATGCTTGGTGTGAGGGATGGTTGCACAGTCAAGGATACAATGCAAACAAATATCTGCTTTTCCTAAATGCTCATCAAGGAGGGGTGAATGACTGAATGCAGTTAGCCAGGTTTCCTTAGATGGAAAACTTTAAACCAATCTGTGTACAACTTGATTGAATTGTCTCTGTAATGAGATCATGTGTTGTGAACTGGTGCTATATAAATAAACTGAATTGAGTTGAAAGCCGCCATGACCCTTCTCCAAATGCAGGCTTTCTAAAAAGCATTTTCTTTTATTCAGCTCCATGCATCAAGGCACATGACACATTTTTTCCCCCTATCAATAAATGATCCAACCTGTAACGGATAGAACAACCTAAAGTTAGCTTGAAGTTTGCATACCATAAAAAAAAAAAAAACTCATGCTAGTAATTCAAATAGCACAAAACTGAGAAAGTAATAATGAATCCAATTTTAAAAAGTAATTCTAAATAAACAAGCTGTCCCAGGCAATTTAAAGTACCTTGTTTATGAACAGTGAACCAACATATTTATCAACCTGTGCAGATGTCTTACCGAACATACCCTGAACATTCCAGAAAACACTTGATTTCACTGATTGCCTCAAGGCGTTGCTGAACAAAATCTTATTTCAGAGGCTTCAACAGGCTTGTTTACTTACTGCATATATATGTATTCAAAATGAATGTCATGATTTACATTTATTTTATAATGATAGAATTTGATTACTTTTGTCAATTTGAATTTATTTTACTGGCAACGTTTTTTTTTCTGTCTTTACTCGAATAGTATGTTATCTTTCAAACCCAACTGTATATGCAAAAAAAAAAAAAAAAAAAAGTTCAGTAGTAGCACTTTAAAAGTTCCCCATCAAGCTGAAAGCCAACTGAATGGCCTTTGGTTTCCTGCCAACTTCCCTCCAAATTCCAGTCACTGGAGTGGCCCCCTCTTTCTTCTGGGAGTGTCAATGTTTACTGTTATTTCACCCATTTATTGAAATATAGGGTATTTCAGGTACACTCTGGCAGCGTAGCTGAGGCTTCCCTAACAATGTCATCATGGAAGATTAAATTACCCCCGCAGACTTGTCAATTACCAGTGAAGGACCTGCCAAGAAGCAGCCAAGGACCCATCATGAAAACACAGGAACTTTTAAACCACTACTACTGTTGGGAAATCCTCGGCGCCCTCTGGAGGGCAAGCCTCTGGATCCCTTCCTGTTTATTTGTTTTTCTGTTGGGATCTGGGGTGCTGTCTACTTTCCTCCACCAGATGGTGTACTGGATATCCTGAACATGGAGCTGCCTTCACCAGCTGATTCTCATCTGCTCATCAGGGGACCAGTACTTATGTGGGCTGTGGACAAAACCTCGACGCCAGAGTGTCAGTTAATCACGGTACAGCAACCCTGAGCCAACCAGTCTGTCTGATTCTCTGACTCCATTGTATCCAGAACCAGAACCTGATCACGTTTGTCTTCTCTGTGTCTAGGAAGAAACCTGACTGAACCCTGGGACTCTGGAGGAGTCCCCTCGCTGGAATCTGCCTGCCGCATCTCTGGAGCTCCGGAGGAGCTCATGTTCTGAAACCTGCCTACCTGCCCTTGGAAGCCAAACCAGAAGATCTACAGTCTGAATCTGCCTGCCTGTTCTCAAGGAGAGAACTAAGAGCAACTCAAGGACTGAATCTCAACTAAGTCAGAAGCCTAGCCCTGCCGCTGGCTAGCTCCCTGCTCATCTCTCAGTCTCTGGACTCTTCTGTTTTCCTCTCTCCACCGCTCAGCCTGAATCACAGATTAAGAGAATCCTGTATGATCAGCCCTGGACCAGAATACATCCTGACCTGCTTTGTTCTACCAATAATAAACAATTGAACTTCTTCCCTGCCTCCTGGGTGTGTTTTGCATATGGGCTAGAATCTTCACCCATCATGACAACTACAGTATGTCATAATTTCCATGGGATCCTGTAGAAGCCATGATGACCTCATCAAAATTAATATTTAACTATTAACCTACATTTTTAAACCCCATTGTCAGGTTTTGCTGACATTTTTTCTTGGTTTCACAGATAAAACTAAACATCTGCCTAAGAGGTAGAAAATAATGAAAATCTCCTCATATAAAGAGTGTAAAAGCTATCCCGCCTTCCTGTATGTTGGATTTTCTTTGCATCTCCCCTATATTTTTCACCTTTTAGTAGGCTAAAAATGGTCAGCATGTTGAATCCTCCAGTTGTTTTAATGTCTCTATAATCTGACATAAACAGGCTACACAGGGCTCTAAGAATGTGCAACCCTGATGCACGAGCTCTCCTCAAACAGCACGGAAAAAGGTGAAAAATATCTAAATATGGCACAGGTGCTCATCACTATTCAAACTGAAGAGTTCAAACATCCTTTGCAGTGCTTATAAAACAGGAAAAAAAAAATCAAAGGGCTCATCTGATGCTCACGAGGCAGAGCAAACACAGACATATCATCTAATGTACTAAAAACATGAATTTATGAACATAAAAAGCCATTTGAGAATATATGTGTCCCTAAACCCAGTTTAGCTCAGTGACCCATTAAAACAACCTCATGAGGAAGCAAGCTTTGAAAAACTCTTAGTATGGATATATGCTTTAAAGAGTAGCCAGAAAATAACTCTGCTGTGGGATTTTTAGAGACCCCCTGCTACATTTAGTCATTTACAGAAAATGTTATTTAAAGCAACAGCATATATAGCTTTTGCTGTAGAAATGATCCAAATGCATTCTGTGCCTACATAAAAAAGTACAAGGATTAACAGCATCATTACATTTAGATATGGTCATCATAACAACTTGGCCCAAACATCTGTATGTGACACACACATAAGCCAGTAATGGAGGATCCTATGCAGAGTGTATTTCTTTTAGTCAGAAATGGGGCTGGTTGTAAGATGAAGTCCTCTTAATAAGTAAAGGAAAAAGAATGAAGCAATACAGGTGTATTAAAGTAAAGAATACAAGCTAGATGACACAAAGAAGGTTAATGCTAGCTTGCTATAGTGGTCATATAAATAAGTTAATTTAACAGTTACTCTGCTTGAGGATTCTACTCTAGTTTGCAGTGCCTGCCCAAAATACATATTTCTAGAAGAAAATGTCAAAAAAATATACTTTAACTGGTATGAAATGGCTATATAACAGTTCCCAGATGGATAAGAATCAACAGTTTTTTTCTCATTGCTGATGTCTTTCCTTCCTGACGTTGTGCTAATACACCTCCCGCAGGGTCAACAGCACCAAACCAAAAAAACAATCCCTTCCGTAGAGATTACAGGGCCTGTAGTTGCAGCTGGCTGCTATGGACTCTGAACATGAAATGATATGAACTCCTAGACTACAGCTTAGAGCTTCAAGTTAAAAATTATTAGAAAAAATTAGTATGGGTGGAGTGTTTAATAATGCAGAACCTATTCTTTTGCAGAACATGTAAGGAGAGCATGACCTCTTGATGCACTGCTTTCAGTCAGGTTTTAGCAGTGACTGACACATTGTAAGTTACACATTTCTTGGTTAGAGATCTAAAGAGATGCTTTGAGTGAAAAAAAATACATAAAGGCACAGTGACAATGTTTTCCTAATTTCTGCCCTCACAAGAAATTACTCTCCAACTGGAAGCTGCGAAATAGGCCACCAGAAATTACCACCACTTTAATTAGCAGGCTGATTGCTTTAAAAGAGACAGACATGGTAGAAATCGTTGTTTTGTTTGCAGTTTTTGCATCCAAAGAAAGGTTTCCATCTGTTGCCACTTTGCATTTTAATAGCCTATCTGAAGCTATCACGAGTTAAAAGAAAAGTCATTAAGAAGCTTAAGGTAAGAGGTTTGGAGGTCCAGTAGTCCCAACCAAGCTTCAGGCCTATATCGTCCTGAGGAAGGTGTTTCAGACTCATCTTGCCACCAGTGCAGAGCCTACTAAATATTGATATCATCAGGGTTAAGAGAAGACCTTTTAATTTAATTTCCTGAGGGGAAGGGGGGGTCCTGCAACTTTTAAATGTGTTTTTGGTCCAGCACACCTGAATCAAATGCCTGTAATGCCTCCTCAGTATTCAGTCAATTTCTCAAGAGTCCTCTTAATCATCTAATTACTGGATTCAGGTGTGCTGGACCAAGGATACATCTTAAAGTTGCAGGATAGCTGCCCTCAGGAACTGGAATTGCCCACCCCTTCCTTAGATCATAAGCCCACTGAGAACCTGTGGTAAAACCGCACAGAAGGCAACAAACTGCAATAAACTCTGAGCACAATTAGTCTCAGAATGGATCACCTTCAGTCAGAATTTTGCCCGGATGTTCATACTCAGCATGTCAGAGAGAATTGCAGAAGAAAAATAGATAAGAAACGGTTTTCACTGTTTTCTCAGGTTCAGCCAAAATCAGCCAAGATATACTAACATTGGCTTCCTTTATACAGAGTACAGACAGACAATAAACCAGAACATTAGTCCTGAAAATAACCAGACATCTTTGAAGATGAAACAGCTGCATATTTTGCCAATCATCTGATCTCTCCTCAAACAAGCTACCTTTTCCTCACTGAAGGCATAAACAACAACGAAGGACAGCTGCAGTAAAGGTTTAATAAGGCATCCAAAAGGGAGAGAGAATAAATGATATTTTAGTTATGTTTTTATGTAGCAGACTAGTAGCAGTCACTCTGCATAAAACATATTAGATGAGATCATTCTAATTGAAGTTGTGGTAATTCGTCTAATTATGTCTTTTCTCTTGCAGAAGAGGGTTCTCCATATTAATAAGGTTTAATTCATCTGATGAGAATACCATCAAATTAGAGCTACATTTCCGTCGAGTATGTGTCATATATCTGGGACTTGGAGATACTTCAGGAGGTACTGTAACTATGTCCTTAGAAATATCCTATTAAAGCACTATAATGACACTTTAAATGGCCCGAAAAATATGGCTATATTTGCCACATTTATTCTATACATTTATGATCCCATCAGACTAATTTGTTTCAGCATAAGCTTTCATTTTCAGAGCTAATAAAGCTTTATTTGTTGTTTCTGGCGAGGCTCCAGGCTGCAAGGTCACTCAGAAGGGCTGCAACCCACCATAAATTCTTCATCTCATTTACAAAAGAGGAGGATCTCTTTTGATGACCACAACAGGCAGAACTGGACGCTGCGTCTTGTTGTGATGTCTACCCGAAGTGCTGCACAGAGGAAAAAAACACTTTCGCAGAAGCTTGCAGATATTAGTTATTCATTGACAGCAGGAATTCTCTCCTCCTGAGGAGCATTTTTTTTTTTTAGACTTTATTTTGCTTAATGGATTTATTTTACAATTGTGACAATATTTCTTGTTCTTTTCAGCCTGAAACATTATTACAATGCAGATATAGATTTTCTATTAGATATGTTGTGGAATAGATTTGGAGTTTTAATTCAGGATATCTCCATATCATCAAAAACAACCCAGATTGGAAACAAATACCAGCCAATATATAGCAATGCACCTCGACAGAAGGAGTTAATCATAGAAGTAGCCAATAAAGCCAGTAACTTGTAAGCTTGCAACTAAAGGACTTGCAGAGTGTTATGGCTTAGGTAGGTGAATCTCTTGAACATCAATCCCCATCTATCCCCTGTTGCTTTGATGCATTTCGGTGTAACACGACAACATGGGAGAAGATGTGAGCTGTGGAAATACTTTTGCAAAGCACTGTGAAGTCTCTACAGTTCTTACTCTCCTGCAGTGTAAGGTCCCAAAAAGTATCACTTAAAAAAAACCCTGGTCATGTCTGTTCGCACTTAGAGTCCTCATCAACGCTGCACATCAGCAGCTCTAAGCTCGTCACAGCCGGCCGAGCTCCCTGGATCCATCACTGGCCAACTCCTTCTTTTCTTACTCCCTCTTTCACTCAGTATCTCCTGATACATCTGTCTCTCTTCCCAGCTCCTCCTCACCCTCACTGTCATTCCTCCCACATTTTCTCTCTGTCTTTTTCTCCCCATTAAATACCAAACTCACCATCCTGGGCTCTGGTACATCTGCAGCCTTGTAATCCAGTCCACGTTACATCAGAACTGCAATCAATCAGGCAGCCTTTCGCGCTGCCTTTCACTCTTCTGCACAGTGGCTGACATTTGAGCCTTCAACTGACTGTCAATCAGAAAAAGGCCGAGAGAAATTAAGGTCTGGAGACACAGTCAGCACCTCAGACCATTTGTTCAGTCTTCTGGGTAACTAAATCTCCATCAAGTAATTTGATAAGGATTATTTCTCTAAAAGTGACATTTGAAGCCATAGAGGTGGTTATAAAATGATGAAATGTGTGTTTGCTGAAATCTAAGTCTTAGTTAATCTACTAACCTATGGAAGAAACAACATAATGTCAGCAGACTGCTGTCTGGCCCTGGATTGTGTATTATTGATCTGATTTTAGGCATATCTGTATGTGAAATTAAACAGGTGGTGCACATTAAGTTTAATTTTTTAGAGTGAGGACCTAGTCTTTTTAACACAATAAGCTGAACATATCTCAGCAGCCAGAGCAAACAGACCATTATCCAGCTGTTCATGTGTCCATGCAACTGGGGCTCTGGTATAGTTCTGTATGGAAAAAATATGTAAATATTTGCAATGAAGCACACTGCGGTTGGTTTGGAGGGCTATGGTTTATAGGATGCCTGTTGGTTCTAAATGTTATTTGTTAGGAGGAGAGAGTAGGTGCTTTGCAACACTAAAATGCAGCTAAAAACAAAGATATAAAAACATCCTAAAACAATAGCTGAAGTACACACAGTTAAAGTTCTTTTTATGTATATTAAGCTAAATTTTTGGATTCAGCTTCATTGTTTTAATAGCTTGACATCCTCACAGAAAAAAATAAAATTTTAAGATAACTTAAATTTTATATAAATGATTGAATTTTTTGTTATATTTTATTCATATCTAAATGTTATTTTTCCTCATGTCTTTCAAAGAGTTGGATAAAAAGCTTTAAACTCTAATTTGTTCGATCAATTTCTCTTTCCAATTTAATTAAATTTGTCCACTGAATTCAGGGATATTAGTGTAGGGGTGACACTGAAAGCTCCAAATTTCAGTGTTGTTGTGTTCTTGGGCAAGACACTTCACCTTCACCTTCATTTTGAGGTTAATGGTCTTACTAAGGGACCCTTTTTTATATGTAAGATGACCACTATGCAACCAAAAAAATTTTTTCTCCAGTAAATAAATATGACTTTGCAAATATCTGTTTCCCCTATTATGTTTGTGAGCAGTGACTTTGCTTTTGAATTCAAAAGGATTAGTTGATTAATTATTATAATAACAATCACGACTGCAGATGGAGAACATGCAATGATAAAGAAAAGTTTTCCAAAAAATAAAAATTAAAAAGTATCTCAGCCTAAACATATTCCAATAATTTTTAAAACTGCCAGTTGTTAGTTCTTATCTCCAGCCTGCTCAGTGATGATTTTGTGCAGTTTTGACGTATTGCACACCACATCATGTGCAGGGATTATACACCAGCAGAGGCCGATGCACAAGTAAGCAGTCTTGGAAAAACAATAGATTTACGGATAACATTATTGATCAACAACAAAAGAAGAACAATTGCATGCGAGGTTTGGAGCTGAATCAACCATTACTGCACTTTTAGAAAAAGTGCTGAATGTCCAATAGTACCAGGATCAAGACTTATAACTAATGCAGCTGCTCAAACATTTAGCAGATAATTCTGTTGACAGATATCTGTTTATAATTCCTAAAATAACATCCGAAAGGTAAATTTAGAAAATTTCTCATATACTTGGTGGTTAAAGTAGAAACAAGTAGTAGAAAATTATCCTGCTATACTTGTTACTGCTTGATAAAGAGAAAAATTATCGCTAAAAGCTATTAAACATGGTTTATAACTTTTTAAGCCATCAGTATCAACTGTTTGTATGACTATTTTGAATATCTTGCTGTACCGATGGTTTCCTTCACAATTTAGGGAAGATAAAGACATTTTCTGCAGAAATCAATTAAATGTTTACTGGAGCTCTGGCCACCGACACTGCATCTATCTGTAGCTCTTGCTAATACGGTTAAAAAAAAGAAAGTTCCCACTTTTTCTACATATTGATCTATTGTCATTTGCTGTTTAGAACCTGCAGACATTTAACCTGTGCAAACATATTGAGCTTGGCTAAACTGTTGATTGCCTACTGTAGGTTTCATTTATGGAACAAGAGACAAATCCTCCACGCTGAGGTTATAAATAGATCTCTGGGAAGAAGTCTGTCAATTCCCAAATGGTTACAAAGTCATAAACAGCTATGGAGCTTGTTTTTTTTTTTTAGTTTGAAAAATAAAAAATTGAGATCCTCACCTCAGCCAATCATCATTCGGGATTTATTTAAACCTCAAAAGCCAAGGACGTTCTTGTGTTCTACGTAGCTAAACTGTAGCCCTCCTTCTACTGATCACCACCTTCATTCCTCTGGTGTCCAAAACAACTTCCCCCATTCTCCAGCCTACATATCATCGCTAGTGTAATACACAGACGGGAATGACGTCCTTAACCTAGATCTCCCTTCTCACACAGATCTAGCTCAATCAGCAGCAACAGGGCCTAAACCCAAAGACTTAATCCATTCATGTCGATAAAACTCTCTAATGGCTGCTTTTTCTCCTTCTCAGTCTCTCCAGGTTGAAATGCAATTCCGGAAAGTTAAACGCTAAAAACTGCATTGTTAAAAGTTGTGAGATATTTCACTAAGTTGCTGATGTTTTTTTTATTTACCAGGGCACCATGTTCTCCATTCCTGATTTAGAGGAAATGGATTGCACATAGTGTGCTTGTTGAATCCTGGAAACTGAAAAGGCAGCTATTTTCCTCAGTGCCACGAAAACAAAGGTGCCTGAACAACAGCCAAGAAAAATCTAAACTTTTTCCTCATGTATTTATTCCCTACCTCAATCCTAATGAAGGACCTCCATATCACCTCCTACCCAATTTACAAATTAGCAGACTAAAAATATTGCAAAAGCTACTAAAGTGGATTTATTCTGAACTGTAAAAAGTGCCGCATTCTGACTAATTATTTTCTACATACAGAAAACATTTAAAGAGCGAAAAAGCATCTTAACAGAATAGTTTATTGTTTCCAGAGCAATACAGCACGTGCCACGGAAAATAAAACATGCCACACACAAATAATAAAAATCTTCAACACTTGCTACCGAAACTCCCCAAAACTAAGAATACTATTCATTTTGATACTCTTAAATTTATTCTTTGGGTGATTAAAGAACGTGATTGATGAAAGGCAGTATACTTCAATCAATGTCAAGAATTTATATAAAGACTGATCTGGTTTGATACCTAATTAATTTATCTCACATAAATAAAGCCAAAAGAGGAAAGTTGTGTTTTAAAAAAAATAGCACACTCCAAGATTTAGTGACTCAGAAAGTAAAACCACTTTTTGCCCATAAAAGGTCTGTAAGGTTCACAGCTTCTAGGCCAGCATATCAGCCCAAATCGTCACCACTTCATTCCAGTGCGTTAAGGTTGGTTCAAAGCATTACCCGATGATAAGCTGTTTGGTTTTCTGCATAGATGGCACTGCACCTACAAAAATACATTCATACCATTTTCCCAACCAAAAGACATTGCTGCAAATGATATTCATTATTCCTAAATTAATGTGGTTCAATCTAATACAACTCTATAGGACATGCTGCCCACTGTTTTTCTCTTGCAAAAATCTGATTATTCCTTAAACTTTAACAGTTCAAACAATGGGGCCTGTAAAGACATTTAGCCATTTCGACCTAGTTGATGAGTTCATTGTCTGTAGTAGATCAACTTTTGTGAGGTCATTCTGAACCCTGAAACAACATGAGAACCATTGTAGGTACCAGATCTGTTCAGGTGGTTAGTTCTGCTTGGGCCCTGTCCTTTCTTATGAAGTCATGATATGGCAACGCCACTTGGGCTGTATAGAACCCATTTCTTAAGAATCAGATCTCCCCTGGGGTCTCAACATATTAGTACCCATATTTGCTATTATTTTACGCTTCATCAGCGATGCAAAGTAGCTGAAGGTAGAAAGCAATCATCAAGAAGACATACTGAGCTCTGTCATTTAACAAGGTCCCACAAAAATTCTCAGTGCTATTCTTTTTATTAAGATCTGAAGGCAGGGGAGAACAAATGGAATATCATGAAAAGAAAATGAAAATGAACAGTTGTTGTTGACACAAAATTAAAAGTAGTGTAGCTTAATATGACTAACTGACTGAGCTGAAATAGTCCAACCTGTTAGCTACTGAGCACAGCTAGCTACAGTGGTACCCAGGTCTACCCCTTTATATTATGGTCTTGCAGTTACTTTATTCACCATGCAAATATCTTTTTAGCTTTGTCATCAATCAGGTAAAACTTCATCGGTCGTTAGACATGTCAACATTAATGATGCTCCCGACTTGGCACATAGACACTACATTATTATTTTATTTGTCTGGGCAACCACAATGTTTTAAATTATCAAAAGAAAATAACTGTCTTACAGTGAAATTGAATACCTGGACTTGATTTAGTCATATACTGTAGATGGGCAATAGTTGTTTCATTGAAGGTGATTGTGTTGTTTTTATCTTGGGGTTAAATTTCACATGTTTGCATACTTGAAAGAAATCAGAGTGACAAAAACTGCATATTTTATAGAGGCCTTTCTAAGGTACACTTAGTTTATCACAACCATATTTTTGATATTTCAGTGATTGTTGCAACATAAATTATGTGGAATCTGTAAGAACATCGAAGAGCTTTTTACATATGCATTTGAGTCAAGCTGAATAATGAAAGAAAAGAAATTCAGAAAGTTTAACCCGAACTTTGAGCAAATGTGATATCAATGCTGCTCCACAATGAAATGTTTTGCAGCTTAGGCTAACATGGTGCAAAGAGACACATTTTTCAGAAAATTGTCTTCCCTCGAATATAGATTGATAGCCAACTCCAGCTCACTATATCTATGCGGTAATCCAGGCTTTCAAAGTGTTGCAATGTGAATCTTTATTCTAAGGAGCCTCAGTCTTTACCACAAACAGATCCATCTGCAAGTTTACAAATCAGTGTCTTTCTGCAGTTTTTTTAGAAACAGAACAAGGCTGTAAAACTTTAGTAGTCATAGACCTAAGTTCTGTGCTTTCTCCCTGTTTAACCTACAATGAAAGCTCTGAGTCACGCTGAAAACAATGTAGAAACAATTACTGCAAATTGCTAAAGGTCACTGACTGTCATGCTATTAAGACTCACTTGTCATCAGTTTAATGAACATATCCATGATAATTGTAATGTTGACCTGTAGCTGAGCCAATGGAAACAGATGTCTAAGAGCGTATTATCTATCACAGTTCAAATGTATCATAATTACAGGGCTTGGGGCAGAACATAACTATAACTAGACACAAAGTTTATAAACCTAAATAAGCCTTGTAGAAATATATTATACTAACAAATGGAACCAGTATAACTTTCCATTCAATGCAGTTTTAAATTATTTAAAAACATTAAACTAAGACTGCTGTCATCTTTAAAATCCACAAAATATTGATGCATCATGGCCAGAGGTGACAAGTTTCCAAGACCAACTCAGGACAAATGATGAATGATTCCACAATCCTAAGTTCTGAATTAAAATGTTTTTTTTTCTATCTTCCATGAAAAAAAGGTTTGTTTCTGCTGCAATCCTTCACATGCAACAACATCTAGTTCCTGATTTGTTGACACAATTCTGTTGTGATCTTGGCACTGATCACTGGCTCATTTCTTCCACCGGCTTACCTCCACCCAATGCTCATTGTCACTCATCAGAGCCACCTGTTCCTGTTTCCTATTTAAGTTGCTTTTCCCCAGTCATCGATGTCAGGTTATTCAAGCCATGTGTTTTCTAGTGAACCTGTGTGTTTCTGATTATCTGATTTTGACAAGTATCTGCCTCTCGACTTCCAAGCATTGTTTCCCCCAGTTCTTCTCTGTTTGCCTGATCTGTCTGGGGGCTATTACCTGGATTCGGCCTGCTTACGACCTTGGATCTGTCTCCACTGTCGATAAACGCTTGCCCTGTAAAACTCTGACCTGTCTGCTTCAATTCTGAGTCCTACGTTTTAAGCTTCTGACGAATGTGAGTTGAAAGAAAGGTTACAAATCTTGAATTTTTTGTAGGTTTTCTCTCCTGTTGCTGGAAACTCATCCTTTGCATGGCTTCATCCTGTAACCTCCACTACATGGGATACCATGTAAATCACTTGCTGCAGTTGCTTCAGTTGAGTTGGGTGTGAAAACCATCAAGCACATTTTCAAAAAGCCCTTTAAAAAATAACTAATTGGTCATTAATTAGTGTTATTCCCAGTGTCAAAAAACTAACAACAACACCTAGCATGTGGCAATTAAATTACTAATTGTTTTTTCTTTGAAAGCAGAGGTAGAAGTTGATTAAGAGATACTAATTTAACACTGTCTGAGATGAAAGTCATAGTAAAATGCTCAATATGTGTCAAAGTAATCGATACTCAGTAGGCTACAGTAAAAAATTTTCTTTATGGGATTAATATGTTAATAAGTTTGTAAAAAGACTCTGAATAAACTACAATGGGTCAAAAGAAAGGAAGCACAAAATGTACTCATGTTTTCTTATTTTGAAGTTAACAAACCATCTTATAAGTTATATTAATAAATCAGTTTGAGTCTTTATTAATTTCAGTAACTAAACAGAAACTGAAGAAAATTATTTAAAATTATGAAAACTTATTTTTCCTATATTCATATTTAAAATGAAACAATCTGTCATTATGGAATGGTGTCTTTGTTTGTTGTAGTTTTAAAAAACAGCTTAATGTTTTGTGTCATGAGAATTTGAGGTTTATGGCAAATATGTCTATTAGTTTTTGCAGGAAAGTTACTAGAATGCCCTTTTTGTTTGACTGTAATGGTAGAAAGGAAAAGTATATGTGAAGGATCAATTATCCTTTTCTCTTAGATGCACAGTTTTTAAATCTAAAATTGGAGAGAGAAAAAAAATCCACTAGTTAAAAGTGCTAAACATGTAAAGCAAAAATATCAAACATGAAAAAAAAGCTTAATTTTAGGTCTATACATTCCAAATACTGTCCATATCTGTTCTTTAGGTGATGTGAACCCATTTTCATGAAATAGGTGGACAGAAAAATGCTCCCAGAGTAAAGAAGGATAATCACTGACTGATTCCATGTTGGACTAAACTAAGGTAAAGAAGTTAATAAATAACATCACACTATTGGCCCCAACAGATTTTAGAATTTGAGTTAAGAGACCTGATGAGGCTGCATTTAAACAAGAAGGTCCAAACCCAGATCTGGATCTGCATGGAGTCTCATGTTCTAGCTGTGGATGTGTTAGTTATCTATGGACACACTGGCTTGATCCACAGTCTAAAAACTGGATGGATGGATGGATGGATGGATGGATGGATGGATGGATGGATGGATGGATTGATGGATGGATGGATGGATGGATGGATGGATGATGGATGGATGGATGGATGGATGGATGGATGGATGGATTGATGGATGGATGGATGGATGGATGGATGGATGGATGGATGGATGGATGGATGGATGGATGGATGGAAAAATCAAAATATACAACTGCATCAGTGGCACCAATACACAATGAAGCAGTGAGGAGTTTAAAGTCAAAACCTGCACATTAATCTTTTTTTCTGTGTTTAAAGATAGTTAACAACCAAAGTGCTTGTGGCAGTTTGACCTTTTCTGAATGAGACGGATGCCTGAAACAGTTTCACCTGTGATGTTACTGGCATGCCTCACCGCATGAATACTGAGAGAGGTTCAAAAAAGCTTTTGATGACTTACAAAGTCATCCGCTGAGGGAGGTACCTACATGCCAAACGTTGCTCGGAGGACAGGTGCATCTGCTTTACTGAAAAATAAACAATCAATGACAGAGAGAGGAGTGGATGGAGGCAGGGAAAGAAGATGATCACTTGAAGCAGAGGATGGCGAGAGAGAGAGAATCTGAAGACTGAAAATATCACTGGGGCAAGAAGAATGTGTATACTCAATGAGGTGCTGCCTTGGCTCGAGTTTCACAGGCCCCTGACTATTTCACACAACACTGAACTTTGCCTGACATCTGAGCAGTGGCCAAAATTCAAGGAGACGAACGGCTATGAAGGGGGTCAGCTAAGAACTCATGGTAAGATGACTCTGAGATGGTGGGTCGCTAAGGTGCAGAAGGAGAGGTAGGCCCTAATGGCTTATTGGATAGTGCATCATTTGATCCCAAAGGAATGTCCACATTCTCTGGACCACACAATTGGATGCTGAAAGGTCTCCTGGTGAAGTAATGAATGAGAAAAGGCAGATAAGAGGTCCCTTGCCGGGGTCTGCACCTGAGCCTCTTTGGCTGACCAGAACCTGTCTGCTGCTAATGATGAAAAAGGGTACAAGGTATGTGTGTGGAAATTGTACATGATGAGGTTTCCCTTCTCTTGCAACATCTTCGTCGGAGGTATTACACATCCCGGTAATCTTATTTAACTGACAACAAAAAGTAGTCTGACAAAAAGCAGTATTTACTGCAGGAGCCATTATGTGTCAGAGGTGGCAGAGAGCTCCATTTATCTTGTTCTGGGCAGCACCTTGCACTGACATTTAGACTCATGCTGCTTTAAATCAGCGTAATCTTGTTTCAGATCCTAGGATTGCAAACAAAGGCTGGTTTCCCACTTTGCCTATTCCCATCTGCCAAAGGGAATGAAGGAGATCCAAGTTGCGAAGGTACTCTTTGCACAGGCATTGATTTCCATCACCAAAAGTTAACAAAGGAAAAAATATATATTTGTTTGAGCTCATGCTCTTGATTGATCTGGTTAGCCTGGGGCACAAGGTGTATTGAGACCATCTTTTGTGAGAGGCAGCAAGCATGCAGACGTCAAAGTAAACAGCTGAGGGACTAAGGTTAAGAAGACATGCAGGTGCATTAGAAAGAAACTTATTTCAGGTTGTTTTTTGTAGGTTTTTCCTTATGTTAGCCTTAAAGGAAGAAAAGTTGTATGTTTTATCCAGAAGAATTGGATAAAATTTAGGCTTTTACAAAATTTACTAGCGGTCAGGATGAGGTTGTAGAATGATGCAAACGATCAAAAGAAATAGAATGAAAATGTGTTTCCATAGAAGCCCATCACTAAAAAATATTTTTTTCACTTATTTCGACACCATCAATATTTGGTTTAATTGATATGAAACTTGGAAAACCAGATGTTTCTATAATATATTTAGCTAATAGATAAAAAAAACATCACTAAAATGACAGGCTGTCATTTAACAAGGGAAATGTGTTGTTTTCCTTCATACAAATTCTCATAATGTTGGAGGAATTAGTGCACTCATATTTCTGATCCCAAGTGATTCTAAGTTTCATATTATGCAAAATAAGCCTCTAAGACAAATGATGGACAGATGGTAAAAGTAATTCAGTTAAATTCTGCAATGATACAATATGAGACACTTCATAACACACTCAGGTGAGACATGTAACAGCTTTGCTGATGAAATAACCTCTATATTTTATCAGATGGAAAATACCTTGTTGTATTTTCCATCCATCCTCTGTAAGAAAAAAATGCAAGTTTCACAATGCTTATGAAATTATACGTAGATTTTGTATTCTGCAATCTGTTTTGGGGAGTTGAGACTCTGACATGCCCAATGATGTTTCTCAGATTCTCAGTTTTGGGAATGACCCCCCTACATACTATTTCAGAGAGAGGTGTCAAGTAACAGAGTACAAATACTTTGTTACTGTACTTAAGTTCACTTTTTAGGTATCTATACTTTACTCAATTAATTATTTTTCTTCCTAATTCAGACTTCTACTCATTACATTTTCACATAAGTATCTGTATTTCCTGTTCCTTATATTAAAAAAAGGATACTTGTTACTTATGGCTTTGGTTTAATGTTTATAAATATTTATTTTTACGTCACGTGC
>NW_015150474.1:1654490-1709174 GCF_000732505.1 Cyprinodon variegatus
TATATATAAAACTGTAACTTGAGCGTGTAACAAAAGTAATTTCTCTCTGGGATTATTAAAGTATTTCTGATTCTGAACACTCATTGGTTAGCTGTTAATCAAATTTGTGCTGACCCCAAAGGAAATCATCAGAAGCAAGCATGTGTTCTTCGAACTGCAAACGTGAATAGTCTATGCCATGCTACAATGTTGGATTCAGAAAAAGATGTTGAAATGTCTGAAAGGTCGGACACAGGACAGAGCATATCAGGAGATGGAGACGGAGACCAACAAGACCTCCCTCATCCTTGGCCCTACAGTATCTCAAAGAATTTTTCAAAATAGATGAAAAATGGAGCTTTCAGTGCAAGGCTACTTTATACTTTAGGTAGTTTTTGGAGCATGTAATTTTTCACTTTTACTTGAATGAAGAGGTCAAGTTGATACTTCAACTTTTACCAGTGTTTTTAAACTGCAGAATCTATACTTCTACTTAAGTAACAAATGTGGGTACTTTTGACACCACTGTCGAGACAACCTGCCAACTCCACACGGAAAGATCCCAGGTTGGAATTTAAACCCAGAACTCAGGGTAAAATGGCTACAAAAGAACAACATAAGAAGGTTTTTTTCCTGGAATTTAATGTTTGATTTCTTTGCTGTCTGGAATTCTGCCTAGAAATAATAAAAAAATGAGTTTCTCATCTCTTTTCTAACAGTTATTGTTGCAAGAACATAAATAATTTGTGTCAGGATTTACAGACTGTATGGTTTAGATTTTATAGAAATAATTACAGAAATAATTTGACATTTTGTTAGATTAAGTTAGGTTAAACTAGATAATATAACTGCAATCATACATTTTCTGTTCACTCCATATGACTTATATGAGTCCAGCTTTAAACTTGATGTTAAGGGGTTATAAGAACTACAGGTGACTTTACTGCCTCTATTAGTATATTGTTGTATTAATATTTTTTCTGAAACCTTGTCACTGGCATTCCCGTACTGAAAGGAATCAATTTCAATATAAAGGTCTCATCTGAATGTGGTTAACTCACACAAAAATGTCAGTTTTATATTCAAGCATCTTTGTTTCTTAGACAACACACAAGTTTGCGGTTTCTAATGTAAGAAGGAAAATAATTTACTTATCATTCTACAGGAATTTACACCAGCAACATTGTCCATGATTTATCATCCAGCATTCCTCTTTAACATTACTCAAGTAAAATATAATAATATTATATATAATATTATAATATTATAAAACCAATGGTACCCTTGAGATTTCTTCAATTTTATAGATCAATATTTTTAGGGAACTTAAAGCTTCCATTCCTACAAATGAAGGGTATTTCTCTAAACTGTAATCATTGGAAGACTGCCTGTCTGTTTGGTTTAATCCATTGGTTTAATCATTCAGGTCACAAAAAGGAGACTTCCCTTTTTTTTTTTTTTTTTAAATAAATGTAAGCTTTTTAATTTTCCTTTTACATAAAGCAGCCCTACTATTATGTTACATAAATTGGGTGTTATTGTTAGCCAGTTGTTTCAACCCATGCAGATGACATTTTATAACACACAGCTGATGCTCAAACTGACATGTAGATAAATGATAATCCTTTTCATCAAAAACATCAGGGCACATCTCAAATCCACAGTGTGAGCAAAGCACAGCTACTGCATTTCTACAACCTGTCTTCCTGTTACATCACTTCATTCTCTGCTTCCTTCCAAACGGCTTCTCCAGGAAACTAAATCTTGGCTCCTCTTTTCATGGCCTTTTTCCATTATCAAGTTTGCACCTGAAAATGCACCACAGTATTGACTTGTTCTCAACTGTGTCTGCTCCATTCAAGCACCTACACTATGCTGCACTCTCTCGTGTCAAAGGAGGTACAGAAATCTGAGAGCGGAGCTGATTAGCTGCTGGATATTTTTATGGACCCATGGTTAATGAGGGGCTATTATGTATCAGCACCTTGTCTCAAATTGCAGACCTTAAATACCTTTCTGGAATAGCAGTGATTTGAAAATGTATGCTAATGAGCTAAATACTTCTGAGAGCTTGGTTACTTTGCAAAATCATAATATTTATTCATCATCCTAGTGTATAAAAATTCAGTTTTAACAACCATTTTCCTGTAGATAAAAAAATTATGTTTGGGAGCAAGGTTCTCAGAATCACTAAGTGGTATTCACAAGCATTTGAAGTACCTCTTTGGCTGTAATGTGAGACCTATAATGATGAACTTTCTTATAAATTTAGGATGACCTCTTGAGAAATATTAGGGAAAGAAAAAGCTGGGAGTTTACAAAGGACAAGACAAGGGGACTGTCAGCGCCAGCGCCAACTCGCTAATTCAAATATCTCCAGAGTGATGCAAAATAAATCATTTCAGCCGCCTGAAGGCATGCTGAAACAGAAACAGACGTTCATAATTACAGTTTTACTGACAGAATTTGCAGCATGCATTAAACTTGTGCATGATTTCTATTATTCAAACAGCTCTCTTTCAGCTGTCAAGAGGATTTTATTGGATATTAGGCACTGACAATCACTGCTGTGTCTTGTTTTATTCCCAACCGTGGTTGCTTTAACATGATTTGTCATTTAAATATGAAAAATTCCAACATTATCACAGAATCAACTGGATATAGAGTGCTTAACTGTGCATTGTGATCAGATTTTTTTAAATGAAAAAGTAAAAAAAATATAGGTTGTTTAAACAGTTCATTATGTTGCAGCAACAGGCTTCTCTACTTCTATCATGCACTCATGTCGTACAACAGGGGGTACTGGGTCAGTTGGACAAGGCCCAGGACAGAGGTGGACCCAGGACCTGATTCAGCTATCGACTTGTAGCCAAATATATTTTTAGTTTCTATTACAAAACACACGGAGAAGTACATAAGTGTGATATCTGGGTTATTATAATTTTCTTCAATTATTCCCTTACAGTATTGGGGAAATAGCCCCGCTCCATTTGTATCAAATGGTTTGGACATTGATGCAGCCTTTTTTACAGTTTTTTTTTTTAGGATACTTTGGTAAAGAGCAGAATGCTCACTGCGCTACAGTTAGAGACAAATAAATATTTTATCTCTTGCTTAACAAATCAAAATCATTCTTCACAAAAGTCCATCATAATGTCTTGGATTTGTAAAGTATTTTAGCACAGGAAGCCAAAGGGGATATTTAGATAAGCTAATGTTAAACTTGAGGCATATGTCAATGAAATATAAATGTCATGGTTGAGACTCGAAATCCAACTATCTAGAGCTGTCAGATGGCCTTCATGTATTTGTTTCACTTTACAATCCTTACTCTTTTCATTATTTAAAGGGATAATGGAGAATGTTCTCTTTTTTTGGGTGGTCCTCCTCAGTGGCGTCAGCTGACCCAATACTATACAGTGGCACAATAGGGCACCTACAAAAAATATTTTTCGGGCAATTATTTATTTTAAGAAAGCATGGGAACAGATAATTAATGCAAGCACGCGAGCAAGTATTTTACAGTACTTTATTATTATTATTATAAAGTGTCATAAATAAATTGTACAATCAGATTGTTATTTTCTGCATGTCATTAAATATCTACCTGAACCAAACTGAATTGAATTGGCCCACTTGTGAACTTAACTGTATATTTCTAATCCATTACTGATGAAGGCACAATTTATCTTCATTAAAACGGAGAGATCTTACAGCTGGTTATTTACCAAACTGTATTTCCTTTTCTGGGTCAAGATGAAACATGGACACTGGTTCCCAATGTCCAAAAACCATGATTGTGGCATATGGCACAACAGCACAGAAGAGGGAATGTTGTCCAGAGAAGTGGAACTCCTTTGCTTTTTACTGAGCCACCACCAGAGATTAAGGAGAAAAGAGAAGCAGCCTCTTTCAACTGCCAGAGCACACATAGGAACTGAAAGATCCAGGAGTGTTCAACAAGCACAGAACAGGCAAACAGAGCAAAAACTAAGAAGTCCGTGGGCAGAAAAAGATCAAGAACTGGCAGAACTAAACACAAGGAACACTAGAGTAAGTCTCGCTAAGAAGCTTGAATAATCTGGTACCAAAGGCTGGGGTCCAGAGGCTTAAATAGCAGCTGGAACAGGTGGATGTGAGAAGAGTTAAAGAGCAAAGGGTGGAGAAAAGCAGGGGAGAGCAACAGGGCAAAAATCCAGCCTAAATGTGCCAAGATCATTACACTTGTATGAGCGATCAACTTTTAAACAGAGTGTTCACGAGGAGAAATGGGCTCATGCATGCTCTCGCAGGTGTTTAATAGGTGTTCCTTCTCGGCAGCGCGTACAGGGTTGTTCATGTGCATTTTTTTTTTTTTACGTGGAGTGGATGAGTCTTTTAAAAAATTTGCAAAAGTCCTCCACTATACCATTAGTCTTTTTTTTTAACCATTGATCACACTTTGGGACTGTTTAGTGTTGAACGAAAGACAGAATCCAAGTGGACACTAATCAGGAAAAACATTGTGACCACCCTGCTTTATAGCTTGCCTATGTCAACAAATGGGACTCCTTGTGCTCCTCTTACATGGAGCCTTTTAATTTTATGGTGGGACTCATTATCATATTCAAAGAGTCCTTACAAATGAGATACAGTTTTGACCCTGGCATGTCTGCGGCGAAAAATTAAATACCCTACACTGCATTTCACCCTATTTCAAAGATAGTAACAATTGCAGACCAAGGACATTCAGATTCTTACTTTTCCCCCCCTATTTCTAACAATTTAGAGGATGAAATGTTAATTTGAAGCCTAATATTATGATCCACTTCAAGGTAAAATGATCAAGAGGATCCAGACAAATGAAAACAGCCATCATATCCATGTTTAAACCTTTTTTTCTCCCAAAACAGCTCAACAACAAGCATTTCAAATCTTGGTCTAAAACTATGACATGGAGACACAGGTACAGATGCTTCCAGGGTGAAAAAAAAAATCTTTTTTGAAGTTTATTATACATGGGGGAAGCCTGTATGCTATGGTATGGATACCCTATAATTGAGAAGATGACTAAATAAGCTATTGCAGGAAAAGTCATTAAGTATGATCCACAGGAGGTTCAATATAAAAAGGAGTTCCACAAAGTTGAAACCCCCAGGGGGTATAATTGACCACCTGGGGGTTTCTCGAGGAGTACACAAGTGTAGAAGGAACACATGAACCTCACATAGAGGATCCTACATGTTCCCCAACCAATATCTGTACTACTATTTATTACCCTTTAATTTCTCCAAATTTTCCTCTTGGTGAACTGTATAACCCATTTATATAATTCTTTATGTAAAACACAATCATCTAGTTAACTCACAAACTGGTACATCTCATCAACATCCTGTAAATAAAACTACATAGTTCACATTCAAAGAATAATGAGTTTCCACCCGTCGCTTTGATCCATCTGAACAGATCTGATCTGGCACAATACTCATGCAAGGATGGCTGGCGTCTTTCTTATCCGAATATACTGAAATAACTTCAGTTGCAGGGATTTAAGATTAAACCACGCTTTGATCCCTTTACTTTGTTCCAAATCAGTTGGAGGCAAACTGAACAAAAGTGCACAAATTTGCAGAAGTACAACAGAAGTTTCTTGGAGGAAGAAGCTCTCGGGGAAACAAAATCAGTACAGCTGAGGAGATTAGCCTCTTCCTCAAATGCGTCAAGTTAAAAAAGCTCTGTGTGTGGGAGGTGGGAGGAGTGTAAAGGATGATTATTAAAGGTCTTACACAAATGAATAAGGACACTTTTCATGTCCCAAAAATGTTTTCATTAGGCAGATTCATCAGTTCTGTGAACTAATTACACAACCTCTAATTGTTTTCCAAACTGTAACATGTAGAATCTTCTGTCACACCTTCCACACAAGGCAAATGATCTGTGATCTATGATCTGTGGTGGTCTGGCCCTCTAGGATGCTTAGTGAATCCCACTGGGCTTCTGCATTGATTGCTCTTTTCGGCCTTCTTGAAAGAGGTTTCTATGTGCATCAGCAAGCTTATTGGCAGGTCTGTTTCCATATTTATTGGTATTGTAGATAAACATACTGTATCATCAAAAACAAGTTAATATAAAATTAACATACCAGTTTATAAATGGGTACTGTAGCTAATGGATGGATGGATGGATGGATGGATGGATGGATGGATGGATGGATGGATGGATGGATGGATGGATGGATGGACCTAAGAATTGATCAGTTGTTGGTGGATGAGAGTATCTCTTTTTCTCAGACTCTACAGTGTAGAAACTAGCTTTTGTGTTTAAAATGCACTTACACGAATCTTCAATAATTTTTAGGCAACCATAAAAGTTAATAATTTTTTTTTTTGTTTATAAAGAGAAACTAAATTTTCAGAAGCTTGCAATTAAAAAATTGTATCCAAAAGACAAAAAGAAAAATCTTACATCTCATGTTAAGCAGTTAATTACTATTACAAGTACAAAAAAACCCATTAAAGAATAAAGACCAAGCCACCAAACTGTAATAAAAATAATATCAGGAGCTCACTAATGAAGCTGCTGGATGTTTATTCCTGAGAACTAAGGAGTTCTTTATTCTCTGGACTTTTATAGCTTTCTTTAATCAAAGACCCATACATAAATACTACATGAAGCCAAAAAAACTTTAGCTTTAAATAGGCATTCAATCTGAAACAGTTAGAAACCTCTACAGTAACAACACTCTCTGCAAACTGCACACACTTTCTATTAAAGAATCTATTTTTCTGAATAATATATGAAAATGGAGAAGTTGAATCATGTTGGGCAAAATAGTGTATGTCCTAGCATCTAAAAATTGTTTTAAAATAAAGAAATTTTATTTGTGCATTTCTGAATATACACTGAAGTTTGTAATAGCTAACATACTGTACATGTATTAGCTCACCCATTTAAATAATTGGAATCACGTGTTCCAATCCCTTCCATGGCCACAGGTGTATAAAATCAATTATCTAGCCATGAAAATGTTGTTACACACATTTTTAAAAGAATTGAGTTCTCAGGGGCTCAGAGAATTCCAGAGTGTAACTATGTTAGGATGCCACCTGTGCAACAAATCCAGTCGGGAAAATGTCCTCACTCCTAAATATTTCACAGTCATCTGTATAGAAAGAAAATCAAAGTGTTTGGGAACAACAGCATCTCAGCCATGACAGAGTCAACTGATGGAGCCACGTCAGAGTATGCTGAAGCCCATAGTGTAAAGAGGTGGCCAACTTTCTGCAGAGTCAATCACAACACACTTTCAAACTTCATGTGACCTTCAGATTAACTCAATAACTGTGTGCAGAAAGCTCATGGAATCGGTTTCCAATGTCAAGCAGCCGCATCCTAACCATACATCACCAACAAAAATGCAAAGTGTTGGATGCAGAGATATAAAGGACACCGCCACTGGACTCCAGAGCAGTGAAGACACATTCTCTGGAAGTGAATGGCACTTCTCCACCTTGAAATCTGATGGACGAGTCTGAGTGTGGCAATGGCCAGGAAAACCAAGTGTAAAGCTTGGTGGGGAAGGGATTATGGTGTGGGGTTGTTTTTCCAGAGCTACGATTGGCCCCTAATTTCCAGTGAAAGGAACACTGGGTGCTTCAGCATACCAATAAATTTTGGACAATTCTATTCTCCCTACTTTGTGGGAACACTTCAGAGTTGGACCCTTCTTCTTCCAACATGAGGTACATAAAGAGATGGATGGCAGAGTCTGGTGTGGATGAACTTGACTGGCCTGCAACCTGATCTCAATGCAAAAGAACACCTTTGGAATTGATTAGAGAAAAGACTGAGGGCAACGTCTTCTCGTCCAACATCAGTGTGCGAGCTCACAAAAGCGCTTCTGAAAAAACAAAAAGATTCCCATAAACACAGTCCTAAACCTTCTGGACATTCTTCCAGAAGAGTTGTAGCTCTTGGAGCTGAATAGAGTGGACTACCATCATACCGATCCCCAAGGGATTAGGATTTAACTTGTGCTCCCATTTTTGATTGGGACTTTCCAAACCTGATCTGATGGCCTCTTTCATCTAAAAGTTTTAGAAGAAAAAAAATATATTTTTTGTAGCACTTTTCATTCTGTAACTTTAATGTTTTTTGGGTTTTTTTTCACACCACTTGTTATTTCTGTCAGGCAAATGGCCTTCACCTAACAGCATACTTATTTCCTGCATAATTATAGCATGCTTAATACCCACACCTCAGGACCCGCGGCAACTAATGTGCTTCATCACTACAGTTTACAGCGCTCACAGACACACTTCCCATGTTTTCAGTATCACCTCTTTTATACTATAATGATTTAACAGTGGTGGGATTAAATAAGAAGGAACATTTGGAGAGTACTGATTATGCTTCTTCCATGTGCAAACCTTTCATCTATTTACTGTGGTGACTAAAAGAAACTGAAAGAATTGCTTTGTTCATGTGTGCTTTTGCAGCTGGCAAAAAGGGGCTGGCTGCTCGAATTCCAGAGGCTGTTTTCTAGGGGAGCGTTGAGCGCTTGGAGATAATGAAGATATGTGTGAGGGCAACGCGAGTGGCAGCTATATGTGGAAAAAAACAACCCTCGAGAAGAGAGGGCCGTAACAACCATCTGTTTGCTTTCCAACTACGATTTTCTTTGCGAATATAACGAGGAACACCTCAATACATTGAGCAACAACAGCTGCAATGTAATTTTAGCTCTGGAAGACTATAAACAAGTAGTAAAAAGTTTGCAAAATTTACATAAAAATACATATTCAAGGATTCCTGAGATTCTAAAACCAAAACAAATCAGGAAAAAAAAAACAACAAAAAAAACAATTACGAGAACAACACATCAAGTTTTTTTTTTCTGTTAACTTATAAAATAATTGTGATTAAGAGTTTTATACTCTATTACACAAAAAGTCCTTTCAATTTGTGAGATATTTCACTCTCTTAATTCATGTGCACTCTGGTTATTTGTTGGAGGAAATAATCTGTTCTTTACCAAAAGTATTAAAAAAGTTGTTTTACAAAAATAAAAGGTAATTATTCTGTTTTACAATTAGTTTGTAACATTTAGCTAAGGTTTCTTGTTATATATACCTACTAAAGCATCTGTTTTTATGAGACTGAATTCTGTAGAAAGTTATTTCTGTCATTTCCGCTTTAAGTTTTTATGTTTTTGTTTATCCTGATTTTTCCTTATGTCCATATTTTGGTCCATTCTTATTTGGTTTCACAGTTTTTCTTGATGGCAAAGCCTTGGTTCAGCTTTTTAAGTCTGCTATAGAAATACGTCATATTTGTTTATGCATAATTATAAAGGACTGGTGTGAATCGCTTTGGCCTAAATACTGATAAAGTGTGTTTAAAAAAAATTCTTAATACGGTATGTACTCTGATTGAAAAAAACAACCAAAAAAGAAAAAACACTAGTAGTCTGTGAGTAAAGAAGGCTCTCCAGGATGCAGGCATTATTTTTCTCCTATTAGACATCAAGGCTTCATCAGGAAAGGCTCAAATTTCACCTACAATAGTGATGAGATTTTTTTTTATGTTAGATAGAATAACGTTTTTCCAGATCAGATCGAAAGAGGAAGCACGGAGAACAAACCGTTAAAGACCAAAGCAGAACTCCTCTGTCAGCATGGTGGGGCTTGTTTTGTCTGGCTGTCTGACGTCACACTAATTTAGCTGTGTGACGTCCTCCTCTGACTGAAGGCATTAAAAGCTATGAAGGGAGCCGGGCTAAATTAGGCGATACTGCAGTCTAATCGCCGAAGCAGGGGAATAATGCTGTGTCAACTTGACCCTGTCTTAAAAGACTAAGAGCAAGGGCAGCAGAGTGAACACAGTTTTGGCCTCTTACTTCCAAAAAGTTGAGATGATCTCCCACATTTGACACATCAGACACCTAATGATGATTGGCATCTATCCACTGGCTGTGAGGCTGACAGTGAAGCCTCTGTTTTCTCTGGCAACATAATTGCTCCCAGGAGGGATAAAATGCAACTTAACTTGCTGTTGTTTTTACTGCCTTTAGCCACGTTAAACAGGAAAACCCATTAAAACAAGCAATACATAAACATAGGTCGTTTTTCCTATTAGAAATAATGTGTTTTTGTCAGATTTTCTAACCCCAGGCTAAATATTATAGTAGCAAAAAATGACATTGGCTACAATGGACATTTACAAGAAAGTTTTTTTCATTTGCATTTTCTTTATCAAATGGTCCTAGCATGGCAGAGGTGTTTAAAATGCCTACAAATAGAACTAATTTTTAATTGCAGTGGCATAATTCCATGTTGTTCCAGACAAATGTACATTTTACTATATTTCGGAAATAAATCCTTAAAAAGCAAATAAGTATTTTTTTACAATAATAGACAACCCTGTAAATAAGTAATTCACCTACATTATTCAGGTTATCAAAGAGCCTAAAGTTAGCCATCCCTTTCCAACCTGACATGAAGTAAATAAGTAGCAAACAAATACATTTTTCTAACTTGGAAAGAAAAGAGAATCAACAAAAAAATAGCCCAAATCAAGTCAGGAGATGGCTATAAGATAAATGCTTCTTGCCTAAAATAGTCCAAAAGGCTTGAGAGAGGCTGTGATTATTACCAGAGGGATCTGTTGCATATTCATGTTTTCTTTTATTCAATTATCTTTTTTTATGAGTACTTTTATGGTGCTAATTACTGCAGGAAAAAAACGACTTTCCTCTTTAGATTGATGTCAAGCAATTTAAATATGTTTGGTTATTTGATATATCTCAGCAGATATTAAGTTGTTGACTAAAAATTTTTATTCATTTTTGGACAACTTGAAACCCAAATTTGTTCCAATGATGGAACACATAGTTAAAAAGGGCTCATGTTCCGATTAAGTCACCAATAAAATGAAAGGAATCCAAGTTTCTATCTTGCTTTTTTTTTTATATTCCTGTTAATCTGAATGTGAATAAATTCCCACTTTCATGTGGTCAGCATGACGATACGCCAAACTTTTCAAACAGATTCGTAACATCACTGCAACCCTTGTACTGAGGATTGTATTTCCAGTGGAGTGCCACTTTATTGCGAAACCTGGCAGATTGATTCCTGCTAACATGCTTTGCAGTTCAGATAAACTATCCAATATTTCTGACGCAAAACAACTTTCAAATGTTAGAGAGTGTCAGAGTCAAGAAGATGACAGACTTTTGTCGATGTTGTATGCAAATCAAACTTCTATCATATCTCAAAGCTGAAAGAGAACAGGGCAGATTGTCAGACTGATCTTTCACTACATCTGCTTGTTTACTTCACAAGAAATACATGGAAAATGTTACGCTTTGAATGAAAGTCATATTGGGAGGCAGCTGATATTTCACCGGTTACTAGAATTGAACAGACATTCGGAGAGTGAAGCTGAGATAAGAAAGCATATATATAAATGTATGAATAAAGTTTGTTTATGTTTAATAATTTCCTGAATGTTACAAAAAAAAATCAGTTTGTCACTTTTAGTTATATTTTTGAGGGTATCAAGACAACGCCAACTGATTAAAGTTTTCAAAATAGATAAGACATTCTTTGTGAAGGATGTAAAAAAAAAAAAAAAGCAAGTCACTTTTTACACAATAGAACCGAGCCTGGAAAAGGAAATGCTCTCCAGTTGCTGCAAAGCGGCAGCCCACTCCCTCCAAAAGGATGAGTTATATACTGGGAACAAATTTCATCCAAACGTAGATACGTAGAGTTATAATAACAAAGAAAGTTCTATGTACGGTATTTGTAATTGTAATAAATAATTCATTAATCTCCTACACTTGCTTATTCATAAAGTGCTTACTCCATGCAGAAATACATACGTTAAGGCTTTAGTATTGTCAACTGACTGACTAGATCTACAAAATTACCTTTTCCAAACGGAAATGTAACCTGATAGCTTTAAAAGATATCTTTAATGGTGGACATAGTGAAGCTCACAGCACTACCTGTGGTTCTCAATAGTTTTTTTTTTTTTTTTCATTATCAGCCAACATTAGGGCCAAAACAGGCCAAAAAAAATCCTACTGTTGTACAATAGGCCAGTCAAGTTCTTTGCAAGGCAACCATGAATGAAACAAAACTAAACCCAGAGTCTTTCTTTCAGAGGAAGAATGATGAAATAACATTTGCTTTGGGGGCAAAAGCTGTACCTCCTGCACTGTGCAGCTGCAAAAGCAGGTGAAAAATGTGAATATAGCACATAAATGGACTTAAACTAAGTCTGAACTATGTCCTTATCCCAAATTTAATCAGATTGTGTATGAATATTTGTTACACACTACATTAAAGTACTTCTTTGCAAAGAAACTGTATTTACTACAGTAAAAAAGATTACTCTAACAATGATACAAGAGCTTAAAATGCATTTAAGAAAAAATGAAACATTTGCTTACAGTTAATGATGTAAAACAACTATTGCTACCTTAGATGAGTGTTGTATTTGCTTCATTCATATTTTAGATTTTTTTAAAAACCTTTCAAGTTTTGCAAATGGAATAAACTGTATTCCGCCTTCTAAAGGCTTAGGGTAAAATGTGTCAGAATTTCCATACTGATAAATTTTCACCTTTTCTTTCAGCTGATTTTTGTAAGAAACACCCATAACCAAAATCTATTTGTAATGTAAAATAATTAAAAATCAATCAAATGATATTCACTGCCTGCAGGTCATAACATTTATCCACTGGACTGACTGACATGGTGCCATGTCAATTGCACCACTATGTAAAAACAAACATTTTAATTGTTTAAAGATAATAAAAATAAGCAAATATGAAAAAACTAAATATCAAAAAGTTAATTATTAGAAAACTGAAAAAAGAATAGGGACTGCTGACACTATGAACTAATATGTAATTAGATCCAAACAGTTAGGAATCCATCCATAAGAAACATGCCCCTTCAATGTGAAAGCAAATGCTCACCCATGTGTCAAACAGATATGATGATGCTGTTAAAAAAGAAAATTAGGAGATTAAGGCAATATGTCAATTCTCTTCTTCTTATCTTAGATTTGATAAGGCAAATTATTAAGACATCCAATATGGTCCACTTCATTCAAGATCTTGAGGCAGCATATTCAGGCAGAGGGGATGCAACTCCCCCCTCAGAGTTATAGGTCATGGATGCTGAGCAATGTCCAAAAGGCATCCTGCTTTGTATTACTGCAGCGCTTTGGGGTCAGCATTATCGATTAATCTTGGTGCATAGTTGGATGTTGTCAGGGTACCCTGCACCTCTAAGTAACTAGTAAAATTGTCTGCGCATTTTGCTGGTTTCAGCACTACTATTGCCCTCATTAAATCATTGCATCATGTACATTACCAGAGCACATCATCCTATGTTTTATGCAATTACAAATTCACTGCTAGAATTGAAAACAAATAAAAAAATACAACAATGACCCAACATTATTACAGTACTTTTAACCAATGTTTTGCATGGAACACCTTTTACAAATTTATTAAATGTCTACAGTTTTTACAGGGCATGAAACATGATATGAAATGTGTTTTTGGATGAATGCAGACTGTTTCTTTCCCCTCAATTCAATTCAGTTTATTTATATAGCGCCAATTCACAACACATGTCATCTCAAGGCACTTTACAGTTCACCAGCTCATACAGTCAAATCGATTCAAAGTTTTCCATCTAAGGAAAACCAGTTGATTGCACAGACTCATTGACTCAAATACAATCCCTCACAGTAAGAATGCTTAGACATGTTTGCAAACATCTACACTCACCGGCCACTTTATTAGGTACACCTGTCCAACTGCTCGCTAACACTTAATTTCTAAGCAGCCAATCACATGGCGGCAACTCAGTGCATTTAGGCATGTAGACATGGTCAAGACAATCTCCTGCAGTTCAAACCGAGCATCAGTATGGGGAAGAAAGGTGATTTGAGTGACTTTGAACGTGGCATGATTGTTGGTGCCAGAAGGGCTGGTCTGAGTATTTCAGAAACTGCTGATCTACTGGGATTTTCACGCACAACCATCTCTAGGGTTTAAAGAGAATGGTCCGAAAAAGAAAAAACATCCAGTGAGCGGCAGTTCTGTGGGCGGAAATGCCTTGTTGATGCCAGAGGTCAGAGGAGAATGGCCAGACTGGTTCGAGCTGATAGTAGGGCAACAGTGACTCAAATAACAACCCGTTACAACCAAGGTGGGCAGAAGAGCATCTCTGAATGCACAGTACGTCGAACTTTGAGGCAGATGGGCTACAGCAGCAGAAGACCACACCGGGTGCCACTCCTTTCAGCTAAGAACAGGAAACTGAGGCTACAATTTGCACAAGCTCATTGAAATTGGACAATAGAAGATTGGAAAAACGTTGCCTGGTCTGATGAGTCTCGATTTCTGCTGCGACATTCGGATGGTAGGGTCAGAATTTGGCGTCTACAACATGAAAGCATGGATCCATCCTGCCTTGTATCAACGGTTCAGGCTGGTGGTGGTGGTGTCATGGTGTGGGGAATATTTTCTTGGCACTCTTGGGCCCCTTGGTACCAATTGAGCATCGTTGCAATGCCACAGCCTACCTGAGTATTGTTGCTGACCATGTCCATCCCTTTATGACCACAATGTACCCAACTTCTGATGGCTACTTTCAGCAGGATAATGCGCCATGTCATAAAGCTAGAATCATCTCAGACTGGTTTCTTGAACATGACAATGAGTTCACTGTACTCAAATGGCCTCCACAGTCACCAGATCTCAATCCAATAGAGCATCTTTGGGATGTGGTGGAATGGGAGATTCGCATCATTGATGTGCAGCCGACAAATCTGCGGCAACTGTGTGATGCCATCATGTCAATATGGACCAAACTCCCTGAGGAATGCTTCCAGCACCTTGTTGAATCTATGCCACGAAGAATTGAGGCAGTTCTGAAGGCAAAAGGGGGTCCAACACGTTACTAGCATGGGGTACCTAATAAAGTGGCCGGTGAGTGTACATTTCTGTTATTGGAGAGATCTGGAAAGATAGAAGATATCACCACTGTGGACATCTCTAACACAAACGCCTTAGAGGAGGAGGGCTTTAAAAACATCTCTCCTATAAAGGTTTTCATTCTATTAGAGGAAGGGGCTCTCATGATTAAGTTACCTAATTTGAAGGCCTCAGCTTTATTATTTTTTATATAGTTTCCAAAAGTAATGGCCAAAACTGCACTTTTAACCCAAACATTCCCTCTCTTTATACTTATACAAAACTTCCGGTGTCATGAAGTAAAAAAAGAGGACAACTTTTAGAGAATAGGATGAAAAATCAAAGGAAAAGAGTCAGGGAATAAAACCATAAGAACTTATGTAATCTTGCCGTGGAGAAGTAAAGAAAAGATGAAGAGTGCATGAGAAGAAAAGGAGAGTCAAGTATTCAAGTTGAAGATAGGGTGAAAATTCAAATGAAGAAACATTAATTCTTTTCTTTTTTCACAAGTACCTATATGAAGCTGGGAATCTTTCATTTTCTTAGCTCCAGATAAGGTCCGACCATTAACTGTCACTAGAACATGGTAAAAGATTAAAAAACTATACACGAATAGGGTAAAATACAGAGTATGTAGAAACTTCCTATGGAAATAAAGGGATCTGAGCATAAAGTAATCTGCCTGATTTTATTAATATGCTCACTAACAAAGAAAAGGTTAATTGGAAATTAAATTAAACTGCAAGCATTCAAAGATCAAGTGTCTGCTGGTTCAGTTCATCCATTCAATTTGCAAATTGACAACAATTGTCTTTTCAAGCAACTTAAAGAAAAACAGGTCCAATGTATATCCAGAAATACACCAAATCAAATAAATTGAATACAGTTTAATGATTAAGAGAAATTCAAAGTCAATAACATGCATTTGGATGTGATTCCAGTAAAAATATAATGTTATTTAATTGTAACCAGGGAAGACAGATGATAATTGATTGATAATTGATTGATTGATAATATGTAGCACACTGGTTTAGTTTGACCATTATTAAATGTGACCGCTACCATAGAATAAGTCAGGTTAAAGGGGGTACGTTCAGCAGAACATTTAGAGCTGATTGAGTAGCACAAATTGTCCAGGTGTGAGTTGACTCAGCCTAATTAAATCTACTAGTTGACAAGACGACTGAATGCCCTAGTCCAGGGGTCAGCAACCTGCGACTTCAGAGCTGCATGCAGCTCTTTAATACCCCCCTTTGCAGCTCCCTAAGGCTTTTCCAAAAAAGTATGAAAATGGAAAATGATAGATTTTTTTGTTTTTTTGTTTTAATATGGTGTACAGGAGGTCAAACAAACATTCATAAGGTTTCCAATGCTGTATAAATTAGTATAATAACATTATTTGAAGAAGCCTCTTTCCAAGGCCATATATGTAAATGCAAAAGCTGATCGTTAAGGCTGCCACGTTAGTCTGTTCATGAACATGGCAGCCAACAAATAGAATGGTAGACTTTATTTAAATTGTGTCAGCTGTTGAGTATGAAGTGTCCAGTGCCTATTTGAGGATTACAGGGAAATCTATGAAACAAGTTTGATCTTCTGTAGAGAAATAGGAGTAAAGTGAATGGGGACAGGTTGATACCGTGTAGTATTCAAATTGAACTACACCAATCAATCCGGAAAGCCTAAAGTAGAAAGTGGTTTCAAAAGTGAGGGACATTCAGTAAAATTCTTGGAGTTGATATGGTATCTCCCTCCCATGTTGAGTTTTTAGCCAATCACAGCAGCAGTAGCACTTTGATTTGTTTCACAACTAGCAGAGTTTACTCTCATCAAATCCAGTCAGACGCAAAGACATCTTCCCATCCACAAAGACAAAAATCAAGTCCTTTTGCCCGTTTTTCAAAAAAGAAATGAAGGGTATTCCAGCTAAAACCCGGCACAATCGTGTTTGTTTTGCTTTAGCCTTCTGCCTCTGGTTGACGCACTGATGTCATAAACTATATTTTATTAGTCCGAAACATTTCTGTATTAAGTGAAACTTATCTGCTGGCTCCTGGCAAGATGAATTTTCGGGAGTCTGTAAATTCATAAATCTCGTGACAATTCATCTTACTTGCAAGGTAACCTTTCATACAGTCAGGTTGTGCTGAGCAATTTACTCTATATTAATGCTGCTATATGTTTAGGCTGCTGGAGGACGCATCGATCACTTTTCATAATTTTGCTTCATTCTATATCCATTCTCCCTTTCTGCAGTATCTGCTAGTTCCATCCATACATTGATGTCCTCTCTGCTGTTCTGTGATTCCATTCTGGAAAGAAAAATCAGTTAGGCTGCTCCCATTAGATGTTGAAGTTGGGCCTGTTTTTTTCAGTGTAGTCCTGTTTCTTTTATTGTGACTAAATATCCTTTGACATGGGAACTGGTTCAGAGTTTGTTTCTTTTTTTTCCTAGACAGGGCCCCCTGTGGAGCTAGTTAACATTTACGTTTTGTATTTTTGTTTCTTTTCGTATGTTTGCTTTTATCTCTATGAACCCCAGGCAGCCTCAGTAGAAGGCCATGCACAGTGAGCCTGGTTGTGCAGTAAGTTTCTTTCTGTTAAAAAAGAAAGTGGAATAGGGAAAGGGAGTTTTTCCTCTCCACTGTTGCTGCTTGCATGCTCACTGTGAGGGATTGCTGAAGAGTCAACAACAATGCAAGCGAATATTGTCTTCACAAGCCTTTTCAAGAAGGAGCGTGTCCTGCAAGACAATAACTTGATGTAATCAACTCGTTTACCTTGATAGAATGTTTAGACCAATCTGACTGCATAATCTGATTGAACTATCTCTATACGCTGCCTTCGGATGGCATGTGTTGTGATAAATACATCCGACATCTGCACACAAACTACCATGGCAAATATCACTTCCCTCCTTATAACTGTTGTTTCACACTCAGACTATTCCAGATGTGCCAGATTTAAATGATAAATGTGACAGCTGAAATCAGACCTCTGTTAAGGCTCATATGACGTGTTGCAATTTCATGCTTATGATGAATTGAATCTATATTTAAATTTCTTCAACTTTTTCTTGTTGGCATAAAAATACTTGACAAGTGTGAACAAGCCTGTAATGACAGGGTTTGGTATTCTGTATTATTGTATATTATTCTGATATTATGCAGTAGATTTTCTCTAAACCGATGATTGATTTTTAGAGTAGTACTGGTACAGTGTTCCCAAGGAACAGGCTTATTTGTACACAACCCTCGTGAGTTATTGTTTAATATTTTAATATGCTGAAAAGAAAAATAACATCTAAAACCAGCAGACATCCTAAGTCACTACTCTCTTGTTGCATTGTTTCGTTTATGAGTTTTTCCAAAATTTCATTTTTAGTACCAGTGATGTTGTATAACAGAATGTATTAGTGAATGGAAAAAAATGCTGCTGTCTCCTTTCTCTGACAACTGGTATGAAAACCACCAGGAACAGCATGTAGCCATTGCCGCGACAAGTCTCATTTACATTTGAAACAGGAAAAATAGCAGAAAAGGCTACTCATGAGACAAATACATGGGAAGCAGTATGTCAACTTGTGAAATCTGAACAAAAATGGTGAGCTTTTTCTTTTCCTCTGCTTTTGGCAGTATTCATTTCTCTGTTTTGTTTGACTAATCCCCCACGGAAAATCTAATCTGAAGCAAGATTATGTTATAATAAACATTTTTTTCACCTCTTTTGAGCAAAACTGCTCATTAACAGAGCAGAATGTTTTGTCATTTTAATTTACAAGGTTCTGTTGGAATTACCTATTGAATATGAAATTATTTAAAGTGAAATAAAAAGGTCCAGCTGTAGCTTTAGTCATCCAACCACTTAATAAAAAGCCAACTTTGCCGAGGCTGTCTAATAACTTGATACTAATGTCAAAAAAAGAAGAAAGTTGAAAAAGTCTTAGTTCCTTAACACTGAAAGTCTTCAGCAAGGACAGTTTCTAGTAGTAGGATGGAGGAATATTAATATTGGCAAGAGGGGAAGTGATTTAAAATATTCCAAACACCTTTTCAACTACTAATGAACTCTAGACTTCCGGTGGTGACGATGTAGGAGAAGGCCGCTCGAAAGAGGTCTCCCGGGTAAACTGCAATATATTCCTGTAAACAGTACGTTTTGTTTTGGAAAGACGACGGACTGTGATCTTGGTTTATACCCCGCCGTAAAATGAGTGGTTCCAAGTCTAAAACTACCAGCACGTCGAGCTGTCCTGTTACTCGCGGAGGGGCGGCTACTGTGGCTGGCAAACTAGCTAAAATGGCGGCCGCATGTTCGGATACAGGTAACACGGCTGGTCTTGCCAAAGACTCGCCAGATATCTTGTCAATGAGCCAGCTGGTTTCTGAACTGGAGAAGCAACGTGCCTCACTACGGAACGACATGCTAATGCTAATCCAAGAGTCTATTAAACCACTTCAGTCTTCCGTGGATACACTGTGTGAGACTGTAAACCACTTTAACAGCCGCCTCACTGCTGCAGAGACTCTGGCTGGGGATAACTTTGAGCGCATTACAAACAGCGAGAAGACCGTGAAAATACTAGAAGCCCAGAATAAGTCTCTTCAAGACCGCCTCGAGGATCTCGAAAACAGGTCGCGAAGAGTTAACCTCCGTATAATCAATATTCCTGAGGGCAGCGAAAGGGGCCGAGACCCGACCGAGTTTATCTCGGATTTGTTGATGGAAAACCTCGGTCCTGACGTTCTCTCCAAACCACCAGAGCTCGAAAGAGCACATCGCTCCCTAGCCCCTAAACCTGGACCCGGAGGCAAACCCAGGCCGTTCGTGATATGCTTTCATCGTTTCCAGGAGAGGGAGAAGGTGCTTCGGTGGACCAGACAGCACGACCTTAAACACGGAGAGACAACACTTCGAGTGTATCCAGACGTGAGCGCCGCTACCGCAAAGAAACGAGCTGCTTACAACCGGATCAAGCAAGCCCTCTACCAGAAAGGTGTGAAGTTCAGGCTCCTTTTCCCTGTCCGCCTGCAAGTTTCATATGAGGATCAGTCATTCACCTTTGAGACCCCCGAGGAGGCGCAGACTTTTTTCAACAATCGAGTGCTGGGTAAAGAGTGAGATGCATTATATTCCTTCCGCTGTCGTCGCTGTGTCCGTTCTGTTTATTTGAATGGAACAATCTGCCTTTATTGTACACCGTTCTGCGGACTCAGCACGGGCACTCAGAGGACATCCTTGGGCATCACCGTAACCATGGAAACTGGTAGGCGCAAGGGCTAAATCTACTCTGATCACGGGACGTTGTTTACTCCCGACTGCTATGACATGAGAGCTGTTCTGCTCATCTCTTCTGCTCAGTTTATGACGGTAAATATGTTAAGGTAACATGGAACCCTCAATCTGGCTGATGTACCTTTTTACAGATACTATATTCACAGGAACCACTTACTTAGATTTATTTATTTATTTATTTTATTATTATTTTTTTTTTTCTCCTCCAGCTTCATTGCTTTTTCTTGTAAATCTTTAACTCCTATGTGTATCTCTGTGAACTGAAACCTTTTGGACGGAATTAAATGGCTTTTTTTTTTTATTTATTTATTATTATTTTTTATTATTATTATTTTATTTATTTATTTTACTTATTTATTTACTAATGAACTCTATAAAATAGATGTAAGTCTTCTTTTCAATATCTAACCTGAACGTTATGTTATTAAATTCGACTTAAATAGCTAAAAGAGGCACACACCGTTGATGAGGTTGTGTACAGTATGTGTTGCATGCTGGCAAGGATCTTTTTTGGTTCAACAGTTTTGTGCATGTGTGGCTTGTTTTCAATGGGGAAACAGAGGGGAGTCGCTCTTCTCTCTCTGTCTGCAGCTATGGTTTGCTGCATGATGAGCTGCTGAGACTGCCCACCGGTCAGTTCTTTGGGGAACAGAGGGGCTCGAAGCATCACTAGCTCTCCTTTGAAGATAATAAACTCAGAGCAATTGATACTTTCATGGGTTGTTGCAAAAGTCTCCACACAGAAAAATATGGCTGAGAGAAAGCGGCTGGATAAGCTGATCAGGAAGGCCAGCTCTGTGATTGGATGCCCTCTGGACCCAGTGCAGGAGGTGGGAAACAAAAGGACCCTAACTAAAATAACATCTCTGTTGGATATGTCTACCACCCCATGCATGAAGCTGTTGCTGCATTCAAAAGCTCCTTCAGTGACAGACTGCTGCACCCTAAATACACCAGGAAGGATTATCACAGATCCTTCCTACCAGCAGCTGTAAGAATTTCTAACATTACTAATTAAAACAACCTCAATAAGTTGTTACATTTATGCTGATGTTTGAACAGTTTCTGTCTTAGTCAGTTAAATAACATGCTGCTGTCATTTTGCTCATCTCTGATGATTACTGTAAAAATGTCCACAGCTGTGTATATTATTTATTCTTCAGATGACTGCACATCATTTATATTGTTAAAGCACTGTACAGTACAGTATTTTATTTGTCAATTTTCTTAACTCTGTCACTTATTCTGTTATTTTTATGAACTTTTTAAGTTCAACATTTGTGTGACCACTTTAGCTGTAATCTTTTGCTGCTGTAACACCACAATATCCCCTTTGTGGGATATCAAAGCGATATTATATTCTAATTTTTTTAATCCCTTTTTGACAAAACAACGAAAGAAAAACAATAGCTACACAAGTCTGAAAAGTTGCTAATTATAGCAAAAATATTGGCAGGTGGGCAAGAGTGTTTTTTAATGGCAGATGTGGTGAATTACTTCATTTTTTTCTTTATCATGTCATCATTGTTTAAGCTGAATAAAAAAAACACTGGCAATGATTTCAAGACTTGAGGCTTTTGTTGCCAGGAAATGGTTTTACACAAAGTATTAGAAGCAATTTATTTTTTAGCAACATACATTTTTATATTTACTTTTCAACACTAAAATAAAGTGATTGTGTTAAAAAATGTGTTTCACAAAATGTTACTTCTTTACGTCCTTTTAGCTCCTGATATAAAAGGTGCATAGACTTCACTTCCGTTGAATCTGACTCATTTTATTGAAGATTTGTAGCACTTATGTACACAACAGAAACAAAAAATAAAAAAATCTTTGTGTGAAAGAACATTGGAAGTCCTTTCATGTTCAGCACTGTTGGCTCAACAGAAACAGAAGAGAAAAGCAGAGTTTTGAGGGGCCTCTTCTCCTAATGATCCCTCACAATTGCACTTCTTTTACAAGCAGCGCTCCCAGATTCAGAGCAGCGCGTTTCCCTTTAGATGTGCCCCTGCAGTGACCGCACTCAGCAGAGAGGTGGAGGTCAGTACTGGCGAGCATTAAGCAGAGGAGTGGAGACAATCCATGCCAGGGATGGATGCAAAGACAGACCAGGGAGAGAACCATCAGATGACCCATGTGTCCTATTCTGGTTTGGCTGCACTCACTGAAGGACTCATAAAAACGCAGCTGTTGGAAACTCTGTGGAACCTCTGCATCCCGATTCATGGAGGACATTTTCTGTTTGACATAGTATCGAGATAATAAAACATTTCATATATAAACAAGCTGATTACTCTCTGTTGTTGCAGAATTAATTAAAAACCTAAACCAACTTCTACTCACTGCCTGCATTGCTTGCTAATGATTCATTTATTACGTTATTTTATTTGCTCAGCTGTTTTTGAGAAGCAAAATATGATTAGAAAAGTTTTTAAAACCCATGCTTAATATCAGAAAGCTTATGCCATTTAAGATTAATTTCCAAATGTAGGCTTTTTTTTACTTATAGCATGGAGAAAGGCCAGGTTAATGGCATGCATCCAAGTTCTGTATAATTTGTCTATTTCTACTAAAATAAAAGATTTCATTTAAGGAACCATTTGTTCCTGATGCATTGTACAGCCAGTCAGTGATTAGTATCACTTTTTTTTCTTTTTTTTGTGTGGAAATCTGGCCTCATGTTTTTGCCTTACAGAGTCAGACAACCTTTGTGAAGGAGCAGCTGCAGACCTGTGTTAAGAGACAATTTGTCAAGGTAGTTCCTAGATCAGTGGTGACAGCATGCCTGCTTCCCATGCAGTGTTGCCAAAAGGAATTGAAGGCCATCCAGCAGTTCTTTCTGGCTTTATTGTTAGGCTCAAACGTTCTCTTCAGACTTCAACTTTGCTTTTCATGCATCATAACTACTGGTATTGTTATCAAATCTTGCATTGCACGCATTATCCCTTAGAATTACAGGAATCCCAGTAAAATAATTTGCTGCCATAGAAACCAAGTGACGTCAAGATGTTCTCAAACAGTAAACGTTGGAGGTTTTGCTTTATTTCAACTCCGTTACCATCTTTGTTGTGGAGGGAACGAAAAGCGGGTATAAGTACTTTACCACCATTATTTTATCATATTTCCTGTTTTATCAGTTGTATCTTTTTAATAACTATTGATATGAGCGGGCAAACTAATTCCTGAATTTTAAAGATTACCAAACATTCACCATATATGGATGTCATGTTTTCCCATCATCCCATGTAGGTTGGACAGGACTGTTAAACCTACATTTCCATTAAAACCAAACATGCGGCAAATACAATTACAGGTAATGAGGTAAATCATACAGTACTGGTACTGAAATCACAGATGTCCACAGTCCTGTGTGCAAAGTTCCTTTTTGGGTTACATTTTGTTGTCTTTGGGTGCTGAGCTTCTTTGTTCCCAGTCATACTGTCTAACTCAACTGTTTTTCAAAAATTTTTATGAGAATGTAGTTAAATACACTCATTTTTAAATATGATTAGTTTGGTTCTAACAACCTTTACTTTTTATTGGAATTAATAAACATCTGTGAGGAGATAAATACCTTTAACAAACTCTTAACTGAGATCCATTAGACTTCTCATTACTTTATCAACTTCCATTGAAATATTTAAAAAATTAATGATTTAACCCGTTAAGGAAAGGGAAACAAAAACTCTGAGAAGTATTTCAGGACTTCTTTCAAAAGTATGTAAGAAAGTGTTGATACAGGAAGAGATGTTAGAAACTGTTTGCAGCAATCTAACTTCCCCAAAGCAATGTCTCAAATTGCAATTCTATGTAAATTGTGTGACACAAATAGGAGCCATTCAACTTGGTGTGCAGGCCGAGGGTTATGCTTTCTTTTATATGCAAGGCTCTGTAGGAGGGAATATTGTATCATTTATCACTTGCCACAAAGCTCCCATTGTACTATAAAGTTGAGTATTAACATTGGCCTCCTCCTATGCCTCCTTCCCCTGCATTAAAGGAGGTATTGATCAGTTTTTTTGGGATGTTACTGCTTCAGTGCTGTGTTTTAAATCATGTCAACCTCAAATTGCATCAAGGCTTAAGTGCATTCAAGGTCTTCACACCAAAAGCTCATCACATTATGCCTCACACTGCCGCTCCCTGGAACGGAAAGCATTTGGTGCATGCAGTGCTGCAGGAGGAGTAAATGATTGCAGGAGCACACGATAAACGAGCTCTTCATTATTCTGTATGTTCGTATGAATATGTTGCGGTGGACGCTGTGCGAGATAGCTCTATGCTAAATGAAGCAGGGAGAAATACTGCATCTATGATGAGGTGTAGAGGTGCTAGAGAACATTACTCTGCCACCATGTGAACCCTTCGTTGCCTCTCTCACAAATCAAGACTGCATATCTTAGTAGTGACATATAATTTTGTAATGGTTTACTCCGTGACCCATCACATACAACCCAAGGCTGGATACAGCTAATATTTATAGATCTGAACAAAAGTTTTTTAGATGGAGAGTACATTCTCTTATAGATTCCTGGAGTGATTTCAGCCTTTGTCCAGCATTTGTTCAGCTTCAGAGATAATTGGATTCATTTTGGAAAAATTCAGTAAGCTTCCTGTTATTAAGACTGGTCCTTAGAGAGACAATTTCTCTTTGTAATAAATGTCTGTGGAAGAGTTAATTTGTTCAAAAGGGAAAATGGGAAATCCAGTCTGTGAAACTGCTGTAGTAACCCTTTCACATCAAAATCAAGTTTTTTTTTCTCCTTTAGTTAAGTCATTTAGATGTTTTAGTCAAAATGCGATCTAAAGCTCTGAATAAACGCTAAATGGGAAACTAACACTATAACCGTCTTTATGTGGAGCATATCCTTTTATAATACAAAGTTAAAGAATACCAATAAGCCCTCTTCTTGAAGTTTGTCTCTCTACCCTCTGGATCTGCCTCAGAACAGAAGCATATTGCAAAACTGTGAATAAACAGGCACACAGAGGGCAGATGGACATTTCCATCTGCCTTGTTGCTCCCTGTATGACACTTTTCATACTTTATTCTCCAGTTTTCACATAGCTTTTGATGCAGGATGCTGCATCTGCTTAATGGTCTCAGTGTACACAGGCAATAAACCTATATGATATGCCTATAAGTTTACAAAAACAAATATTTTTTCAGTCCAGTTAATTCCATTCATAACTGGAAAAGGCAGTGTTAAAAATGCTTAATGTGATCAAAATCTCAGCTAAAGATCTGATAACAGTTAAAGAAACAAAAACACTGATAGGGATCTTTTCTGGATGATATATTCTTCATCACTGTATGAACCGGATTTTAATCTTTGTACCCTGACTGTATGAGTAATGTGCTGCGCTGTTGACACAAACGCTCCAAACAATATTTAAAATGTAAGAATTTTAAAGGAGCACGTGTAACCTGAGGGAGCAGCAGGTGATTTACTTTTTTACTGTGCCACCGGCTGCCTCTGAGAAAAACAACATTCACACAGTATGCTCTGCTGGCAGACTGTGACAGCCTGCGGGCTATTTGGAGGAGAGAGGGAGGAAAAATGTGCTTTTATTTTTCTGGGGTTTTTTTAGCATGTCAAAATAAATAATGGTAAAACTTAACATTTTAAAACATACATTTATTACAGTGATGCAAGAATTGCTCCAGGTTTTGTAGAAAGGTATTTTTAAGTTCTTAAAAAGACAAAACCTTGGTATATCATATCAAATCAAGCCCAATAAACTTTTATTTTCAGAGCATGCTAACCCAAGTGGTGTGATAGCTTTTGAAAAGTTGTGTTTAAAGCACTTACAAAAACATGTACTTTCACTATGTTTCAGACTTTGGTTTTACTGTAAAGCACTTAGAAAAGATGAGCGGGTTGGCAAGTTATCTCTACAATAGATAGTGATCAAATAGATAAGCTGGTGTTTTGTGTGAGAAACTGACTGCACTGTTGTTCCCTCCACTATCCCATCATGGTACCATATTTTTCAGTCACTGTAATTTGTTAGATATGGATTTTTCTCTGTAGTCTTCATGAAATTTTGAGAACTGCTCCCCTGCATGGGCCCTTGAGAAATCATTGATCCACTTTTGATAGGCCAAAAGAACTACTAACACCATGCTGATGACATGATTACCCTTAAGGTATTATTACTTAAATCATCTGGCCTGAAAATCTGCATGTAAGCTAAGTAAGTTTTAATGGGCTAATAATATTTTCATATGTATATTATTGCATTTTAATCTGCACCTGTCTTTTAATTCAGTGGGATGTCCGCATACTGCAGATCTAAGAAAGAACAGCAGCTCAAGCCACAGCATATTCCAAGCTTCAAACAATGTAGTTGACAGAAATAAACGGATGGCAGTTTTTGAATTTTCTGGCCAGCAAAACATCAAAAACATGATTGGTTGATTGGCACTTCATGTTGACTCCCTGTGCAGCTTTGATGGAGAATCCTGTGCTAAGTGGACGAAACCTGATTAAATGTTTTCCTGGAATCATGCATTTCTTTTTTTTTTGTCAAATTTTTGTGCAATGTTTCTGGCAAGTTCCCATTTATGGTCCCTCCAGACCTTTTCTATTTCAATCAGTGCTGTCATTTAACCTTTACTGCCGGAATTAATTAATTCTTATATTTTATGTGTTAACTTATTTCGATAAAAACAACGACAATATATATGAATGTAGATATTATGTATGCATAATTAGGGAGACTACTTTTACTATTTTATGGTGTCAATTATTATCATCCATGATCCTTGGTACATGATGAAAATCCATCCACAGCCAATGATTGGGAAATATTCCATTTTGGCTGCCTTAAGGCAGTCAGTAATTTTCAACAACAGAGTATCCTGTTCTTTTATCTAATTATGTTCCAAGTGATTCAGGTGAGCTAACACCCAAGATGGAAAGAAACTAAATAACAACCCGGACCCTTGCACTTGACCCTGACCTCCCTGAGCAGACAGAATTCTTCCAGTCAAGAGAATGACATACTGTGGGTGATAAAACCTCAAAGCAGTAGTGGTTGTTGTTTTGGAAGAAAAGAGCAGCCACCTGACCTGCAAAGGAAGGTATTTTCTTGTCAAGTTTTATTGTGGTAATTTGGAATAAGAAGCTGAGGTGTCAAGATGGTTTAAAAACTAAAATAAATTTTTTGTTTTCCTTCAAAACTAATGTTCAGCTATACTGTAGAAAAAAAAATATTGGCTTAGAAATCCCTCCTTAAAGAGGGAAAACATTTTGATAAAAGGTGAACCTTTTCAACTTAGGGGCTATTTAGAATAATTTCTATTTTGGTTTAGAAGTTTTATTTCCCTGTAAAAGTTATGTTTATTTGGATTTAGTGTCTTGAATTAATAAACCATTCAGAAATTGACATAAGAGCAGTTACTAATAATCACAGTCCTTCTTTATGTGGCATTAGTCTTAATTAATTAATCTTAATCTTATCACCGTTTTTAATTGTGTGGTCATATAATCCAGTAATTCCCAACCGGGGGTACGTGTACCCCTAGTGCTTCCGCGAATGCATTGCAAGGGGTACATTAAAATATTTTATTTCTTAGTGTAGGTAGTGAAATTAAATAGGGCTGGGATCTGTTCTGCTTAATGAGGTCCCAATTGAAAAAAGTAAATAACCTTTTATCAACCAAAAAATATGTTTTTCTTACCGGTTTATGTTTAAGTTTACCTCCAGCTTTGACACACATCAGAACCAAGTAGTAGAACAGACTGGATGTAGATCAGTCTGGTTTCAGCTGCTTTTCATACTGAGCTATTGGAGCTCACCAAAGCGAGCTCAGGTATCTTGATGAAAAGAAAGTAAAATTAAGTTAGTCTGACTTTATTTTTTGTTCCCAACTCATCAAGTTTAAATGTGATTATAAGGGAGTTTCTTAGAGGAGCTAACAACTAATTATTACTAATTAATTACCAGCTTCCAGGCAACATATTAATGTAGTTTTTTTTTTATTTGAGATGGAAAGAATAAAATGCCTGATAATTAAATGCTCTAATAAAAAAATTTTGTAAAATAGTTTTTATTTCATAATCAGTTTTTGTACATTCCATTTTTGGACAATCATGATTACTTTTGACTGAGAGGGGAACTCATGGTAAGACAAAATACTAAAAAGGGTACAAAAGTGAAAAAAGGTTGGGAAACACTGATATAATCCAAAGAGAAATCCTTGAAGTGAAGTATTTGACACCCAGAATCATCAACCCATCCTACCCACTCAATCCTACTCAACCCTCAACTATTAAAACATTTTCTACAACTGATGTCATTGGTCATGTGACAGTAAGGAATATTAGAGGGTAATAACAAGCAGGATTTACCGTAGCTGTATTTTCCAGTAGCAGCGGTTTGTTCAGAATGACCTTGATAGCAAGTTTTCATGATTTGGCTAAACACCTTGATTACTGAATTAGGAAAATCTGTTATAACGAATATGAAATGAAAGGCAAAGATAAATAATTAGTATCCAAACCATCTTTTCTAATGTCCGCAAGCGGCTCTTCTAGATGTTGTTTTTGCCCGTATTTCTTATGAATCAGGCACCCTCCCAATGCACCAGAAATGTGTTCATGTGAGTTTCCGGCTGGCAGAGATGGTGTGGGTGGGCGGCAGCGTCTGACTACAAATGAGAGTGAACACAATGCACGGTCTAATTCGTCACGGGCGTAATGAGCGCATCCCTGCTACTCTCCCTTAACAGCATTCAGAGGCCTGAATGCTTGCATAACCACACAAATGTTAATGTGCATTTCTCCAGCAAACCAAAACTTTAAGAAGCAGGACACAAACAAAGCATGCCATTCCACATGAGATAAATTACTTTAGAGATTACACACAAAAACAGCATGAAACTGAATTATAGCATTTGATTTACAAGCAATAACCTAAAGTACATTCATCCTAAAAAAAACAATGCTCAGATCCATCGTCTCTATCAAAAGCCCACTGAGAGGAGCACAGAACATGTGGTAATCAGGTATTTGTTTTAAAAGAAGGTTGTACTAGCGCAATAATTGATGATCAGTGCCTTGACCCACAATAAACATCCACTTAGTTCAAGTAAAAACTACTTAACCTCCGAATAATGTATTCAAATATAGCATCCCAATCTCTAAAAATCACTCCTTCGTTATATGTCCCTTTTCTGAATACTAAACACCTTTTTCTTTTATCATTTATATATAAAACACTGTTTTCTGTTTTAAACCAAATATTTATCATAAAAATAATAAACGCTTAAAAAGAAATTTACGCTAGGATCATTTTGATTTTATATTTCTTTTCCTTCTTTATGTTTTAGCTGCTATTGTGAAAGCAAAGATAAGTAGAAAATCAGAATGCAGACATGTTTACAATGATGCAACATACACAAAAGTGGGAAAAGACTAAAACTCCTGCGATAACAGGAGAACACTCAGCAATTTTAATTAGGTGTATCTGACATCGCCTGACTGGTATGTTAATCCCATGAAAACAGCAAGGGTAGAATGAGTGTGCCTCTGTCAGTGTGTTTGCTTTTAACCTAATTTGAGTCTGATTCTTTTTTTTTTACACAGAGCTGAAAAGATTTGTGCAAACATGTTTTATGCTCTTTCAAAAGAACAAAAAAACAAATCCAGCGAACAACTTACCCTGTGATGCGCGGCAGCGTGTCAGTAGAGAAGAAGGCAACAGGTGGCTTGTCTCTCTCTATGACCCAGACGGTGTACTGTCCACTTTGTCTGGGGTGGAAAAACACAGCCATGTCCAGGCTGCATGGCCCTTCACCTCCCCACAGCCAGGGGCTCAACACCCAGGGGCCTCCATAGGCTGAACTATTAACCCAGAGAAACTGACCTGGAAGAAATTGAAAAACAAAGTGGTTCAGGATGAAAACTTTTTCAGAGAACAAAGTCTTACTGAGAAAATGGAATAAAGCGTCAAGAAGCATTTATCTTCTTCCTGATAAAGCTGCTCTGAATTTACATGGAGTATAGTATGAAATAGGTGAGGAACTCACTTACAGTGGTACTTGAATAAAACTGTATCAAATAAAATCCTTTTGAAAATGAACAGCCAACATATCCAATGCTCTGACAAGAAGAAATAAAAAAAAAAAAAACGGATATATTTCAGGTTAAAAGAAGAAAAAAAATTACAAACCAAATATAATTAGAATCACTCCGGGTAATGGAAATATGAAAAAGAAAAGCAAATTATTTAAGGAAAGCTTTCACGGCAGAAAGTTGATGAAATGTTAAAGCTATATTCAGCTCATTGATGACATAATAAACGGCAACACTAAAACATCTTAGTTGCTGTTATGGTTAAGGAAATGTGCTGTTGCATTATGGGTAAATTTGGTGCCAGTTTGGCATAACTTTCCCCTCCAGCACTGTGATTAATCCAGTCTTCTTTATATAGGACAGTCTTATCCTTACCAGACTGACCCAAACTCTGTATAGTCAGTCTGGTTGAAAATAATGCCGAGCAGATAAATGCTCTGCAGTTTTTCTGATGATAGGAATTCTAAAACACACAAAACAGAAAACGAAAACCTATGTTACATGAATCACTTTCTTTTTACCATGATGCTGTAGTTCATCCCTGTAAGTGTATGAAGGTCATGAGAGGCAATAAAAAACAGATTTATTCTCTTCAGCAGGGGGTTGATGTATTTCTTCAGTTTTTATGTCGTCTCCATTTCTTCACCAGGTGACTGTATTTTATACTCTGGATAATGGAAATGTGAGCTTTAATAGTATTAAATTATTAGAAACAGTATAGAAACAAACTTTGGCCTTTTGTGGGATAAGGTTTGCCTTTTGGTACTTGATTGAAAAAATAACATTTCTGTAAATTAGTATTCAAGGGGTATACTTCTCTTTGGTATGGCTCACCTTAAAAGAACAAAAAAATGTGTTTTTATGGAGAGGCTGCTCATTAAGACTATCTTCCTTGAAACAGAAACTCCTCTGCATTAAAAGAAACATAAATAAGCTCTAAAATATCTGGTTGTTTTTTTTAAAAATCTGTTACAGTCTACCTCTCTTTTTGATGACAATTGGGTTAAGATAGCAGTGACTGACTGTTGGGTCTTGTGGGATACCTCAAGGCTTTGCTTGGCACCACATTTTTTCTCACGTTTTACTTCCTTTAGGATGCAGGAGTTATAGTGCCAAGACATGAAACTACCAAACTAAAGAAAAAAAAAAAAATCTGACTTTATTACAAGGTAAACATTTTAAAATTCAACTATGTTGTATGTAAACTGACAAACATCTTTATCAGTCTGGCATTAAATTGAGGCGTTATGTAATAATTCAGAAAATTTCTCTGCAGCAAGATCTAATTGGAACACTGATTGTTTTATTTTCACATTGGGTGACAGTTTTTTCAGTGTTATCAAAAAATAGATCATGTTGCTCTTTTCCTTTTTACATTATTTACTTTAAGTGGGAACGATTATATGTTGGTTTGTTACTTTTATGCTGAGGGCCTTCATTTGTAGGCTACTGTTATGGGTACCTCTGAGACTCATACACTGTTCAGCTTAAGAACAAAACAAGTCAAAGTAAAATTGTAGGTTTCATCAGTTCAATGCTAATTATTTTTTTGTCTCTTAACCATTAAGCTTTCTCCTTCTTTTTAACATAAGTATAGCACTAGTGCACCAGCCAAAGATATTCACCCAAATATGCTTTTTAAAAATAATGAATATATTGAATTAAAGGCATTAAAAATAGTTATGTTTTTTGTGTTGTTGTTTGTTTTTATCACTTAAATTACTGTAATGGCTTTTTGCCAGCTCTGACAAATCAAATTTAGACTTTACTCATAATATGTAAATTTTGGCTGGAAGAACTTGCAGTTTTAAAAATAGAAAACTAAAATCACTAATTCGTAGAGCTAGCTATGGTGAATATTACAGTTCTTGCTCTACAATTCAGGAGATAAATCCTTCCAGCTTGTAGTATCAGGAATTTTGAATTAACTTCCGCTTGTTGGATCACAACATTTATAGTCCAATAATTATATACTTATCATATATATTATAAGTTTATTAAATTTGCTTCCTGAAAACTGTTAATTTTTTACTGAGATTTCAATTTATAGCTAAATTCTATGTACTTTCTACCATCCTTGTATATCTTCAATGACTTTTCTCAGTAATTGCTGCTGCTCATAAAGTGTCTGAACGCTGTACAAAATGAAATGTGTTGTGTATACACTTTGTGTATACAAAATGAAAATAAAAGTTGCCAAAGTAAGTCTAAGTCTAATTGTTTACCAGTATAAATGATAAGCTGTTGATTCTGTTATTGCAGCACAGTGTGTTTTCATTTCATCATCCAAAGTTTAACTGAAACTCTCTGTTGTATTTCGGGGGAATTACTTAGTTTAGATGTCCATCAACAAAATGGAAAAAGAGGAGGGTGAAGTTACAGAAAAGTATTTACTTACTTTGATCTATTCTCACTTCAGTTAGATCAAGGATAAAAAAGAAATACCTGTAAAACAACTAATGGAGTTTAATAGATTTAGGACATTCAGATACTTGGCTAAAGTAAAAGATTACGGTAATGAAAAAACATTTCTGAGGAACATGCAATTAACTGGAATTGATTATAACCCTCCATACATAGCATTACATATAAGAAGGCTGAAAGTAAATATATAAAAGATGCTGACCTTGACTAGAATCTTAACTTGTGGTATTTTGCTTTAGATCAACTTTTTTTCCCCCTTTTGGCTCTGTCTGATCTAATCAGTTTTCTTTTTTCAGTTCACCGGAGCCCAGTAAATAATAATAATCATCTTAAAAACAAGATTTTCTCAAGAGTGCAACTTATCCAAGGACTAGATGAACATGCAAGATGCTGCATTTTTAAGAAATGATGAAAAACAAAAATGCCCATGCGAAGGACTACAACCTGTCCAGGGTGTACCCCGTCTCTCGCCCGTAGACAGCTGGAGATAGGCACCAGCACCCCTCGCAACCCCGCTTGGGATAAGCATGACAGAAAATGGATGGATGGAAAAAAATAATAATTCTTTGATGAAACACAGTTAAACATGGACTTAATACAATGGGTAAAGCTGGGTTTTAAGAAAAACAACTTGAGACACAAAATGCTGACATATTTAGCAGCTCCTTACAGTACTTTAAAAGTTCGGCCTGTCACTTTTGATGAAAACCCAGATTTTGACAGCCGGTAATTCTGAACGACCCTCCTCCAATGATCATAAAGCTAAAGTGAGACCTTCCACACAGAGCATTAATCTGGGGGGTTTTGCTGCAGGAGTAACTTAATGTTTAGCTTCCCTAGACACAGAATTTTCTGCTTTAATCAACAAAACTTGCCCTGTGTGTGGTCGATCAAGTTTTGACCACAAACTACATTTTTTTCTCCCCTGACATCTAAAGTAATAACTGATCACTTAGAAAGGTGCTTAACCATGAGGCGTGCGTCGGTGACACAGTGGTTAACGCGCATGACCCATGTCCAGATTCCTTAGTCCTCAATGTGGCCAATCCTGATTTGAGAAAAAAAAAAAACAACAAAACAAGCCAATAGTGCCTTAAAAAAAAAGAAGAAAGAAACAGCTGAACTACAAACAGACAAACAGGCACAATCATTCAATATTAGGCCTGATGAGCACTTGTACTGAAACACTGTGCCAACAATAACATCCTTTAGTATGGACACTGCTACTAGGTGAAGATGAATTAAATGATATTATTTCAACTCGACTCCTAATAATAATAATTAATTTAAGAGTAATTTTTTTTTATATTTTTTTTTATTTTCTTAATTGAAGTTCTGACCACAGCTCAAAATCTGATATTGTACTTTTTGTTTATCACAGCTTTACAAAGATGTTTGGAAAGGCCACACATGTCTGATTAGTGCAACTCTACTGTTAACATCTTTTTCTGTTAAGTTTTGTCTTCAGTGGTTCTAATTAGTCAATATTACCCTGTTGGATATTTGAAAACATCCTGCTGTTAAGTCCTACTGTTTACAAACTGCGAACCCCTTTGTTAAAATTTCTTTAAATGTCTAATCTTTCTTACATGTTAATCAGTGGTAAGATCATAATTTGACAAGCAGTTTGAAGGGAAAGTCAGAGAATGTCATTATAAAAACAGAAGCCCCAGAAGTCAACAGTGAAGTTCTTCCCTTTTTTCTGAAAGTGTTGTTTCCACTTTCATCCTTGTCTGATAACAAGCATGTTTCTTTATCCTGAGAGGTTCTGAATAACTTCATAAATTCAGGAGGGCTTAAATTGGAGCGCTCCAGTTAAGCCTAATTTGCATGCTTCTAACAGAGAATCAAGACTGCCTGGTTAAGGCTGTAGAGTATTAGGGCTGAATGCATCTTTTCCACAGCCAGTAGCAATTTGATATGAAGGTTTTTAAGACTCAGCCATGGGGGGAACTTCGGCCTGAGGGCAAAGACCCATTAACTCTTGTGTTCCAGTTTTAACAAAGAGAGGAAACACTTGGTTGGGAGCAATTACCTGAGGGTACAATTTTTAATGGCGAACTGCTGAGCGAATTATGTGATTCCATTAGTAGATTTTTGCTCAGGGTTTACCTTTGGTCACTGCTGCATATGCAGGCTCACTGCGTTTGTTTGCATGATCACATATAGGGCCTGCTATCTCTCCAATCTATCTCTGCTGATTAGTATGTCAATCAGCAATCAAGAGTCTTTATTTTCATTATGGCTCTAGCTCTAGCTCAGAATGTACATTTATTGGACATGGACATAATTTAAACACTCTCTAGAGGAATAAAAACTCTTAAAGGTGTTTGGAAATTCTTTATGAAATCAGACATAAAAAATGAAAACTAAAACTAACATTTAGAATCAAGACTACATTCTTGATAAAAAAAAGGGATAAACACTTAAACTGATAAGACACATCAAGTGGAACACTTATAGCAGCTGAAAAACATTCCTAAAGAGAAGGAAGAAATATGTACATGACGATGTAGCATGTATATACTGTAAGGACATTTTTTATGAGATGGACAGTTGAGTATCTACAGGGTGGTGACTTTAAGAATGTTTTTAAGTGTGTTTGTTCACTATAATCTCCTTGGTTTGCTGGTGTTCATGATTATACTATTCCCGGAGCAACACTATGTTATATTGTGAATCCTATCTGTAAAGTATATCATCAATGTAGATATGAGAAGCACCACACTGGTTTTATTGGCAAACTTCATAGATTGTGTTGTGGATGGCAAAGCAGTACACCTGCTGGCGGGTAAGTACAACCGGGTCAGTTTTCCTAGGTACAGTACAACCGGGTCTGTTGTGCTGGGTCCAGCTTAGAGTAGGGGCCCAGAACCTCCAACTTTTGTAAATAAGAATCTTTCTACTATAATTTTCCTTCCAATTTGCCACTGTAGTACTGGTGAAGTACTCTCACCTCCCCTTCTGACCAAACGGTTTGTCTCTTTCTTTAAAGTTGCACCAGTTAAATAGGTAGGGCTTTCTGCACTGCAGGTGGAGACAGAAAAATTTGAAGCCTGAATTTCTCCTCTTCCCTGGGTCAGGCAGCAGCTCCATAATTTTTACACAGAAATGGTACGCAACTCTCACCAGAGGAACACACCTCAAGCCAGGGGTGCACCTTAAGTTTGGATCGCTCTCAACAGATGGTCAACTTTTAATGCAGGATGTCGCAGTTTGTTAGCGCTATAATGGCAAAAAAATTCTGCAGTTTCTGTAAGGGATCCATTGTTTATCTTTTCTAGATGAAGTTTAGATTTGGGCTACTAGAACAGGGATCATTAAGAGTACAGTATGTGCTGTTTGCATTAGACCAGGAGGCTCAAACCGGTTCCAGAAAGGTCTGTGTGGCTGCAGGTTTTCTTTCTTAATTAGACCAACGTGACTACCAGGCATGTCCAATGCTCCAACATTAGGATCAGTCAGGTGAACCATTGAATGTAAATAAATAAACAATCTTGCAACAAAAAAAAAAATCTGATCTTTCACTTTCAATACATTAAAAGTGTCAAAATTATTACTAGTAAATGTTAAAAATGCTATTCAACTGGCAATAAATTCAGTAAATTTATAAAAGTATTTTTCATCATAGACAAACAATTACATATTTCTTCAGTGAAATTATTAATGACTATTAAATGCAAATTTTTACCTCACCGACACCATGTTTGTTTTTAACTATTAATATTGATATCCATATTTGCTGGTACAACACAACCGTATAGTGTGCCATCCTTGAGAGGGAAGGGATATTCAGCCACACTGAATTACATGGAGCATTATTCAGTTTAGCAAACCACTATAGACTCTAAATAAATCTGGCAGGGACCAATCACAGCGCAGCAGGCAGGACTTTACGATATGTGACTCTCAGCGCCATAATCCCCCATTATGCAGTACCACTTTTCTGCTAGCGTAACAACGAGCTTAGAAGATATTTCTTCGTCAAGCAAGTCACTGCCTTTTGTTTTTGTTTTTATTATTAAATACTTTTTTCCTTCAGCATTTTCCAACAATGGAAAATGCTTTAGAGAATAAAGTCAGCACAAGGAAAAGAAAGACAGGATAAGTTCAAGTTAAAATAAGTCTGTCTTTTACATCCAAAGAACATCTTTCTTACTCTTAAAGATTCATACACTTCTGGATTTTGGTTTATTCTTGCATTCTTACTCCAAAACTTTGAAACTGTGGAAGAGTTTGTTCAGATGGCAGAATTGTAACTAAATAGCTAAAAGAAAAACGAAAACAAGCCATTCAAAATGTGTTTGCTGCCAAATCCTCTTACAGCAAATTGCATTAACTCAGGGCCAGCACAAGCTTCTGGGGCTCCAAATATTTGGCTGCCACACATTCTCAGTCAAAGCTCTCGTTCTTGTAACAGAGGTTCAGTTTTACACCAGAAAGCAGATGTTCAAAAGTACTTTTAGTTATTTTGCTCCTTTTAGCTTTAATCTATTTTTGTTTTTTTGATAATTTCTTGTTCATTATAAACTTTTTCAGCAGTTCCCAGATTTAAAAAAAACCAAAACAAACAAACACTGTTATTTGACACTAATCCAGCAAAATAGTAACTTTCAGTGATTCTGTATCATTTCCTTAAGAGGGGAAAGCCATAAAAATAATTTCGGAATAAGCTGCCTGCTTACAGATTGTTGAACCTAAGCCTGTTGGAAAGTTCAATGGAGGAAAAAAGTGTGGTAGATTATTTAGACCAAGGATGCCAGCAGAAGTGAGAGTATTTCGGTGGAGCATTTTTTTAATTACATTTTTACACAGTGAAGACTGCAGCAGGAGTCAGTACTAAAGGCATCCCCACTCACATGTGTGCATGACATGAACTTACACTGCCTCATCCTTTTGGTTAAGCCATACTTCAGGGGTCGGCAACCCACGGCTCCGGAGTTGAAGCAGCTCTTTAATGCCCCCCTTACAGCTCTCTGGAGCTTTTTCAAAAATGTATGAAAATGTATATTTTATGTTTACTTTAATATGGTGTGCAGGAGGTCAAACAACCACTCATTATGTTTTCCTATGCTGTTATTATTTGTATGATAAATTCATTTAAACAATAAATGTAAAAATTTCTTACAACAAAAATTTGTGTCATAGAGATCAGTGACCGTAGCCTGCAAAATCATGTTTTAGCATGGGGCAGTGCCAGGCAAACAAAGCGGCGGGTGCGTGTCTGACGGTGGATCCCAAAGGGAAAGGTAGCTGATGGGAACAGAGGATTTAAAGAAATATAGACTAAATCATTTGCTTACATTATCAATGCAGACAGATTGCCTGCATTTTTGCTTTGTAATGAGAGGTTGTCAAAAAGTAATTTGGAAAGTCACTTCCAGGGAAGGCAAGCTAAATATGCAGCCAATCACAAAGCTGGGAGTGAAAGAACAAGTGTGATTGCAAAACTTCTGGATAAATTAAAGAAGAGCAAAGATAGATTTAATAACTGGATTGCATCTCCAAATTCGCTAGTTTTATTGCAAGCATGGAAAACCGTTCACAGATCGGACAGGTAGCGCTCTGATGCAGGTAAGTAAACTTTCTTCCATTTTTTCCCCAAATCCTAAATATAAAAATAACAGTAAGAAACGCTGGTGACAGAGGATGTTAGATTTTGATGGTACAGGGCAATTTTCTCATGGATTTCAGTTCCTGCTTGGTTCCTTATGACTCAATCAACTCCTGCCAACAGAAACACGTCCACCATGTTTCCATAATTTCATCAATAAAACAAAACCTAAACCACGCGGTGAAGGGCGGTGTTGCTATATGAGCTTTTTATAAGACTTCTAAATTTTTGCAGCCCCAAACAGATTAGTTTTTTGTTTTTTTGTTCCAATGTAGCTCTTTGAACAGTTTGGGTTGCCTGCCGTACTTGAACCAGAGCCCTACTGGACCAATGTATCACCAGTACTCTACCTCTAAAGCCTGGAGTCCTGATTTCAGATGAAAAGGATTTCTTTTTATCACAATCTTCAAATCAGTGTCACATAAGTAAAGGTGCTCAATAGTTCTTTTAGTCAATCAAGTATGGCATTTCCTAAAGTGGGCACAGAGGTCTTTCATAGTATTTTAGACTCTTTTAAGGTTCTGCCTGTTGACAAACCTCTCTTTTTGAACAGAATCAGTAAAAAACTTTTGTTTTTCTCTGATATTTAAGCTTACTGCGAAGCTTCTGTCAAGTATTGTTGACAGACTTGGTGAGCATCAAATCAAACGACTAGCTCCAGATTGACAACAACTTTTAATTGCTTTTTCAGGCTAGATAAGCTGTGCGTCCCGAGAAGAGTACCTGAAAAGGTGTGATGAAATTAAATCTGGGGAAAGACAGAAGTGTGTTAGCTTGTTAAAACATTATTACTTTTATCAGCACAGCAGAAAAACAAGCATAAGAAAACCAATTAAGGTCTAAACAAAGTAATTTTCTTTTTTACACAACCAAAAACAGATTCTGCTCACTGATTTACATTTCTCATGACTCACATTTCTGCTGTTTGCTGATTTCATGAACAACAACGTGTTCCTCACACGCTCCGCACTTTAGTGATCAGGTTTTTACCCCAAAGCAGGCTGTTTTTTTAAGCTGATCAGTTAAACTCCCTGTTAAAAGTAGCAAGCTGATTAAAACCAACTTCGATGCAGAAAAGAATGTGAATTTAGAAAGATGATTTTAGCAACATTATTTATATCTCTCAAATGATATTCATCCCTTCCAAGCAACTAGCAAACCATAATATCAGTCATTTTATAGGTATATCTATTGTTTGTGAAATGCTTACTGGAAGAAAAGCCAATGTTGAAAAAAATCTTATACAGGTATATACTTGATTTTCCCTTAAGAGACAGTGAGTCTGGTCAGAGCTGATTTGAAGATTGATGCAACTCAATGCAGGAGTCCAAAACGCAGAACGAGCTAAAATAAAAATGGTTTAAAGTAAGGTGAATCCATGTGTTAAAATGCCCCAGACATAAAATACAATTGAGGATCTGAGAAAATAATTGATGCTTTCAATCCAATCTGGCTAAGGTTGACCGGTTTGTCAAACCAGAACAGTTTCAGTCTCTGCTTCAGGAGCAGGTAGAGACAAATATCAATAGTTGCAGAGGTTCTCTGTGTTCTCTAAACCTAAAATAAACTCACCATGGTATAGCTTAATGACATATGTATAATAGACTAATGCCAAATGATCTGTAATGTTAAAAATTTCAATACTCCAATTTTCTTGCTTCCGATTGACAAGCCGTTGCAATTAAGCAGAGCAATCATTGAATTCTGCATACATGATTAAAAAGCTTTATATGTGATTCACATTATGCAACTATCTATATTTCCAGTGATTGTAAATATAAATCTTAAATCTCCCTTGTTGCTATTCTTAGTTAACGGCTATGTAGTGCAGATCAGGGAAATGGTAAATAACAATGATGGGAAATTCAAATATTCAGCTGAGTGTCGCCTTGCCAGGCAGAGTAAATAAGGAAGTGAGGAGAGAGCCTTAGTAATGATTTAAGCATGGTTAGCAGTGATTTCAGCCTGAGGGACGAAGTGTGTGGGCCCAGCGAGCTGACTGATTAAGTGGCCTTGTTTATACTCAGAGCTATAATAGAATCTGGGCCGTTCCCAAATGAACTAACAGTGCCACGTGCCAGCCACCGCTGAGCTGTTTGGTGGCAATTTCTGCACGGTCAAAGTTAAAATGAAATTTAGTTTTCTGTTAGGGAATTGGAGTCTCGGTGTTCTTTGTTGGTATTGTATTTTCTTTCTGTTTTTCTCAGATATGAGAAAGTGTTTTAACTCTGGTTGTTGCTTTGCATTCTAGCCTGTCGGCAGCATCCAAAATTTGCTCTGTCAGCAACAGTGCAAGTGTAAATTTGGTCTAGTGTGGCGTTATAAGGATCAGTCAGGCTGTCGACTGAACCATCATTTAAAGGCTGTTCTGTTTGATTTGTTGTTGGGATTCATGAAGGGAATTTGTGATTTGGACTTTTGAATTCTCTGTGATTCTACTTCCTTTAAATTTCCCCTGTTTTGGTCACTTTTCCTTTCTCAGATTTGCTACATGTGGTTCCTTGGTCTAAAAACACAGTGAGGTGATGGTGATCAAGTTCACAGATCTTTTTCAAAATCCTCTATTTTAAGGCTCTCCACATTTTTTTCTTTGTGTACTTGGATTCATCCGGTTTTCAAGATTACCAGGGTGGGTGATTCTGTCAACACAACAAGCTTCAGTAAGCTTAACATGTTACCATGTGTGCATATTATTTATTTAGTATAAACAACAAATGCGGAATCCTTTGCCAATCTCCTCATTTCTATAATAATCAGATAAAATAATTGTAATGCATCACTGAAGGATTACTATTAAGGGATTCTTTTTGGGTTTCTGCACCATTACCAAGAAGTCAGAAATTCCATAATTTTATATCCATAAATAAAATAATTAAAATCCAAAGCTTAATTCCTCAGTTAGCTCAAATATTACATAAAACTAGTTAAAAAATTTATTTTATTTACTTTTTTTCACTTAATTATTGATAAATCATATTCATTTAAAATGCTTATTTAGTGAAATGAACCAGCATGATTGCTAATGTCTTGATTCCATCCAGACATTAAAATCTCCTCAGCTTACCACTACTGTAACATCTAGAAGGGAATCTAACCTAGAATCCAGACAGCCACCTTGAACTGCAGCCTAATACAGTAGGCTAATATAATGTATATGAGATGAAGAATAGCCCAGTTTGAGAAAAGCCTTGCTTGCCCTGAAAAATAACACTATGCAACAACTATTTTGTTCTCATATTTTCATTCACAGCAAACCAAAGAATAAAGTATCTTATTGTGTGACTGATGCAGATATTCTACAATAAACCTGTATTTTGTCTTTTTTTCAATGCTAGGGCTGGTGGCATTTTAAAGTAACACAATGTGTTAAAACAAAGAAAAAACAGAGCATATCCACATGACAAAGACCAGAGCTGAATTCCCCACGGCAGCCAATTTGTGCATTCTAAACAGAACATTTGACAGTGTTCACAGGTGGGTAGCTACTGATGCAGCATCCCCAGCAGCTGAGAGGAACTCAGTAGTAGCCCAGTAAGGAGGGTGTACAGCATGTCTTTAAAGTCCACGGTATACCCATCTGTACTGCTACTTACAAATAAACAAGGACAGCAGTGTACTCCTCACGTATTCATTTATGCAGCTGCACAGTGAGCCATGCAAGTGGTGGAGCTCTTAAAAATGTCACGTAGACCTTTTACTTCTGTATCTGCTTTGTTCTTTGAACCAACAATCTTCCTGATAAGAAACAAACTTCTAGCTTTGTGCTGATTTTCAAAGCTGAGCCTGGTTTTAGGATTTATCTGACAGGAGTCTCTTTCACCTGTAAATATATAATGACCCTATGCACTACTAACAATAATATCTCCTATGGCTTTAATTAATTAACATCATCAGAGTTTAAAAGAAGATATTTATGAATTGACCTGGATGTACATATTCCTTTTGGATCAGCATAGAGTTCACCTTTTTTAATTTCTTAGCTTTTATTAAAAATACATTTAATCTAATAAATATTTCATAAACATCTTTATTATTATTATATACATATTTAACTATCTTGATTATAAATACACTAACAGTACACACAGAACCGGTAGGGGTCAAAGATGGCTAACAGATGGAAACCTTGGTACTTTGCTCTGTTGGTTTTTGTATATTTTTGTGTTTTTATTTTGCGCTCAGCCACCATTCACTTTCACAATAAAGGAACTTGTCAGGCATCTTTTTTTCCAGTTGTACTACTTTCTATTGGATTTGTTAACAGGTAGGCATACCCAATAAGTTTCAAGAACAAGGACTCTGGACACCTTTCCTTGAAACCCCTCCGGCTAATATTACTCTGACAACTGTGGTCAATAATTTTTTTGATTGGCTTGAATTAAAGCATCTGAATATATGGATATCCAAAGCTCCCTATTGGACCCTCTACAGTTTGTTTACTGAGCAAACATGTTGGTGGATGACCCTGTATGAGGACATCACCTTGGCCTTGTGCCAGATATAGTAATAAAAAGACAGTAAATACAGGTCTTAGTAGGCCTTGGAGCTCTGTCTCACCAGAGGTGATAAAAACCAAGAGTGAGCCCCCTGGGGTTCTATTTTTTTGTCTCTTCTGATTTGAAGACCAGATCCCCACCATAGCTGCGTGTTGTGCTGTTTGGAAACATGTGGTGAATGTTGCGGTGTTGTGCCTTTTCTGGTGGAAGCTGCTTGCCAGTCACTACCTTCCCATTCCTAAGGACAGGCTTGTCAAGCTTGGAGCCTGCAAGACAGGGGAATCTGCGGGAATATGTGTTTCTTGATTGTCTCCCCGTCAGGCCACACCGATCATGAGGAGCCTGCCTCTCCACAGAACGCGGCCAAGAAGTCAGCAGCCTGCTTGCTTCTTGTCCCTGGCAACCAAGCTAAGCCACTGCACACACTGAGTTATCTGTTTTGCATTGTAAACCATCAGAATGGCTCACTGACCCGCATCAAACGAATCGTCAAACGACGCAATTAAAATCGCCTTCAAAAAGCTGGCCTCCAATCGGCATACAGTGGGAACAGAGCTGTCTGTAGAAAAAGTCAACAAACAGACAGAAGTTGACTCAGGTAATCCATTGATGTACTGTAGTCAGAACCACCTTGAAACCTTTAAACAAAAATTCAAAATCAATATTCTATTTTACTAGATTATCATTAGAATGTTTTTATTATGTTTTTCAGTTTTGTGTTATTTGAATTACATGTGTGAATTTATCATTTTCTTTAATGGGAAGGTATATAAACTTTCAAGCAAACATGTATATCATGAGAATTCAGGATCTTGTGTTTTATTAGCAGATGATTTACTACTTAGTTCAGACCTCTTTTAATATGGATCAGGATCATTCCTTAGGTCTGTTGTACTGACAGGTAAAAAAAAGGGCATAAATCGTTATTTTAAGTAAAAGCCAGTACAAGGTCTGCAGTCTACTACATCTGACAGACTGAATAAAAGTTAACCACATAAAAAAGGTTGAAGCATCCAGCTTGTTTTCATAGTTTGAATAACTTCAGGCTGCTAAAGATGTTGGAGGAGAGGACGGTTCCCGCAGTTTCACTCATTAATGAAGAAAAAATGAATTTAAAAAGCCTTTCTTTTGCATCTTTTATGTTCAAACAAAGCTGGATTAAAACCTTGGTTCTCTGGTTCTTCAGTATTTTTTTGACTGTTTCACATTTGCCACCATAAATCTTAGAAGATGCATCAATAAAATAATAGAAAAAATAAATAAAAAAACCTTCAGGTTTTCAAGGTTTATAGTAGCTGCAAATAGCCTTTATTGTGTGTTTTTTTTTGTCCAAACTTCAATATTTACACTGTAAGCTGGCCATTATAAGCAGAAATCATTTACGCCTGGTAACATGAGTTTGTTGATAGAGTCACAGACAAAGAAGGAGAATATAATGGGAGCTCAGAACTAGAATGCACAGAATGTGCAGTACATTCGATCCCATTTGTCTTACATTGGCATCTTATCAGTTCTTTCTTATCTTTCATGGGGATATATCTGCAATATTACCTGAAGTGCTTCTCTAAACTTTTTGAACTCCTCTACATCTGCTAAACTTGAGTCTGTAGAGAAGATAGTTGTGACCTTAGGAAAAAAAAGAAGGCTGTCACTCCCACTCCCAAACACTCCCATATGATATAAATGATGGAGGAGTTCACATTTGCATGAGTTTAGTGGAATCTGCTTAGTTTTATGAATCCAATTTGGGAAAGGAAGCTCTTAGCAGATTCAAGAAGCTGCAAAAACCTAAAGAGATTACACTGCTTTGTTAATTCCCTCCAGAATATTTACAACCAGCCACAAGTATTACTGACAATTAGAGGATTTAAATGAGGGAATGAGAGCAGCCTGTCTCATCATTTTATATGTTTGCATAGTGACATGCTAGTATTTGAAAGACATTATAATTCCCTCCCCTTGTTAAAAAAGATAATGATTAGAAAAAAACCTTTCCGATAAGGACAACAGGTTCCTGGTAATGCAAAGCAAAAAAAAAAAAGTTACTTCAAAAACAATAAAAAAAAAAAAAAAAAACTTTTTGATAAGCAATTAAGAAATCTTAGAGTTACTGTGGCTTGTTAAGACATCTCGTAAAGCTATATAATGGCTGAAAGAAATATAGAAAAGAAAAGGATAAAAATCTGTTTCAGAGAAGTACGAGCAGGTTTACAGAAGTTACAGTCTTGGTTGGCAACTAGGCTCAAGCTTCAACAGCTAAGGGAAATGCATAAAGAACTGGGACACATTCTGCCTTTGTAGTCAAGACAAAAAAGAATGAATACATAAATTAGCAGATCCTCTAAGCAGAAAAAAAGCATCCAAGTATTCATTAAAGGGGGGAAAAAACTCCCTCTTGGCAAAAGCTCAATCCAGCCAATGAAGCTATGAAGTCTGTTAGAAGGTGGATTGCTTGTTGATTATTCTCTATAGAAGATGATAGCATCTCCTGCAGGTTGAATGTTATCTGATTGTGAATGAGTGCTGGTTGTAATAACTCATTTAAAGAATTATGCAGCTTTTAAAATGCTCTTTCTCTACAGTTTCTAGAGTTGCACATTCTCTCCTAAATGTGAAAGAAAAAAATCACATTGTGTTTGTATTCACTTGGTGCTAAAGTGCTAAAAGCATACAGTCTGCATCTTGTGTGCATGGTTAATTAATTTGCTCAGATTAGAATTAATGTGCTTGTGTTAGCATGTGCACAATTGCGTGAGAGAGTCGTTTCCACTTGAAGGCAGCCATTTTCCCCAGTGTTGGTTTATGATTGTGTGGGAAGGCTGACTGGGGATTGGCAGCAGACTGTAGGCCAGCCAGAAAGTGAAACTCTCTGCTAGGTAAAGAGAGTTGATGGAGCACAGTCCACAGGGGAAAGTCAACACTTCCTTCCCCTGCCAACACCTCCTGCCTGGCCTGCTTGCTCTGAGACATCCCAGAGCTGCTCTCAACACGGTGTCTGGAAGCATCCAGCAGGGATGGAGCCAAAAAACCACAGACTGGGAAACGCAGGTAGAAAATTTATGAGATTTCTTTTTTTTTTTTTTTTTGCTGTGTAAGCAAGGGCTTTGGATTTTGTTCAAGCCCAAACACTTTATAAAGTACCTGCTGTGCTGAAGTAGATATGGAATGAAATCAGAGTTGAAACCAAACAACCCTAGGATTAATTTTTCTTACTTTTATGTAATCTAATCTTACGACACAGAGGTTTCTGTGTGGTTCTGAAAAAAATAGTTGAGAATGGCTCAAAGATTATACAAATAGAAGACTTACATTGTATTAACTCTTGCTATTTCGAACACTGCCCACCTATAACTTGATCAAATTTGACCACAGACCCATTGGACATTTACATAGTGTGTTTAAATTTGCCAGCCTTCTAATTAGCAAGAAAATTGTGACACATTTATAAATTGTTCAACAAGCAAAGTCTATCCTATTACTAATCTTTTTCAAATAAGCACAAATCTATTTGAAAATAATCCATGATGCAGTACTCATCCCCCTGCAAATTTTTCATTATGTATAACATCCATGCAAACAAAGACTTTACCGCTAATTGATTTGACCTACACCCAATGACAGGCATTAGCTGGTAAACACTTTACGAACAGTTAAAATATTATATTTGATAGGATGTTCACGTAGCAATAACGATGAAAACATCAAGACGCTGCTTCATCTGAAACTAGGCTGCTTTTTGACTGTGAAAGATTTAATCAAGTAGATTTTGAAGGAGGATACAAGAATGAGGAAGACAGTTTGCTGTAGAAGATGTAGCATGAAGGAGATGTAGTCCATCTTAGCATCAGGCAGAAAACTATTTGTATTACCTTATTTTATTAAGTAGGACATATACTTTTTTGTGTCAGATGGTATTTGACAGTTTATATAGACATTAAACATTTCTTAGATTGCAGTATACCTGAGTGTATTGAAAAACAGTAAATAACATGGGCTAACATCTTCAGCATTTATGCTTCACAGTTATTGCAGAGATGGATGTTGAGGCCTATTATTTATACATCCAATTTACTATCAGATGTTGACATTTTTTTTCTTTTTTGTAAAGATGTCGGTTGCACTGAGAAGAACAGAAAAAGTAATCTTACTTTGCCAAAAAATCTATTTTGGTGTCATAATCAAAAACCTACAAAGTCCTATCATGGAATATACAGGATGGTTGCAAACAGTTTATTTTCATATATTATATATATATCCCCAAAACAGTATTCCATATGATTTATGAGCAAGTTCAATTTTAAGATTAAAAGAAACAATTCAAACTTTAGCTCAGCTTTTGTTCACAGAACTGCCATAGCTTCAGACAGGCTTTTAAGCTCAGCAATGGCGTATTTTTTCATTTTGCCTGTGTAATCTTGTCAATTACTTCCTCATTGTTATAGCTCTGCTTTCAGTTTAAGTTTGGCAACAACATCATTAAAAGCGGGAACTGGAGAAAAAAAATCTAAAAATGTTAACAACTCTGTTGATGCCTCAGGTCCAAAACAGAAAGCTGACAAAGCATACTGATAATTTCTATTGTTAGTAGGTAACTACACTACGATGACATTGACTTGTATACAAGTCTGAGCAGAAAGTAAGGCTTTTCAATAATGAAGAGCAAATCAGATCAAATCATTATCACAATTGTAGCTATCACTAATAACAGGATCCTGTAATATTTTTTTATCATCAAGTTTCGTAAAATCTGATTTTACAAGGTACCATGTTTTTACCCCTGAGAAACGTCCCATTGTATGTATAATGTGCATCATTTCAACTATATTATTTTATAAAAACATTACCATATTAAGCAACAAGCGCAGAAAAAATACATCAGGAGACACTTAAAATCATTTTAATTAGTTCAGAATCTTCCTTTAAATAATTTACTGGCCTACATGACATATTCCTTCTTAATTAAAATGGCTTACATGGGTTCTTATCAGATAAAAATGTAATTTCTGCCGAATAGAAGTTATTGCATTGATCACAGCATATACAGTAGTAATATTCCATGGTCTGCATTAGAGTGAGTACTTTTGAAATATTTGTTTCTTTTATGCCTTAAATAACTATACTTTAACATATTTTGCTTTCATGAATGCTTTTAGGCTTTGGCTTTGTTATTTTCATTTCTATCCTTTCTTTGATGTTCTGTAAGGCACTTTGGACCATTTTCATGAATAGTGCTATAAAAATGAAAGTGACTTGCAAGTCCTGTTGGTTCTAATAACATTTAAAGTTTTGACTTCCTGGAGTTTCTGCAGGAGTGAGTCGTTCTAGAAACAATTTTGCCTAAAACTGGAGATCCAAAGTTTAGAGGTAATTGAACAACCCAAAATCTGAATGTATCAGTGTATTTTAATATTATTTGATTAAATGTCTATGTTTAAGGCAGGGAATGACCTATAACCGAGAGGGACCAATCCTTGAAGGGCAAGGAATTGATGATAGACATCTTAAATTTCACAGAATTAGACAAACAAACAATAACTTATGTAGCATTGAGAATAAAAATGAATTGCTATTTGACCTATCATAAAAACACACACACACAAACAAGAAAGGGGGGTGTCAACCCTCCAACTGCACTCTCAGTAGGGTAATTTGAAAACACTTGACTAAAGAACCTTTTCACCAGAGGTTCCCACACTTGTCAATGCATGACCTAAACTATTAGTTGAGTTTCGACATTTCTACAAAATCAATTTACCACAGGTCAATATACTTACAAACAGCATAATAAACAATCAAAGTAGTTGTTTTTTTTTTCATTTCAAGAGAAAGTTTTATATCTGAAAAGACTGCAACATGATATTTTTTTTGGTTTAGTTTTATTTCTTTAGTGGATGTCAAAAAACCCCAACTGGATGATCGATGACATTAAGTGGTGACCCCAACTTTTTGAATCAATGTGTTAGAGTAACAAAGGAACAGTCAAACATTTTGGCAGGTGTGAGTGTTGTGATGTTTGCCACACAACACTATTTATAAAATTGAGAATTTTCTGATAGTTAAACATCATTTAGTAAATGTATACAGGTGCTTCTGGTGTAAACAAAATAATCGGTTTTGCATTGGCGAGGTCAAAATCCTAAATTAATTCCTGCTAGAATGCTTTGTGTGAGTTTAACAGGCTACTCATCTAAGGAAAGCCACGGTGGCCAAATCAAAACAGTTTAGCAAAGTGAAGTAGGCCAAAATTTTTCCACAGAATGTAAAACACCCTCAACAACCACTGCTGTACTGTACTGTATATGGCAGTTATTGTCCCCAACAGGCAGTTATGATTCCACAGTTCTAACAGTTCAATCCATCATAAAAAAACCTATAGGTTATGCTAATAAAATAAAACTTTAAGAACCATTTCTGTTATACTTAAGACACTTAAATTATTTTAAACTTGGTGAAAATAAAAAAATTATTTTTTGGCACCAACTTGGGTGGCCATCAGTGCTGCAGCAACACAGCTCACAGCTTGTTTTGAAGTCACCAGCACTACATAAAAGGGTGTGAGACTGCTGATAATGTGTGGAGTCCTGCAGCACTCCCTTGTGCTCAGAAAGATACTGAGGAGACTGTGGTAATTTAGTGCGTGCCTCGACGGAATGAAATCAACTGCAAGAGCACTCAGTCACGCTCAATGAGGCTGTGTTTATTATCAGATGGCAGGCGTCACTTTGCACTATGGGTGACAAAGTTTACTCTGTATACAAACACATGGCTCACCATGCTGAGAGTGGCATGCATGAACAACTCCACACACACAACACTGATTTAGCAGCTTCATTTAATTTTACTTTGGTGTACTGGCATTATATTTTGGGACAGTGGCATTAGATGCAGGAGTTTGAACTGCAACCGGAGGGTTGTCAGTTCAAACCCAGGCTCTCAGTGTCGTTATTTCAGTGTCATCTGCATTGCCAACTGGTCAGAGGGCCTGGTGGTGCCAGTGTGGGGTAGCCTTGCTTCTGTCAGTGAGCCCCAGGGAACTGTAGCTTGCCGGTGTGAGTGTGTGTGTGTGAATGCCTGAATGTAGTTTAAAGTGCTTTGTTCAAGTACAGCCCATATTTTGTCCAAAATTCCTGCTCATATCTGCACAGATATTCAAAACAAAGCAGAGTTCTTCTGCCTGGTTGTTTTCATCTATAGTTGACTTGGGTTTGGTTGTGGTCTCTTTATGACAGCAGTGACCAGGCTATTCTGGGACTAAAGTGTTTCACAAATACATTATTGATCATGCAGGGTCACAGAGTCTGCATTTAATTGCTCTACAATAAAAGGCACTTAAAAAACATAAACACGTGAATGGATTCAGTTCAGTATGCTTGCCCGCCCATTAGAGTATGCACGGACTTCAAAGCATCGTCACGGATGCACACACATATATTCACACACTGCAAAGCTAATTAAATTAGCTTCAGTGCCAAACAGAGGCTTCTTTTAATTACTTGTAGCTGCATGCTGCAATGGTTCCCGGCTTGCAGAATAAGAAACTCACCATGGATTTCATTAACTAATAACTGTGGCATACATGCTGACCATAATGGAAGACTGAAGAATAGGATAGCTTGAAATGGCCTACAGCTTCAAGACTATGTGGTTGTAGAGATATATGGAGTGAAAAAGAGCAAACTAATTCAGATTCAGCCGGAGCAAAGCCACATTATTAAAGCACACTTTGTTACAGTGATGGAGGTGGGTAGGGTTTTTACCAAGCTGGCCTTTGTGTTAATAGATCATAGAGAAAGCAGATATGAAAAAATAAAACAAGAGAGATAGAGAGAGGCTGGTAGAGATAAGGGGGGTAAAATCTGTCGTTCTATCAAGCTTTGTATCTTGTGCCATTAAAATCTCAGACACAAACAGGTTATGTACTGTAGGCCAATAATTACAGTTCAACAGCTTGCAATGACAGTTGCGCCGATGAAAATGATAGATTTCCCCCTTTCTTACGTCATGGGGCCAGCAACTGCCGTACTGAGAGTATAACAGAAGAAGACGTGCTGCTTAAGAGATTCTAGTTAGAAATCTATACAGGATTTATTCAGCTAAAAAAACCAGTTCTTCATACAGAAAGTCAAACTTCATGCTTTTCACAGAAAGATTGCACCGTCATTCTTTGTTAAAGGATTTATTTACTTTTCTAAAAATTGTGATTACATCAATGGTATGTTGGTATTAAATATATATAGCATATTTTAAATGTTGCACTAAACTTTCAGCAACATATCTGGTTCACATTAAATTTTTATCAGGTTTATATAGAGTTTGATGAAAAGCTCAAAAGCATTGATTGGAAATTGGTGTACAGTACAGCGTCACGATCTGACCCGAATCATTTTGTCGTCCTTTCTTCTTACCCATGCAAACAGCATTTTAAATCATTAATATTTTTCTTATGCACTCATCCTGATTCACATTGAAGTGAAAAAAGCAAATAGACATCATAATCTCCTTCTTGTCCAATATTAAATGTTAAGAGAGGTTGCAGGTCTATAAAGGAAACTCTGACAACTATATCTGCACTAGTAACTAACAGCATTTTGGCTGAGGATCCCTTGGCCCTCCCAGGCAGAAGGATAAAATGGTCCCTGAGGCTATAGCTGGGTCTGCCCTTGAGTCACCTTCAGTGTAAAGTATCTAATGGGAAGTACCCAGATGGTAGAATCACCTCAGCTGACTCATTTTGAGCCAGAGGAGCACAGTTTGTACTTGGATCCCCTTCCAGGATGCAATGTTCCTCAATCTATTACTAGATTAGCCCAACAAACCGACAGAGAAAGTTCATCTTTTACTGTCTATATTGGAGATCTTTTTCTTTAGGTCATGGCCAATATATGACAATAAATATGAGTATGCAGATGAAAAAAAAAAATAATTCCCAGTTTTAGCTCAGCTCAACTTAAAACTAAATAAAATATTTCAAAATTGTTGCAGAGGTCAGGACTTAATCAAACCTAAACCACCGTATGTCCTAAAGATTGAGGGTGTCTGTAATTAACCAAATTTGCATGGGCCATACTTTAGTTCTTGAGGGATGGTGTCCTTTACTTTTTAGATAAGTTGCTGCTTCACCCCACTCTGAATGAAATAATTTGCTTCCACTGAGGAGGTAAATAAGCCAATTGATTCAGATGTGGTTGACTAGGGAAATATCTTAAAGTTGTGGAATATAGGCTTTCAAAGCTTCACGCCATTGCTGCTGAAAAAGAGTAAAGCCCAAGCTAATGTCAAGAGTTTGGTAGGTGTCTTAAAATCTTTTAGCAATAAATGGGTCTTACTGTATGTATGCACCTGCAAAATACTTTTTTTAAAAGAGGCAACTTCATATCCTTTCAATGTAGACCATAATTTAGTCTTGTAAAATTATGGTCAAAAAGGCTAAAGAGGAAGAAGCGAAGGGTCCAAACACAACATAAAGTCTAGATTTTTTACAGACAAGGTCTATTAGCTTACCATTCAATTTTTGTGACTTCAAAATTGACCATTACACTTCTTAAGGGAGAGACTAGTTCTTTGCACAGATAGATATTGGAGTAAAAAACCATGTTATTGAAACATTTTAAGCAACATCTTAAGGGATAATCCAGGAAGATGGCTTTGGGTCTTCCAAATTTGTAGTGATCCCGAAATTTACAATCAAATTATTAACAACATATCCTTTAGAAAAGAAATGCTTAGGACAGGCAATTGGTGAAAAAATATGCTACCAATTAAAACAATTAAAATAAATAAAAAACAGTTAAAACAATAATCTAGTTTCAACTATATGTGTGTAAAGTAACTCCCTAAAGTAAGTTCCCACAAATTTTCGAAAATATTTCTTATATTTTCATGGTACAACACTAAATATATGATACTTTTGTAAAATGTGAAGTACTCACTAAACAGCTTGTGTAACAGCTGATTTGCTGCTACGTAACTGAAAATAACCTCTGGCAACAGCATACTGTAAGTACACCCCTAAGTGAAAAAGCTCAAACTGTTCCAATTAGCCGTTGTCCCCATCCAGTGTCATGTGACTTGTTATTGTTATACTGTAAGGTTTCCAGTGCGAATGGGGAGCAGATGTGTTAGATTTGGTGTTTTCTTTCTCACACTTTCTCCATCTGCACTGTGAACCCTAGCTGCAGGCAGCACAGTGGCAATGACCATACAGTGGTTTAACAAGACAGGTTCCCCTCAGAACAGGCCTCACCATGATCGACCGAAGAAGTTGAGAGCTCATGATTAGTGTATCATATTTAGAGGCTGTCTGAAATAGTTGTCTGAGTACCATCAGCATTGGCACAGTGGTTAAAGTTATGGGGGGGGTCAACCTATCAGTGTTCATAGGATTCTCTCCACACTGCTTGAACTGCCCTGCATTGTTAGTTCTAGACAGAAGACTCTTCTTAAGATAAAAGATTAAAGAGAGTGCAAAAAAAATTCACTGAAGGATCCATGACTACAAACATGTACTGTGACACACTTGAGTTGACATTAAAAAGTGTTTGCATTGTAAAATAAAATATGGATAAAAATAAACACTAAAAATTCAAATGCTAAAAAAACTACTCTGAAAAGCCAAGCTTTGTTAGTAAAACTGTAGATTTTTTTTTCCTGGTTTTCATGTGCTGCTGCTTAATTACTGGTAAGGGTATCATTTTCTACATTAGTTGTATAAACTGAAAATGTAACAAGTAATTTTAGATTTAAATCAAGTTCTGTTTTAAACCCTGACTCTGCATGATATGTCACTGTATAAAATGCTGTTTTAGTGCATTTATAAGACAATGCGTTTTAACAAGTCCCCTTTCTTTAAACCTCTAGGGAGACATGAGTACTTGTGAGGATATATGGCTAACGAGGATAAGAATAATGCAATAATACCCTTACTTGTGGTCAAGAAGCCTTCCATAAGTTCACTGCAAGTAGAAGAAAAGGACTAAAGGAAAATGTCCCTAAAGGAACCTTCAGTTTAGCCCTGCTCCCAAAGCCAAAACAGTGCAGCTTGTAGTAAAATTCTAACTAAAGAAAACAGGGACAGTGGAACAATTTCTAGTTAAAAAAAAATGCAGCAGCATAAAATCTGAGTATTATGATAATAATAATGATAATGTTTGAATTTTCAATCTTTGACTTTTCAAAGTCTGACTTCTCATTTTCTCAGTGTTTTTCTTCACATTTACAATATAAGTCTTCACTGGTTCAGACCCATAGGAAACAAGGCAGTATTCAAACATAAAATTCCCCCCCATACACATCCAAGATCACCACTGTCCTGCTAAAGAAACTGGGCTTAAGTGTGCCGGACTATGACAACACATCTCTCGACCTAAAACCCATTAAGGATCTAAAGCAGAAGGTGGACAACAACAAGGTCTCTCACATCCACCAACTCTATGATGGGGTCATGGAGGAGAGGAAGAGGATTTCAGTGAAATTCTGAACTCAGAGTCCGAGAGAGTAAACAACAGAATTATAGTGGCTACACAGAATATTAGGGCTGCAACCAGGTGAAACTGCTTGCATGCTTAGTGTCAGGGATTGCATTTGAGTCAATGAGTCGATGCAATCAACTGGTTTTCCTTAGATAGAAAACTTTAAAATAATTTGACTGTATGATCTGGTGAACTATAAAGTCCCTTGAGATGACATGTGTTGTGAATTGGCGCTAAATAAACTGAATTGAAATGAAACTTAAACGTCTCCTTTTGAGGAGTTCTGGACAGAGCCTACCGGTAATTGCAGACACATTTTATTTTATCCTAAATGTAGAATCTTTAT
>NW_015150474.1:1709317-1725044 GCF_000732505.1 Cyprinodon variegatus
ATCCATCCATCCATCCATCCATCCATCCATCCATCCATCCATCCATCCATCCATCCATCCATCCATCCATCCATCCATCCATCTTCTTCCGCTATATCTGGGGCCGGGTCGATAAGGCAGCAGTCTGGGACGAGAAGCCAGACTTCCACATCAGCAGACAGCTCCTCCTGCTGCTCTTGGGGGAGCAACGACTCTACTCCGAGCTCCTCCCGGGTAACTAAATTCCTCACTCAATATCGAAAGGTGCGTCCAACCACCCTGCAAAGGAAACTCATTTTGGCCACTTGTATTCGCAATCTTGTCTTTTCGGTCATTAACTGAATCTCATTACCATAGGTGAGGGTGGAAACGTAGACCAATCCATAAATCGAGGTATTTACCCCTTGACTCCACTCCCTCTTCACCACGACAGTCCGATACAGCAACAACAACACTGCGACGCACCGATCCGTCTGTCGATCAAATACTTCATCCGTCCCTCACTCGTTAACAAGACCCCGAGATACTCCCCCATTTGAGACAAGGACTCTCCACTGACTTTACACTCACTACATTAATTTGCATCAAAGTGTCCGATATTTCCATATTATGAACCTATAAAAAAAATTGACAAATGTACTCACTTTTGTGAGCTACTGTACTGTAAATGTAAGAGCATTATGTGGCATATTTCATTATCTTAATTTTTTTTTGATACCCTAGTATGCATAATTAATCTGTATACGTCAATAACCTGCTTTTATGTATACAGTATGGTGATGAAGCCCTGCCAAGAACCACAAAAGGCTCATCAACATGACTCATACATTCTGTTGGCCTTATTATTTTGGCTTTAAAGCAGGCTTTTTTTTTCTAAATACAGTAGCACTGAGCCAAGCCCAGCTCTGGAGGTCTAAACCCAGAGCATTGCTGCTCTGTGTTTTAATGTGTTCCTCAGAGAGTTTCTCTCTCCCACTCTCTCTCTGCTGCTGTTGGTTTGTCTCTGTTTGCAGGAAGAGGAGAATGTGATTGCCATGGTAACCGTGCCAATACTTCCACCGACACGGACACTGCTGGGCTCAAACCAGCAATAACAAGTCAACACATTCACAGAGCCGGGGGAGCACTGCAGGGCAGAGATCAGACTGGACAAACAGTTCGCTGTTTGTCATCTTGTTCTAAATAAATAAGTAAAAAATATTTTTATTGATATTCACCAAAAAAAAAAAAAAAAAAACTCCCGGGGCAGAATCTTGAAAGTTCTGAAAGTTATTTTCTCACTTTTCTTTCCCTTACAACCATACATTTTTTTTTTAAAGGATTTGTTTATGTTGTTGAAAATTGGGAATGATCATATGCTAATAAACAGATTCCAAAACACATACAAGGGGGAGCATCATCATTAATCATAGCTGCTCTTCTAATGAAAATGAAAGTTTTATTTAGGTCTGATCTGACCACTCTATTCGTCCAATCATTAAACTTGTGGAGTCTTGTACAGCAAGTGTGGATATGCATCATGGAGGGCAACTGCAGTACTTGGGATTTCCATGGAAACACCATTAAAAACACCCGTGATTGTTCTTAAGACTCCTCTGTAATACATCTTTCAAAGAGCAAAAGGTGAAAGGATGTTTAACCACATCTGGAAGGCCACTCAATGCTCACTGGAAGTTAAACTACATCTTTAACAGGTAACTTTTGCATGTTGGTTAGCTTGTGAAAGTGTTGTGAATGTCATGTGCATTACTTTGGTAGTGAGAAATATCACTAATGGCTACTTGTTAATCTTTAAAACGTTGGGGATCATTTAAACTTATGGGATCTGGATTGTTTTCCAATCTTGACAATTTACAGCTTTATTTTGGAGCTTCTCTTTTTTGCCTCTGTGTAAATTCCCTTTAATAAACGTAATTTAGATTATATTTTAATTTAGTTTCTATAAGTGGATTTCTCAACATCAGGTACTATTCACCTTGAGCTATTATCACAATCTGTTATTTGTAGAGTAAGACGTTTGTGTTCAATACTTTTCCTGAACCTTTTTGTATTTTTTAGGACTAATAATGGCTGTTCTCAGAGTTCAGAGAATTTAAACGTCCTCTTTGTTTACATACTCTCATTCCTTTAATTGGTTTTTGATCGGCTTCTGTTTTTGGTTGAATTGGCCCGCTATGTGACACAATCTGTAGTTTTTGTTTCTTTCGCTCCAGTAGCACAGCACTCAGTGGAAATTCAGTTCGGAGGTTCTGATTGATTGCTCTGATCCAAAAGGCATGTTGGTTGATTTTCCATCAAACTCTCACTGGCTCTCCTGCCTTTCTGGGATGGCTATGTTTTCTTGATTGCAAGCGCTCTAAGAGCTCAGGCTTGGGGCATCTAGCTTGGCAGAGTTCACACAACTCACATGGCAGAGATATACCTCTTTGCATCCAGATATGTGGTATTTCCAGACAGATGCACTGTCGGCTTGGCATTTAGCGGAACAGTTGATGGACACTAATAGGGGCTTGGCTGCTCCACTACTACCCCGAACAGAACCTGTGTCAGCAGGAGTGATCAGCTGTATGATCAAGGGTGCCTGACAACATGCCTGATTGATTGCAGCAGGTTACACAGCTGCTTAATTATGAAAATCATGGCTAAAATCTCACATTAATTTCACATCCTCGTTTTCATTCAAACTGAGAAACCAGGCTTAAAAACAATAAGGACACAAGTGAATAAAATAAAGAAAACTGTAAGAATTTTGTTCTATGCGCTCAGTAGGTCCAAGATTTATGAGGACACAAAATTAACTAATAGCCTAACTTAGTTTAGTTAGTTAGTTAGTTTACAGACTTTACAAATAAGCCAATGAAGCAAGTCTATCATAAAATAACTATTACATGTTCTAACTTCTTGCAGCAAACATGGTTATAATCATTAAAAAAATGTAGCTTAATTCCTGGAAATCATCTTAAGGAAAATACCTTTTGTTTTATAACCTCAAATATGGAGTCTGTCTGAAAAGATTCAGATTTAACAAGAAAAAAAAGAAAATGAACAATTTCCCTTTTTTCCACTAACATTGTCTTAATTAAAAATACTCGCTACAGTGTAAATGTTACATTAGAGACAGCAATATTGATGCTATTCATCTTTGTCCTGAAGTGTCATTCTCGCGCTTCAACACAGAACTACAGTATAACACATTTCCACAGAGTAAACAGCAAGTAGTGAGATGCTGCCAAATCAGAAGATTCCCCCTTTCAGTACTTCATAAATAAATAAAGCTTTACTTAACTAGAACAAAAAAAACTTAATATAAATAATATTTAATAGAAAGCATATCATTAAAGTGAACTGTTTACCAGGATTTGAAACCATTTGCTAAATCTAAATTAAAACCTCTTTTATGAACTCTAAGAAGTAAAGATGTTCCATGAAATGTGATCAATTTCTGCATAATTAGGAAGATTTTGTTTAATGAGTAATTAGTCCTTTCTCTAAACAGAGAGAACAGCTTGCACTATCATGTTGAAGGAAGGATTAATTTTGGCATATACAGCCTAAACAACTAAAGAATACAATCTCAGAGTGATGTTAAGTTCATTTTTTAAACAATCTGATTTGATTTTACACAGACCCTTTATTGCAAGCAGACTGATGCTTAAACATCACAGCTCAGTGGGTATGGTGGCTAACCATGACTATTCCTTTATGACTACAATGCTCAAATCCTGATGCCTATTTTCAGCAGGATTTGTGAAGAATCTCAAGTGATGTTGAACTGGTTTATTTGATATTACAATAGGTTTACTGTACTCCGATGACCTATAGAGCTACCAGCTCTTAATTCAAACAAAAATGTGCATTTCTTTGCTAATGTTTAAAGTCTGACATACTTGGCAAGGGGAGCATTTTATTTTGACAGTTTAAGAGTTGTATCAAAAACATATAAGCAGTATGATAAAGGAAGTACTGTAATGCTTGTCCCTGAACTAAGTGATGTTTCAGGAGGCAACTTCAACCACCTCACTGACAAACTGATTTGCAGGAGCTGCTGGTTGGGGCTAAAAATGAAAAGCCCAGGCTTGCTCAGCCACAGCAGAGTAACAGGCTCGCTTTCCGGTGATAACAGCATCTTCAGACATCACTCACTGCACACAGTGCAGTGTCAATGGCATCATTACCAAAGGCTGCTCACAGAGAGGCAGCAGTGAGTGGCTAACAAGGTCCTACTGTCCACAAGAACCCTATAACAACCTTCAGCAGAGGAATAAAAAACACAGGGTCACACTTCTGAAATCCTGTTTAATTTGAAAAAGGGTATTACTTTCAACTTTTCTTAATAATTCTTAATTGAACTTCTAATTTGTTTCATGCACAAAGTCTTCGAAATAGCTCTCTTTTATTCTTTCTTTTAAATGTTTTTACTTATGAATCCATCCATCCAATTTCTGACACGCTTTATCACGAGTGGAGTCGCGAGGGGTGCTGGTGCCTATATCCAGCTGTCTACGGACGAGAGGCGGTGTACACCCTGGACAGATCGCCAGTCCATCGCAGCTCAGGAAGTGCATGTCAACTATAATTTAAAGTATTCTTCTGTAGGCCTATTTTCTTAACATTTACCTTTGAACACAGCTGGTTCTACACAGCAGGTGTAGTTTGCATTCTTATGTTTTGGATCATCCACGTAAAACATGTTATTATAAAACAAAAATTCTGCTTCAGATCAACATTCTAAAGTTGTTTAGGCCATAAAATACTGTACACCTGAAATTTTAAATAACTTTAATAACTTGAACTAAGCATACTTAAAAAAAAAATCCCGGGGCAGAGTCTTGAAAGTTCTGAAAGTTATTTTCTCACTTTTTTTCCCCCTTAAAATAATATATTAAAATATATATATATATATGTATTTATTGTTGAAAATTGGGAATGATCATGTTTCTTTCCTCTGCTGAACTAATAAAAAGATTCCAAAACAGATACAACGGGGAGCATAATCATTAAGCATGTCTGCATTTTTCACTACATATGCTAATTGAATACAAAACATCAGATTACAGTACACCTTTAGTTATTAGGATTGTAAATGAATTAGTGCTCATGTGGAGTTTTACTCAGTAATGAAAAAAGAGAGATTTTGCTCACTCAAAACCAAATGTTTTAGCATTTTATTAACTGGAACAAGTAACCCCACTGCAACATTTTTCATCCAGTTAGGCTGACTGATTTCCATCTCAAAGTTGTGATAAAGAGACCCTACACTATCACAGCCTGCTCAGCTCTCATAATTCCCTGACAACTTAATCCATCTCCTTTCCTTTATTTTTTTTCCTTATATTCCAACTGGAGCCTGTATATTTTTCCTCTGTTGTCAGATATAAGTAGGGCACTGAATGCTATCTTCCTAAGATGTCCTCCCTCTCCATCACTGTCTCCAGTGCTCTACATGCCTCTTATTTCTGGCATCTATCTTTCTCCCTGCCACGTATTATCTACACATCTCTCTCCCTCTAATCTCTTTTTACTCCATCAGCGTCTGTGACAATATTTCTTACCCTCTCTTCTTATCAGGCATTGATTCTTCTCATTTGTTTTTCACTTCTCTGCATTAAACTCTAGGTATTTTTCTTTCAGAGCCACTGATCGGGTTGTCCAATCTCTGTTTGTGGCATTACCAGCTTCACCTTTTTCACTCTTCTTTCTTTCTCCACATAATGTGTGTTTCTGCCACCACTGGCGGTGTGTTTCGATCCCACCTTCTCTTACAACCTTCTCACCTCCATTTCTTACTCTCTCTGTTGTCCAACTATGCACTACAGACAGCCCTTGCTGAGACTCTCCCTTTATAGAGAAAGAAAAAGTGGTACTGAAGAGATTTCTGTCTTTTGCCGAAACCAGAACACGCTACAGGCACTTTAAAATATTTCAAAGAGCGAGAAGCAACAACAAAAAAAAAAGAAAAAGAAAAAAGAAAAGCCACAGACAGCAAGAGAAAGTACCACAGCCTGACACATGCAGAATGTGCTATAAGGGGAAAACAGGTGCTCACAGCTAAAAACGTTTGACATCTCTGCATGGTTTCCCATTAGGTTTGCTGACAACACATTTTAATACAAGCTTAAAAATGGTTTAAACCGGCAAAGCCATGATTCTGTTTTGCATTCAAAAAGGTACAATAAAGGAAACTTAACATTTAGCTTAATAATCAGACAGCCTTTGACGGGTTCTTGTTTTTTTTTTTTTGTTTTTTTTTTTATTTGACGCTTTTTACTTCACAAGTGCTGCTTTCGATAGGTACACTTCTCATTATGCTTTGCAGCCTAAGGCAATTTCCCCCAGGACATGCAACTATCAGTTTTTGCACCAAACAAACCCTCAAACTGTTTCCCTGGTCTTTGCTTTATGTGTCCCATACCACCTGAAGAGTTGCAGAAGGCACATTCATCAGGCAGCTGGTGACTTTGAACTTGCTGCTTCAACCTTACCCTCTTTTTGCCTAAAAAAAAAATTCTGTTTGAGAAGAAGGCCTACAGTGCTGAGGAGTCGAGTTATTTTCCACCTGCTCTCCATCTAATTAGAGTCAATGCTCAATTCCTCTTCTCCTTAACATGCCGCTGACTCTCTTCCCACCCACCATCAAAGCTCCGAGCACAATTAGGCGTGTAAAGCGAAGCAGGGAGAAAAAAAGAAGGGGAAAAAATAAAAGACAGACGTGGAATCTTTGAAGTGCAAAGTGAGATGGGGCAGGTAACCCTCTTGCGGGAGATTAGTTAGATTTGCAACACTGCTGGCGAATTAGGGATGTGTATTCTACATTGGACCTAACAACTTTCACTATGATGTTTGACAGGCAACTATATGCACAATTAAAGATAGAATATAGAGCTAGGGTTTTTACTGATACAAACATGCAGCATGAGAAAAACTAAAGGTAGGTATTGTAGTCTAAAATAATCCTCAAACTTTGACTTTTCATCTATTTTCTGTACTCACCTTCGCTTTAAATTAACTGCTGGATGTAGATGTGATATTTACATAGAATGCATAAAAAACTGGACAACAAAAAACCAGTTGGCAAAACATGTATGCAAATTTTGTTCTCTGCCCATAGCCTCAGTCAGGATGGTGTTCTCTGGTGTAAAAACTTCCCCTTTTTTCTCTTGTTAAACAGTAGTTTGTTAATTAGATTAAATATTTAACTAAAAGTATCAAAAAATGTAAAGAAAGAACTTTATTCCTAAGTGCTTTGTAAAGCAGCAAACTTCTTGCCCTTAGCGTTAGCTGGCTTTAGCTGTTAGCTTGGAGGCACAGATGGTGTTGTCACACATTGCAAAAGCGATCTAGAAATAAGTAAAAAATTCTTAAATTGTGTGTATTTACTTTTAATTTGAGTTGGGGATAATTTGTCAATGGAATTATTTGTTTTACTCTTAAAATAAGATTATTCGATAATATGCACCTGAAATAATCATTTAAAATGTAAATTGTCTTGTTCCATTGGCAAAGTGTCTCAGTTACCTCATCAGTTAAAGAATTGCACTTGTTTTAGGAATAAATGTCTTATTTAGATTTACATTTTCTGCAGTGCAAAATTCTAAACTTCCTCCTATTAAATTAAAATACTGGTGAAAGACCAGCAAATTACTGTATGGGCTGTGCAAAATCTATTCATTTAAACTTTTTTTTTTTTTCCAACAGAAGGCTTCTAAATAGGATACAACAACTTAAAGCACTACAGTATATCATATATCAAACCCACATCCAATGTATAACACACAATTTACCATTTGATACCCTGTGCAATAACTGTTTCTCTATATTTAACACCCAGTGCAATAACTATATATATAAATATGGCACATTCTAATTCTTTGACTATTTGAGCTGATGTAACAAGTCCATTTCTCCATTGTGAGATCAATAAAGTCAATCAATCAATCAATCAACCAATCGATCAATCAATCAATCAATCAATCAATCAATCAATCAATCCAGTTTCTATATTCAAAATTTTTCACAGTAATCCACTTAAAGATACACAGAAAACCTAGAAACCTTTAAATATACATTTTCTGCAGGTTCTTAACACTGCTGATGTTCTAAGAGTTCTCCTGGGATGTATATAGTGTTATAATGAGATGAGAGAGAACCAGGGGACAGGTGGCTGTACAACACACTGAGAGATCTCTCCGGCTGCTCAACAGCTCTTTAGAATGACAGGCCCATTTCAATTCTTCAGCTTTACAGTCTACTTGTTTCAGTCACACGTAGCTACCTTAAAAAGAGTGAGCTCCACAGGCTTCTCTCTGCTTGGTGGTCATTGCAGAGGAACTAATAGAAGGTGATGACCCCACTGAGAATGAGTGAGAGTAAGAGAAAGAGGGAAACTGATAAGTGTGAGGCAAGGACAGGATCAAAGGAACCTGTGGCTGTTTCATTTCAGTGGTGAGAGAGGAGGAAGGAAGGGAAAATATCATTTTATTTTCATTCCAGTACTTCATAAACGCTTGCATACAACAAACTTTATAGGATGAAAATAAAATAGAGGAATATAGGCTATTGTATTCATATAGTATACTATATTATACTAACTAGATTAGTATGACTTTTAAAGGTGATATAGATGATATGGATGGTCTACAAGGTTGTTTAGGGAAAAATAAGCTAATAAAACTATGTTTTAACAAGAAAGGTACACATGGTAGAGTGCATTATTCAGAGCTCCTCTGCATGGTGGTAAGAAACCCAAAAAATACTTAGTCCAATGTGAGTATTTACTTTGGACATTGCTTGACTTCATCCTATTAAGCCAACATTAAAAGATGAGCATGCAATAATTTAGAGGGAGGAAATAAAGAATAACAAATCTGAAAATTTTGAAATGAATCTTAACCAAAGATAAGTATATATTCTGCCTTGCTTTCAAAAGTTCAAAAGAGCTGTTTTCCATTTACCCTGATACCACTAATTGAAGTCTGTGCAACCCGTCTCATTTTGAAGGGTTAGAATCTAAGAAATATTTGATTAGTTAACATTTGTGTGTTTTAAATTCAATATAACTCTGAAAGAGTTGGAGAGATTTTCAACAGCAGAAATGAAACGGCTTTTGTTTCCATGGTATATTTCAGAAATCTGGCTCTGATGGTACAGTGGAAAAAGAAAGCCAGTTTAGAAAAAAGTTTTAAGGACGTCCTTTTTACAGGTGCTACATCAAACTTTGAGGGCTGAGACAAACTCCTACACAGCAAGTTAGGTGAGATTTAGAAAACAGGCTAAAGTGTCACTTGAGATTATTCTAGTGATGTTCCTATTTCTCTAAGAAACCATGTTCAATCTATTACATTTTTTCTTTTACTTATTTAAATGTTATTCAAAAAGTGGAAAACACCTTATTTATGATGCATTACATTAAAAAATAAGATAACCATAAATACAATATGTACGGAGTCTGCATGCAATTAAAGGTGTCTGACCAGTGAGCTTTTGGTGACAGCAGAACAATTAAGGTACAGGATTGTTTTTGTTTTTTTTGTATTTTAATTGAGTGATAAAGCTGAAAAAAATGCTGTGGAGAGATGTACATTAGGGCTGCATGTTTTCGCAGTGGGTAGCACTGTTGCCTTGAAGCAAGATTCCTGGGTTTGATTCCCGGCCAGGGGTCTTTCTGCATGGAGTTGCATGTTCTCCCCCGAGCATGTGTGGGCTCTCTCTGGGTACTCTGGTTTCCTCCCACAGTCCAAAAACATGTTTGTTAGGTCAATTGGCTTCTCTAAATTATCCTGAGGTGTGAGTGTGCATGGTTATATGTCTGTGTTGCCCTGCGACAGACTGGCGACCTGTCCAGGTTGTACCTCGCCTCTTAACCCATAGACTGCCAGTGATAGGCACCCGCGCCACGGTGACCCTGACGGGACTAATCTAGGATGGATGGATGGATGGATGGATGGATGGATGGATGGATGGATGGATGGATGGATGGATGGATGGATGGATGGATGGATGGATGGAGTTGTACATGGGACTTAAATTTGTAACTAACCTAAAAGCAAAAAAAAAGGAACAAAAATATTAGCAATTACATTTTTTAACCGCTCCCCTCAGTTGCTTTGAATTAAGTTTAAAACCACTCTTGATGAAATCAGCTTTTGACTGAGCTATCTAAATCTTATCTGTCTACTGTCCTGCATTTTCTTATATCAAACATTTTATCTTTTGTTACATAATCCTTGTATGTTAAAAGTGTTGTTGCCCTGCGATGGACTAGTGACCTGGCCAGGGTGTACCCCAGACACCAGCACTTTTTTCTAATCTTATGTCCCTGATGCTGCTTCTGGTATTAAGACAGGACTGCATCTGATGCCAGCAGCGATTTTTTAATATTTATCGAAAAGTACACATTCCATTTGTCTAGCAAGGCATTAGATTTTGCTGTTATTGCTTTTGTTGAAAATGTCAGATCTGCAGTCAATATTTAATATTAAAGCATGTTTTTCTGCCATGATCCTCTTTATGTAACACAATATCCAGCAAGCAACTACTGTATTTAATATGAATGCATAAATATACATCTAATCTAAGTATTTGCATCTTAGATGGAGAATGTTTACAGTTCAGGGAAGCACTGCTTTGAAGCTGGTAGAATCAACTGCTCAATGGGTCCTTATTTCTACAAACCTGTTTTAACTCTTTTGGATTAGTGAGGAAAAGGTGAATTCCCTGAGTATATTTAAATAGACCAGCATCAGCAGGCAGTGTTGACTTAAAATTTGAACACTAAAGTTGCAGCCTTTTGGAAAACAGCATTAATGACTATGCTTTGTTGTTTGGGATCTAAAAATGATATAAATTGATGTTTTACTGGAATTATTTAACAGGGGGATTTCATTCATGACAGCAAGTATTTACTATTGGACTCCTTTGGGTCAAAGTTACTCATTTTGCCTCAGATTAGTAGCAACAGCAATCATAGAGACAGACAATGAAAAAAATAAATAAATTAAATAAAAAAGAGTTTACTCCAAAGGTTTTTCTCAAATATTGAATACAAATGTAGCCTGGCCTTAAAAATGAAAAAAAAAAAAAAGAACTCTGTGACAGTAATTTGGATATGAAAGTTAAAAACCAAATTTGCTTATCTTATTAAACCCAGCAGCTCAAGACAGCTTGTTTCCTTTGGTTCACAAACAGGAACAAGCCTCTTTATGCTGTTATGAAACGCTGACACAAGCAACATTTTCACCAACTCGTTAATTAAAACTCCAAGTTTTAATCGTTTGAAAAGTCATCACTGGAAAATGCTCAGAGCCATGAACTCAAACAGAAATTAAACAAATGAACATGAGCCGGAACATCCTGTCCTCAAAGTTATGCACCTTTAGTTTATTATAATGTTGGCTATTTTAGTTTGATACAAATTCCAGAGGGTTTTTGAGGAGTCCTAAACCATCATAGAAAGGAAATTAGAGCTGACTAATCATCAATAAATTCATTTATTGAAAATAAAAACTATCCCTAACACTTTAAATATTTCTTAGATACTTTAAAATCTAGTGATAGATGCAGATATATCAATTAAAACCAAATATATGAGCTGAAGGAGGTTTGGGAAAGAAATATGTACAAATCTTGCAAGCGTTTTCTTGCCTCTACCCTTTTCCCATTTGTTAAAACTACACTTTGCTTTGGTCTATTTGACCAATCTTTGGATTGACTGCTGTATAAGCAGAAGGCATAGCATCATTTCCAAGTAGAAGGAAGAATTATCCCCTGGTGAAGCCACTGGGTTCAAAATTCTGGCATTGTTGACCAATTAAAGAAAAAAAAAAAAACCCCAAAAAACACAGAAAGTCCTGTTTGGAGACATAAGGAAACAAAGCAAACATAGAAATGTGACCGGTTTAAATCAGATATATTTGGCCTACATGTACAGTAAAACTCGGGGCTGTGGATAATACTGCTGCCTTGCAGCAAGAGGGTTCCGGGTTTGATTCAGTTCAGGGTCTTTCTGCATGGAGTTGCATGTTCTCCCTGAGCATGTGTGGGCTCTCTCTGGGTACTCCTGTTTCCTCCTACAGTCCAAAAACATGACTGTTAGGTTAATTGGCTCCTCTAAAATTCCCCTTAGGTGTGAGTCTGTGTGTGAATGGTTGTTTGTCCTGTTTGTCTCTGTGTTGTCCTGTGATGGACTGGCCCTGCCTCTCGCCCATAGACAGCTGGAGATAGGCACCAGCACCCCTCGTGACCCCACGCCAATCACATCTCCTTCATGGTGAAACATGACAGTGGTAGCAACGTGCCATGGACCTTCTATTTCTCTTTACTCATAGTTTATTTCTTAACTGTAACAGTACTATCAGAGTATGGGGCAGTCCTGGTTGTAAGATTGTGTTCAACATAGACACAGCCTGGGGAAAGAAGCTGCCTCTTTGCTTTTTTTTGTCAGTAGTGCTCTGTGGCACTTACCTGAATATTTACTCAAAGCTATACATACAACCAGAGCTACAGCAGTTTGGATGCATTTGTTAAGGTAGCCTGGGAAAATTCCAGGTTCAAATAAAACATAGGGAAATATCAACCAAACATAATTAACCAGCATCATATGGCAGTCTAACCTATACAATTCCTCAGTCTCACAAAATTTGAAAAGAAACATAGGGGTGTAAAAACTTTCTAAAGGCGCAAAACATGAAGTACCAGGCTCAGGCAGGAAAAACTGACAGCACATTGAAACACTCCACCATTGAATCTGTGTATTAATATTGAGCACAGAGGAGGCAGAATGAATCAACTTTGTCTCATCACATGGAACGACATGGATAGGCTCCATTTAAGGATGATTTGGACAGAAAGAGACCCGCAGTCATGACTCAGCTGCCTAAACCAACACAAAGCCCCATTAGCCATTTCTTGGTCATGCTGTGATGTCTTCTCTTCAGTGACTAACAACTAACAACCCAGCTGTAGAGTGCAACAGCAGACTAAAGCTAAAGCGAGTAACTAAAGACTTGAACAATTTTCTGGTTTGCTGTCATGGCTGCTATTTGTTATCAATTGAGTCTGAAAGATTGGAAACTCTGAGGCTAAATATAATAAAGCACAGCAATGAGGGGAGAAAGTGTTCATAAATCAAAGGAAAAATCAATTCAGGCATGTATGAAATGTGTTTGTACGATGACAAATATTTTTCTTCCATGGATCCGGAGATGTTTACACACCTGCTACACTTGTTTGTTCAATGGAAAATCACTGACGCATTTACAGTGACACAAAAAGACAGTTTTAGTGGTTTTGGCAAAGACAAGATAAATGTTCAGTCTGCAAAATCATTAAGTTTGGAGAAAAAATTATTCAAACAAACAAAACAAAAAAATGACGGGCAACAAAACAACTACAGGGAGTTTTAATAAAAGACAAAATGTAATTTCTACATCTATTTTATTAACTTCATTTAGCTCATTTTAGTCGGCCATATTGGAGGTTGCACAGATGTGTATTAGCTGTTTGGCAGGCAAGACAAACAAAAATCCTTTTTTTTTATTGCTTTGAAGTATGTTTAATCAACGTGGAGCTGGTACTCCCTACCTGTAGAACAGGGAGACTTTTTAACATTCCTCTCTACAGGACCACACAATGTTTTTATAAATTCCTGCTTTTTGGGTAATGACGCTGTCTCTGCATATCTATGGTGAATACTTTCTGAAAATATAGACAAACTGATACATTTCAATAAATATACTGTAATCAACAGTAATCAACCGCCTTAAGCCACTTATATCAACTCTAGTTAACTGGATCATTTTTCCTTTTTTGTTCTTTCCCAATATGTGTGGACCTGAAATATTTGTTAAATAACAATTAAAACCTCACCAATCAACGCAGTAGCAGAGCAAGAGCCAGCAGCCTCATTAGTCTTATTTACTTACATAAACTCTATTAAAATTGATATTATTGTAAAACATCTAGGACCCCCACCACTTCTGAAATTTGGTGTCTTATGCCAATAAAGTTTTACATAATGACTGCATCATTTTCTTTTCATAATCGCACCCCTCACTGGCAGAGAGCTATATACAGTAACTATCTTTTTTATCCAGTTGAAGCCTATATTCGCCAACCCATTAGTAACCTGCATTTTGCATATATGCACATAGTAACTTTTTTTTAGGTGTGATAATGTGTTTTATGGGAGAGGGGTTTAAACTATAATTAAACCTAAATGATAAAGCCCTGCGGATGGGAAGAAAAGCAGAGAATGTCAGTGTCGTAAACTTTGAAAATGAAAACAGCAACAATAATTACAGCACCGTAATAATAGCTTCAGTGCTGGGAAAGCTTAGGAAGGTCAAAGCTCTTAAATGTGGCATTTCCTTCTCATATGACTGCAGCTGAAACCTGTGGTATCTTGCTTCTGTTCTTCTTCTGCAGCAGGTCAATTCAGCCTCCCTGTCCTTTCGCACAAGCATCATCGCATTCATTAGACCTCAGCAGGTGGGAAGTATTTGTGTGCAAGTGAGTGTGGAGTAGTAAAAGGAATGCAGTAAGAGCCAATCATGTAGGAGACCACCCATCCTTATCAAACTGTTTGACACTAATGCCATTAGGAGAGATGCATAGCTATGTGAGTTCATAAAATTAGGGCTCGGGCCAGCAGCTGAGCAAGTGCAGGCACCGAGGCTCATATGCATCAGCAGTATGATGAGATTAGCCTGCCGCGCTAAGAGCTGACAGGCCTCATCAGTTCACATCAGGTGCAGTAGGATGTGCTTGCTGTGAAAGAAACCATACCACCCTCATGCGTGTCTGCATACACTGCATTAGGGTTATAGAAAGCAGGTGAGTGCATAAGCAGGGAATAAAAAGCTACACAAGTGTGACTGATGGCGGACATGATCAGTCAGTGTTTGTGTTCAAACTCATGAAACATATCAACGATCAAAATCACTAGAACTCTGCCTGCAAATGCCAGATGTTCCACAGGCTTGTGCGCCAAAGCCATTAAGAGTCAAGCCAAATACACTTGCAAATTGATGTCACTGATGGCGATGCTGATAGGTCAAATTTGCTGTTACAAGTCCCAGCAACAAATGGACAACCTTCCTTGAACGCTGATTACAGCAGACAGGTCCTGGAACATGTTCTGATTGGAGCAGACATTTGGGCTGAACTCTGTACAGGTCGGTTTTTGTACATTCTGGAGCAATGTGACCTTGTTCAAGCAAAACACTCTACCGTTTGTCGATAGGAGGTAGAGAGCTGATGTTTTCCAATGCCAGAGAGAGTCTATGCATTTCTAAATGGCCTCATTGTTGTGCCAAAAGTCCACAAACGCAATAAATACTCCTTTAGCTTTACTTCATACAAACACTCATTAACTCTTCCTCACGCATATGTTTAACATGTTACATATGCGAATTAGAGTACCACAGGGCCCCAATATATCACACACCTAAGTGCTTGTGCCTTCTCTGTGAGCGCCTGGTTTGATTTTCACGTGTGTGCAGCCTCCCTCCTCTTCACCTGTGGACCTGTTTCTGTGTGCTCATGTAAACTAGTTTGACTTTAAAGGTGTTACCCACTAGAAAAAGAAAAGTTTGGCTTCCTGTGTTTCCTTGCTCATTCTGTTTAGCCATCATCTTGTTGTTCTGCCTAAAAACAAACTGGCTGCACTGGTTTTATTTAAAGTACCCTCTATTTCTTTTTGGAAAAAAAAAAAAGCAAAAGGAAAACATTTTAAATTTGTGGATGGAAAAAT
>NW_015150474.1:1725233-1728726 GCF_000732505.1 Cyprinodon variegatus
CGATACGTGTAGAATTCAGAAGGAATTACGTATCAATCTGGCTTATGTCAGGTTAAAGGTATGGTGGAGGATTTTCGCAAATTTTTGGAAAGATACGCCCTCTCTACTTTAAAAAAAATGCACACCTGTACCCACTCCTGAGAGGGGAACGCCCATTAAACACATGCCAGAGGAAGCACAAGCCCACTGCTCCTCCTGCATACTCTGTGTAAAAGTTGCTGTTTGCATCTTTCATACAAGCATACTTTCCAAAAGAAGATTGCAATTTTTCCACTATGTCAGACTCACCACTAGTAGGTGAAAATGTGGAGGAGCACGTAGGACGGCCTTATGTAAACATATCAAAAGAATGATTGACAATTAGGAGGACCACTTATTTTGATGAACCACCCGGACAAAGAACGTCCTACACAATATCTTTAAAATAATCAAGGCAACCATAACAAGCTTCCTTAGTTCAAATTCAAATCAGAAATGCTCATGATCACAACTCAGTACATTTGTAGCTGCAAGTTATGCAAATGAATATGCCAAATGCTGAAAAAGAACTAGAAAGGGTATGCTGTTCAATTTTAAATTCTATAAAGAACCTTTGCCCAAAAATGAAATTACAATTTTCTCAGTTTAACTCACTGAAAAGTCGGGATTGTAGCAGAAGTTGAAAAGGTGTTTTTAAAAAAAAAAAAAAAAACCTAAATAGGTGTCTTTTTCTGTGGGTTTTTGTGATACAACAATTGGATTTGCTTGGACCCTATCCTTCACAACAGACACCTGGTGGGTATTCACAATGACATAAGAGAAAATCATTCCAGAAGATGAAGGACTTTTTTATGATTTAATCTAAGATATACCAACCTTTACTGTATATGATGTCATATTTCATCAAGAAAAAAAAGAACATGGTGGATTTTCTTTATGGTATTAATCAAAAGACATCATTGAATAAAGAAATAAAGCAGTGACAACACTTGCTGTGGTCTGTTTTTAATGTTTAATTTGTCTGGATTACATTCAATAAGATAAAGAACAATTATTGTTCAAAACTGACAATTTGACAGCACTCAGTGCCTATTAGCTTGATCATCTGACAGCTGGAAGATGAGCAAGCAAAGAGCCTTTGTTCACAAAGGTCTCATTAACTCAGCAACCTTCAACGAACTACCAAAACTGTGCGTCAGTCTCTTTATCTACATCAAATGATGTCTGTTTGTACCGGCAAACATTCAGACAAAAAGACCATCATCTCTCTCAGTTGTGTAGCTAAAACTCTTCCGTTATGACAAATTGTTAAAGTTTGCCTTGTTTTTTTTCTCTTTGGAATTAAAACCATAGAATATAAACTCACACCAACAAAAGGGACATAAAAGCATCATTAGGTCAACAAAGAAAAAAAAGCCAACACAATCCAGCTTTCTAATTACTTTCTTATTAGTCTTTTTCACAGACAGAGCCTAGTTGTCTCTCTTGCCTCACTGAACATAAGGTTACTTTTCTGTTCAATATGAATCCTTTCAAAGAAGTAAAGAACTAATTTAGACTCTTTGGCGTTACAAAACTACTGCTGGGACTAAATTAATTAAAGGAACAGTAAATAGGAAGACAGGTAGGACACTAGTATTGAGAATTCAGATCACCTCAAGGTTAAGGATTTTAGTTGACGCTACAGCTGTTTTAAATGTTGGAACAAGAATAAATAGGGCTGGTAACACCTGTTTATTCTTGCAGGGTAAAAGAGTGGGGGCTAATGCCTATCTCTAGCAGTCCCCAGGTGAGAGGTGCAGTACAACATTGGGATTTGGCAAAAATGCAAACATAAACATGCATGTATATTTGTAACTAATCGCAGTTGGATAGGAAAAAGACTAAAGGAGTCATGACCTGTTATTTTACATATAGAGTCCTGTAATTTTCTTTTGTGGAAAAATATTAAACAGAGCTCATTCTGACCCCTTTTCATACCTCTTGCATATGGTATAAACAGGAACTGAACTACTGCAAAAGTACATCAATGGGGATGTGGCGTTAGCAACATTAGCAGTTTGCCATGACTCATTTATGTACATATACTATTACTTCCTGGTTTCATACACAATAAGTGAAAAAGCAGACAAGCATCGACACCAACTGAGTACAAGTGAATTCCTAATTGTTGGAATCCCTCCTTTTAGTGGAATAGAGATGGGCATGATGAAAGCAAGTTGGGCAAATGTAAGCATCTTTATACAAAAGAGGTAAATCAAACAGGACAACCATAATTGTGCTTTGTAGAGAGCATGCTCTTGTAGGTTTTTCTGGTTTAAACTGACAACAAAAAACCTAAGCTACTCTTATCCTCAGGATTTTCTGGCAGGTTTTCTAACTAAAGCAAACATCTGAACACACATTTCAACATGAAAAAAGTAATATGTATGGGTAATGAGTTCTTTTTTTTCCAGCTTTTTTGTTATCACTACACTGTCACAAGTACAGAGCAACAAAATTAACTCTTTGGATTTAACCCAACCCCTTGGAGGGCAGTGGGCTGCCATTTCGTGGCACCCGAGGAGCGGTATAGGGTTAAGGGTCTTTGCTCAGGGAACCAGAGTGGCAGTCTGTGGGAGTGGGGCTCAAACTCAGATCCTCTGGATTCCAAGAACAATGCCCTAGCCACTAGGCCTCCGCTTCACCACTTTTAGAATCATGATTTCTGACAAGGAGAACATACAGACTTCCCACAAATCTGTACCATTCTGTACCATTGACCGGTTAGATTCAGGACAAATATGTTCAAACACTGTCCCACCTGTACAGTAGGAAGAACAGTCCCCAAGGCCAGCCAACTAACTCCAAGCAGCCTTCATATAATGCATAACAATGTTAAACAGTATAAATGTTAAATGCTAATAGGTGTATATCTTGTGGAATAATGTATAGCTCACATCTTTAGGGCAAAGTGCGAATGCCTACATTTAATTATATTCAGAAGTATTTTAGAAATCCCAAAAGGAAACTCAACAATGCATAAATTAAACTACTGCATTTGTTTAAAGAGAGGATAGGTTAGGTACTAAAAGCAAGAACCTCCTTTAGATGTCTGTATAAACGATGATCTCTAACTGAAAAAAACATGTGAGCTGTAACAATGGTGCTCAGGGATGAAACCTTTTCTCTATGTTCTCATCCTGCCTATATCCAGAATGGCTAGAGTTCCCAGACTTTGAAGGTGTCCTAGTGCTGTACCTTCTAACAAATATTACATCATCAAGTTCTAAGTCATTCTTTGATGGTGGATCAGATATTTTCCATCAATAATATTCAAACTAATTTCTACCCTTTTAGTAATGTATTTGCTATAAGTTGTTTGGATTGAAGTGAAGCCATCTGTCAATCAGTATGACAACTCACAAATCAGGGATTTCAATTTGTCCCTTAGCGGAACCGCCTTCCGCTGCATTGCCTCACTCTGACAACATGATCAGGATTCTGTATTTGTCATGGTCTTGGTTCTGCTGTT
>NW_015150474.1:1729553-1736096 GCF_000732505.1 Cyprinodon variegatus
CTAACACTCTGCTAAATAGTTTTCTTTTTCTTAAGGCTGCCACCCATTATGTGGCGCCAGAGGAGCAGTCTGGGGTTAAGGGTCTGGCTCAAGGACCCTGGGTGGTAGCCCTGAGGCTACTGATGGCAGCCTAAAACTAAAAGGAGTCCTGGAAAATGTAAAAAAAATCTATACTGCTGAATGCAGCACAGTTGTTCACGTTTCCAATGGTAACAAATGGTCCTTCCATTTTCTGCCAAAAAATAAATGTTTGCTTATATTTAGCTTGGAAAACATGTCTTTCAAATAAACTGTATTGAAGGTAAGGTGGTGGCATAGGCTAATATTAATACATTGCTTGATTTAAAATGTGATAAAAAACAAACAACTAATTTTCACTATTCACTTGCATCCTCCACTATTGTAATAGTGGAGGATTTCCGCATATTTTTAAAAGACCTGCCCACTCCACTTAAGAAATAATGCACATGCACAACCCTGTACCCTCTCTCAAGAGTGATCACCTATTAAGCCTGTGAGACCATTTCTACTCTTGCAGAGACCATTTCTCCTCATGCATGCTTTGTTTAAAAGTAGCTCTTTGCATAGCTCATACAAGCTTACTTTCCAGAAAATTTGCAGTTTTTCGATTTTGTAAGACTCACCAGAGGTCAGTGAAAATGGTGACGAACACATAGGAAGGCTTTACGTAAACATAACACCAGAATGATTGACAATTAGGACGACCACTTATTTTGATGATCCACCTGGAAAAAGAACATCCTCCACTATACTTTTAATATTTGCTTATTAGGCAATATGCCTCATTGAAAGCATCAAGCAACATTGTCCTCAGTTTGCCAGAGCTTTGCACTTTACCGGCTTGCTTTTCCACACTGGCAGTATGATCTTGCATTTGGTGTCACATCAATTCTATTTTTTTTTTTACTGCATTGGAATGAAATCACAGTAAATTGATAACTGCCTTTGTAAGTAAGCAAACACAGAACACCAGCTGGAGATCAAATACCTTCATTTATAGTAGTAAACATTCCAGTCAAATGCCAGCCAAATGGCAGCCAACTTCCAGCCTCTAGATTGACCCCCCTACTTCTCTTGGGTGTGCATATTTTTTTTACTCTGACTCCACCCTTTGACTGAATTAAAGGGTCTGACCAGGAGAAGGCACTTCTCTTTAGATCTTAATGTCCACAAATCATGACAGAAAGAATATTTTAGTACAAAAATTGATGTTTGAAAAAGGTATCTTAGGGGACCAGCCAAGGGCCTATCAAGAAAAGCGGGGACATTTTGAATGGCTACTACTGTACTTCCCAGAGTGAATGGTAGGAAAAGTAGTTTTTCAAATGTTATTGCTGCTGTCCTTCTACCTTGGCACTTTGTTAACCTACATGTTTGCTCTAGTAGGCCAGCAAATGACCTAAACTCGAACAATTATAAAGGTAGTCCTAAAATGGCTGCTGCTTATAATTCTATACATATGAAATAAGAAGACTGTAATTAGTTGCTCCAACAGCTGTACTCACAGTCAGGAAAACTCTTACTCCCCTATATTTGTATTCAGTATATCTGCAAAACAGGTATGACGTTCCTTTATAAGTGTGGAACACGTCAACTTATTTTTGCCAAAAAGCAGAGTTGAATTACTCAGGGTGTAGATGAAGCTTATCAAATGCAAGGCACATTTTCTAAGTCATCTTTTCAGAATATCAGAATCAGAAACAATCTCTTTCATCTCCATTTCTCTCTTGCTCTCCATTTGGTTTAAACGCTCCTCTGAAGTCAGCTCAGGGCTTTTGTATATCTCTGCTCCTCCTCACACACGTCTTCTGCATTCTCTGCATCCTAATCCTTCTTCCAGACTCATCTCACCGTCTTTGAAAGTGTTTTTTCTTTTTTTAATAACATTATACTATCGTTTGGCATTTTTGCTTTTCCACCTGTCTCACTAAGTCCCTTCTCTGATCCATCTATTTCCATCAGCCTGCTTCCAATGATAGAATGAATAATGGTAACTTCCAAAAAAAAAAAAAAACAACAGCTGAAAAAAAAAAATTGCTTTCCAGCTGACTCAGCTACACTGGCTGTTTTTTTTGTTTGTTTTTTTTTTGAAGAAACATACAAACATATTTGGAAGAGATTAGGACCAAAATGAGACTGTGTGTCTCGAAGAAGCATTTGTTGTCAGCAAAAGTGTTACATGTCACAACAAATCAAGCATAGAGTAAGGGACATTGACAATGTTGATGCTTTTGTAAATGCAAGAAGTGTTTGAAGTTACTTTCTTCTAGTCTGAATGTAAATCAAATGGTGAATACAAACAATTTCAAGTAAGACTTATCACCAAAAGTTTAAAATCCCAACTCATAAATATTGATTTAATGGTGAAATGTCTTATTTTTTGAATAAGTGTCCTTATGAGTTGTAACAAGTGTCTGGGATGGCTTCCTGCCTGTTATCTCTGTAACTGTGGACTGTGCGTTGCTTTCTTTCCTGATCCGGCCAGATTAGTCAAGATCTTTACACAGATCCCGTCTGATCTGTTGGTCTCCAAACATTCCCATGTCAACTTTCTAGCATTAAATCAGACCAAAGTTGACACTGTCTTCATAAATAACGCAACACAAAGAGTGTGAATGAGTATAAAGAATAAAAAACATTGTGTGTGATTTTAAGGTTAAAGCCATTTTTTTTAACTTTGATCTCTGTGGTCTTTTTATAGTAGGTTCAACAAATACCTGCATGATCCTTAGGTAAAATACATTTGAACGTATAAACGAACTGAAATTTTCTAAATGTAGTAATGGGATGAAAAAGTGTGATTTTTAAAAATAAATCTACAGTGACAGGCTAACAGAAATTTAAGTTGGAAAAATAAAAAAGTTTAAGGAATATATTACCTAAAAGAAAACAGCCTAAAGTGTTACCTCCATATGTGAGTAGGTTTGTCAATTAGTAAGAACTAGAAATCTTATTGGGGAGTTCCAATGTTTTTAATCATCTATTTGATTTATTGGGCTAATCTTCAATACAATACAGCTCTTGAGAGGTTTCTCAATGTATAGCCCCTGCCACACCTTGCTGATTTAGACAGTGTATGCCTGACGTCCCAGAGTCTTCTAAAACACTGGCATATGCTAAACTTTCTACATATTTTTTCTATTTTGGGCGTATACATACAGTATTCATAATGAGTCCAGAACTTATGTCCACAACAGCCTAATTTATGCATAACACTTGGCAACGTGATGTCATAAGCCAGTGTCCTGAGGGAAGCAATGTGCCTGAATAAAAATGTATTTTTCATTGCAGTATTAACCCAGCTGTTGTTTACTGCCTGCCCCCCCCCCCCCCCAAAAAAAAAGAATAAATAAATAAACGGAAAAAAAAAAAGAAAGAAAGAGGGTTTGCAGTTGCAGCAGATTCAACGTAATGTCTGCTAGGAAGTGTGTTGGCTGTGGGTGTGAACGCAGGGAAGATCCATCACAGTCACCTTCATGCTCATCAAGCCTTGAGGAGTACTGACGGTTTCCTCCTGTGAATCCCCTTTTATACCAAAACACTGTCAATTCACAATTATACAGTCGCTGTAAGTTAGAAACATGCTCAGCCATTGTGTAGAACCCTTCAGATACGTTGATATGCGTTGGAGATAAATTCTTCATAAGTTACACATAAGTTATGCACATGTTACTCATAGTTTTTGGACAGGCAAAATGCTATGACTTATGAGTAACTTACACTTAACATATGTGAATGATCACCAAAATTACCTGTAACTTATGCCCCATGTATGGCATACGCCGGCATACGTTGGAAAATTTTGAGCATGCTCCTGATTTCTTGACGTACTTGCCGTATGTCAACGTGTACCAGCGCGCTTCAGCATGCTCATAACTTAAACAAAACTGACCCATAACTTATCCAACATATGCCAGTGTTTTTGCCAGATTTTTTATATGTCAGGCATACGCTGTCTAAATCGTCAAGGTGTGACAGGGATTTAATATGACAATATGTGAGACCCTCTCTCACACTCCCAAGATCTAGGGCTTCATGCATATAGCATGTCTGTGCAGAAAAAAAAGCAGTGCAACGCCAATGCAAAACTCAGAATGAATAAAAATGTACATTGTGTAAATGCGTGTGGTAATCCGAACCTTTGACCTGGCATGAGAACTTGCTACAACTTGTTTAAATCCACAATGACAAGCTACAAATCACCAAAAGTTACCCAATAAAAATGTGATTATTTAAACTTAATAAAACTGAAGGAAAATTGAACCTAATTTTTTTCTCTGGGTTTAAGCTTTTTTGATTTAAACTTGAAAGATAAAGCTTGGTAACATTTATCCTTATTCAACAGAGTAAGAACCAAAGAAAATTATGTAAACAACCTCAGCAGGTGCAAGACATGACAACACAGAAGATCCTTCCTGCCTATAGATATCAACACCTACAACAACTCAATGAAAAACAAAACAAAAAGAAACCCTATGAGTTACTTCAACATTTAATTTCCATTTGAGATTAATAAAGTATTTTTCAATTGAATTGATTAAAGATGTTCATAATTGTGCAAGGATTGCATCCTTGACGATGCTGCAGAAAGTCGCAAATAAAAAATACATGGGGGGTTTTTAGAAATCCAGCTGCCCTGCTGGTACTTAACGATAGATGGCTGGTTTAGATTGTCAGCATGGAGATGAGCAGTAAAGAGCTGTGTTTCTCTGATGTGCAAGGTCAAGATTTTATTACTCGTCTGTGTAACAGCAATTTTTTTAAGGTGCAAATTGTCGGGTTGCATTTAACAGTCACCCTGATACGTCCACAGCTATACTGGTATACAGCCTGAAAGTATATCCAAAATCATACACATCCAATCACAATTTGAATCAGGGAAACCAATTTCCAAATGGAATCTGAGCTCTAACTGCACCTAATATTAAGGTATAATCTGTGTTGCATACATGGAAAGCATTTTTTTATGTCAAAGTTGTGCATGTATTTGTCATGCACAGTTGTTTTCTTCGAGTGGTGTGTTGGCCGGTTTGACTCAGGATTTCTTTATAGCTACTATATTCTAATCATTGTAACCCTTGCAAATTATAGTCACTTTGAAAACAGACTCCAAGGAGGTTATTTTTACAAAGGCTGGCTTCTACTGTATGTATTTCTATCTATATCCTTTTTAGGGCAAAGTAATTACTTTTTTTTTTTTCAACAATAAATGTAGCCCACTTCATTTGTTTATGTGATAGTGTTCCTACTGTGATAGAAAAATGGCTTCATATTTATGTCTTAGTTATTTTATAAAGTTCCAATGATCAGAATTAAGCAATAAATGAGCCCAACTGGGCAGCTAGATTCGATTTCACATAAAGTTGTAGAACAAACCCTGGGCAATAGGCATTTTATATTTAGCTGGTTTCTTCAGTGAGTCGCTAATGTAATTCGATAAGTTGTTAGTTGGCTGTGACAGATTTCCTAATGAAGTGTTGACAAAGTCTCTATAAGTGCTCGACAGCCAGGCTTATTTTAACGCATGGTCGGTGCCTTACGGCCACTGTATTTATACTACTTTACATGTTAATTTGTAAGCAGGTGTTAGGTTTCCAAGCAGTTTCTCAAGCTAGGTTTTATTGTCTACATATCCGGTTATATAAAGGTACAGTAACATGCATATATTGATAAACGTAAGTATTAAAGTTAAGTGTTTCCTATGACGCGCATTCATTCAAAATTAACAGCAACAGTCCTAAAACAGAAACTTATTTCAAAGTAAAACTTTTTCCAACAGAATTTTAAGACTGGTTTTTGTCATGCTCGTTAGCTGCTACTGGAGGTTTCTGAATGCGATCAGATATACGTGTCATATCAGGGGAAAGAAAAAAAAAACTTTTGATGCTTGGTGAAGATGATTGTTGAGCTGTCTCATGTTGCCAAAGGCATTTTTTGTTGCCTGAGCATGTATATGTGTGTGTGTCACCAAAAGTGAAAAGAAAAAACTATCCCACATCCAACATCTGTGAGAAGGTCTTGTTACTGTTTTGGTGCTGCACTGTCAATCTTTGATTCAAGCAGTTGTGTGTGTCTCATACATGTATTGTGAAAGACAGCATGAACAATCAACATAGTCTATTCTCAATGAAGAACTACAAACAAAAACAAAATAATTACATTTTACGTTATTCACATGATCTTTATCATATGGGTTTACTTACAGAGCTTTAATTCTCACCAAATTGATATCCTTGCACTTGACAAAAAATAATTAAAAAAGGTGACAAAACAGGTGTAGGACCAGAGGAGTGGCAGGAATATCTCATGAGGGTTGTGAATGAATAAGATGGTATTAGACTGTTAGTAAACCAAACAGTCTAAATCAGGCCTATGTCAAAAAAACTGTCTAATTCAGGTAAAACAAATCAATAAATATAAACCAGGCACATTAACACTTTAAATTAAAGGGATAGTTCGGGAGTTTTGACATGAATCTGTATGGCATCCCCATCACCAGTGTCATGCAATCACACTGACTTA
>NW_015150474.1:1739441-1742732 GCF_000732505.1 Cyprinodon variegatus
TATACAAGTTTCACTTTTTAAATGGAATTACTGAAATCAATCTACTTTTTCATGATATTCTAATTTTATGACCAGCACCTGTAAAATGCAAACTGGGAGATACCTCAATGCAAAAGTGATCGATAAACAGTAAAAATAGGGCTAAAATAGACAACAAGACAGTAAACAGATTAAACAACTTTAGCATGTGATACATAGAGTAACTATGCCATCAAGTGTCATTGAAACTGCTCATTTTGTGATGCCCATAACGTAAGTAATACCTGTCTAAAAGAGATGCAACAGAAGGCCAAGAAAGAGCTTACTTTTGTTACAGATGAAATCAAAGATTAATATTTAGGGAGCCATTTGTCAATATTATTTTGATTAGCCCTCTAAATTGTAATAAAAAGAATTTAAATAACGGTCCCCCTTGGTCTCTATGATTGACTTGTATCATCTGTATCATCATTGTTTTCTAGCAAACCTCTAAGACCTTCACAGAACAGCTGTACTTCGACTAAGATTAGATCTGAAGGCAACTAGTGTACAGACGGCTAAATTAGGGAATTCTGAGTGAAATGAAGTGGTTGTACGAGAGAATGCAGGAGGATATTTCTTAAAAACACTAAAAAGCTGAAGATTAATATGATTTTGGAGAGCAACTACCAGTGAAAATAGAATGGAATATATTACAATCTTGTGTAACGCTTAATATCACCCCACATAATCTGTATGCTTTAACAGATGAGGCTAGCTGGTTATTGTTCAACTGAACAAGATCAAAGCTATTGCAAGATAATTGATCAATCATCACTGTTTTTTTTGGTACTGGTTTATTTGAAATTTAGACATTCATTCATTCATATCTGAACTTCCATAAGAGTCCAAATATCTGTTCTAATAATCAAAACCAACAAGTTTTTTTAGATACTGATAATATCGTTACCATTATTTATCCCAAAGAATTGCAACAAATATCATTTTAACAGATGTCTGTTTTTGTTTTGTTTTTTTCTGCAGTATTTGTAACGAACACCTTGTTGAATAAATTTATTTTAAAAATGAAAGAAAGACTAGAGTTTTTTTAATAGCATTAAAGAATGAAATCATACATCAGATCTAATGCTCAAGAACTAAGCCTTTAGAGCTCCACTTTCTTCTAATGAGTTCATTATGAATAAATTATTCTACCATCAGGTTTAGAGTTAAAGTTTTACCATGTAAGGAGAAACAAGCTAAGATTGATCTTGAGGATATTTCTCAAGGACCATCATTTGATTTTTGCTTCTCTCAGAAAGCTCTTTCATCTACAGATATCTTTTGGTCCACAGATTTGTCTTATCCCTTTTACCCTTCACATTTATTTTCCTGACTTATTTTGAGTGCTTTCATCTGAGTGACTACTGAGTTGCCTTACGGGGAACGATGAGGGAGGTCTAAATGTATGCTTCAGAGTTCCCCCCATGAGGTCTTTTGGGGATCTTAACATTAAATCAGAGAAACATGCTGTTCCAAATGTTTATACCATGATAAGCATTTTGTCAGTGGTACCAGAATAGAGTGATTACTGAGGCTGTTGCACTTCAGCATTTCAACATGACTCCAGCAGCGTAGTTTAGAGAGGACCATCAAAAATCACAGAACAGATGCACAACTCCACAGTTTCTTGTTTTCTACAATCTCCCAGAAAAATACCTTAAATCATCATCATAATCTTGCCTGATTTCATTTTTTTAGGTCACTTAAATCAGAGCTTAAAGATAATATTAAACACTTGTACAAACATTCTTGCGCTTTTGCTTGAGAAGTAATACTTATACTTTTCTACTCAGTATAGTTTCTTCTGAGTAGAAAAATAATATTCCCCTTTAAAATAAAAAAAAAGAACAAAATCAGGTAAATGCTTGGCATACGCACAATGTCAAACATTTCTTTATCATCAGTTGAAATTGTTCATTTGTTTTTGTCACAGCTGTTTACACAGACTTGCTGATGCTTTATCATTTTACCTTATTATCAGTAAGGTCCCCTTTTATCATCTTTAGCATTGGACATGTTGAATAAAATAAATACCCATTTAGATTGCATTTCCTTTCACATCGTGTTAAATGGTGAATGGCAATCATTTCCTTATTCCTTTAGTTAAAGAAAAAATAATCCCTTGTGTCTTTGAGTTTTGGTCTCAAAAAGCTTCACTCTCACATATTTCTTTTTTGTTTATAATAATAATGATTAACCTTGTTAGCTCGAGTAATGCATTTGTTTTGCAGCTCATCTGGTAAAAAAAAACATGAGTATGGTTTATAGAAACAAACTTTAGGGAAAAAAAAGTAGTTACACATGTGAATTCTGTACATATTTATTAAAACATTAATTAGAGAAATAAACCTACCAAGAAGCTATTTAAAATGATATGAAAGGTAAAGATTTATTTCTTAAGAAGTTTGACATTAGTATCTAGAATATTTTCTTTTCGTGAAGTATTCCTCTGGAGAGACAGCTGGACACGTTGAATGTCCATCTGAAACCGTGAGCTAGGTCTCAAGGTTTTGGGGTTAACTACAGACCTTCCCCACCAGCCCCTCTAGGGGTTTTAAAACTGCTTTGAAATATCATGACAACCTGGAATTTTAAAACGGCACAAACCAAAATGTTCAAATACTGTATGTAAAGGAAATAGAGAAAACGTTTTTATGACAATACAATGAAACATTTACATCATACTTGGACGGATAGAAATAGAGGAACTTAGAGGAAAATATCCTCAAAGGTTCTATGTGCATTTTTACTGGGCCTTCTTCCAAAAATAAACAATAGAATAATTAAATATTGATTATGAATGTAATATAAGAATTCCTTTGGTAGAAATAACAGAACGTTTTGCATCGACTCTTGTGAGCTTGGAGAAATAAAACCCTGAAAGTAGGACAAATTATTTTTTACCCTTAGTAGATTTGGATGTGTTGTTAAGCCATATATAGTTTAATAAGTTGCAAGAGCAAAGGCAGCTGAGCACATAGAGGATCCTGAGAGCGTAATAAGCTGCTGATTGCACCACCTGCATGGAACACAAGCGCAGAGACAAGAGCAATGTGCGCATATTGAAAGAGCATGTGCTGAAAGAGCACTGCACATTTGTGTCACTGTACACTCAGATTGGTAACTGTGCGTAGGCCTGGGCGATTAAACGGACTTTTAACGATACCATAGTTAACTACGAGATCCTTCAACAATTTCCCATGTCGGTAAAAGAAGTAAACTTAATCCTGCCATTTTTCCTGTGTGGGCTGATTTAGAGTCCTGCAACGG
>NW_015150474.1:1744027-1775631 GCF_000732505.1 Cyprinodon variegatus
CTGCCGCGCAACGTGTGACGTCATGTGCCCGAGCCTTATTTAATGTGATGTTGATTTGTATGCAGTAAAGGACAGTTTCAGCTTCACCCCTTATTAAAGCAGAAGTTAAGTTTTTAGTATACATTAACTTTTATACAAAACCTATATGATGACAGGTAAAAAATCTTACTGTGTAGAACATGATTCAATAATCAGAGCACTTATGAGGCAATTCTATACTGATTAATAGATGTGTTTAAATGTAAACATAGGCCAGGATATAGATAACTTCAAAAGAAAGCATAGCCGAAGCACTTGAAAACATTTTCCTTGCTAATTTGTTTTTCAAACTGGCATTATAAGATTAACTGACTTTAAATATACTTTAACTACAATAAATAGCAGTCTATACGATTGAGTAAGACTGCATTAATTTCCATCCATCTTCTTCCGCTTATAAATCAGGTTCAGAGGGGGCTGGTGCCTATCTCAAGCATTTTATTTACAAAAGGAAGGAAGGGTACACCCTCGACCTGTTGCCATACCATATAGATGCACAGGCAGAACATGCAAACTCCATGTAGAAAAACACCTGGCTGGGAATCGAACCCAGTGCAACTGGGCCCTGCAGGGCTAAAGTACTAAGTACTGTCCCACCAGGAAGCAAAATGATTTATGTCCTTTTACTGTCAGTTTCAGTTGCTGTTGTGATTTGCCGGGTCTGGTTGATTACAGAACAATAAAAGGTCATGCCTTTTTCAGCTGTGAGACTACTACATTTTAAGTTTGTGAAAAAAGTGCACTGCATTATTTCTTTTTTGTAATTAAATGGCAACCACCACCATGCCAAAATCCATAGATTTATTTGTAGGCTTACTCAAAACTACTTAAAGAATATTGTCATTTTATTTTTACATATACGGTTGTCAATCACATTTTTTTTCTTGTAAACATTGCTGTAAGTTACAACTTGGCCTGTGAACAAAAAAACGTAATGTTCAAATCACTGTATCCATTCATCCATTTATTTTTCAATTCATCCATTCATTTACTCATTAATTTTTTTAATCTTCACAAAACGCTTTTTGTAAAGCAAATTCTTTAATCACTATAGGAACAAACTTAGTTTTTGTTGACCCAAAGTGGGTTATTGCAGCTTTCCACGGTGTTGAAAAACATGAAGGTCCATTAATAACACAGATTTGCACTGAACTTAGATGTTAAATAAAAAACCTGTGGTGGAGCTTAGGGCAAGGTGCAACACTCTCTGCATGAGCAGCAGTTGACTAATTCCAGCAAAGTTTGTGACAACAAACCAGTAGAGTATGACAAATGAATTATGCTGAAAGAGAAAATGAAACAGGAGTTTATTAATTCAATCGTGACGATGTGGTTCAACAGAGGATCTACGTGCAGCCTTTAACACATTTTTAACTTAAAGCACATTTATTTCATCCAATTTTAATTTGTATCTGCTGTTTGCTGAGCCACACAAAAAACAACTCTTTCATACAGTACTCTTAAAGAATATCAATGTTTGCAACACTGCAATCTCAAAGGACTCCCTAGATGCAACATTTCATTTAATGAGAAATTTGAGGCGACATGGGGGAATTCTCTTGATGCCAATATATTTGACCAATACAATGGCTCTCACTGGCCTTGAAACTCACACCCGTTGTATATCTTCATTTGCTGAAATCCACAGAAGATTGTGGGTAATTATTATGATGGAAGATCACCCCTGTTGTGGGTGAGTTCCGATTAGGAAACATTTTTCAATTTTCATTTTGCATAGACCAGAATAAGACAAAGATGTTTAACTTGCAACTACTTTTTCCTAAGTCAGAAAATTTTAAGCTCTCAGATAGTTTTGGTTAATAAAAGGGAAACATGTAGATGTATAAGCAAAGGCAAAACACAAACATGCAGCTTTCTTGTGTGATACAGTGGGAAAGTAAAAAGAAAGAAACCAAGACGTTAGGAAGAAAACTGAATTTAAACAAGTCTCCTTACTCCTTGGATACAATTTTAAGAGGTCTGAAGGTGGCATGTTTTAGGTTCTAACAGTTACATCACTATCACATCACTGAGACAGGTGACTAACTCAGACCTACAATTTTACAACAAGAGCGACTAATGGAAAGAACACACATGGAAATATTGAAGATCTCAATATATTAGGCGGAAGGGTAAAGCCTGGTAATAAATGGGTAATCCAAATCTCAATGACCCAAAGCAAATGACAAAATTAGTTATAGAGTGAGTTACCGACAAGCTAATGTTTTAAAGCAACCATGAGAGAGCCCTTATTTCAATCCCAGAATAAATGTTTGATGAGCAAAAAATGTGCCCGTGTGAGACCAAGGAAGCGTATTGGAGAGCTATGGTCACAATGTTGTGAAGGGACACTTTAAAGATTGGACATAAGTTGTACAATTTAAATGGAGTTACAGCAAAACACAAACACAATGAATGTAAACTTCTTAAGTGGCTAAATAATACAATGAAATGTATTCAGCAAAATTTAATAGTAACCGTAAACCAAAAACATGGCAAGCGGTAGATTATGGCATGAAACAATTGAAATTTCCTTATCTTTTCTGTAAACACAGACTCTGCTTATTATTTACCTTAGGAAAGATGTTTCAGGGCAATTAAAAAAAAAAAAAAAAGCAAAGCTGGAGTTTAAAAATATATCAAGCCAGTTAAGTTGGACACTTACAGAACAATGACACAAATTTTCAAGTAATGCAAAAGCAAAGCCTCACGTTTGATCTTCTGTGTTATGGCAGAATGGATCAAGTTACACAGAAATATCCAGTACACAAGTAAATTCCAAAGTTTAAGAATGTAAAAACAAAAAAAAACCCTTATTTACTTCAACTTGCTAATGTCAGTGCTTTTAACTCTTATTGTTTCAGAATAAGTTTCATGCTTTATTGTTTCATGCTTTACATTTAAGAAGAGATGAAAACTATTCCTAGAAAACCCTTCTCCTGTACTAGCAGAAGCTACAAAGAAGCTGTCATTGTCCCTTTCCTCGGTCTTCAAAACTTTAATGAAGTATAGCTTAAGACAAAAGAGAGGGAAGCAATTACAAGTACACCATACCTTTCCCTTATTAAAAAAAAAAACTAATTATGCCAACGTTCATTCTTATGTAATTAGCATACAGTGTTCAGACTATCCAATTAGTCTTCCTATTTTGCACTGTTGACATATTGACATCTGTTGTGTTGTGTATGTATTCCGAGGTGTATTGTTTTGGTCACTGATCCATCGCCTGCGGTCACGAGGAGCTGAGAGTAATCAAGGTAACTTTTTTTCTGCCATACAATTGCTTTAGAAGAGAAGTCACTTCACGTTGGCCTTCCTCTTCATTCCTTAACATTAAAGAACACATGAACTGATGGTAACTGTGCGAGGACGGTAAAACTCTTCATTTTTGGTCCATTAACTCTGGGTTCACTTGCCACAAGGCCACAGAAGTAGATTTCTCTGTCTAATATTAAGTGGGCCCATTTTAACTGCCAGATGCTCCTCACTAACTCTTGAGTGGATCATCGATCCCTAAAGGTCAGATCGATTGGTGTCTTGAGGGCCAGTGTCTGCTAAACTCAATCCCCTACGCATATCCTGCCTGCTGCCCAGATATCTGTCCTTTAATCAATCAGCTTATTGATCCCGACCCAAACATGAGGGCAATGAGGATGTGTCTGTGCGTAATGCTCAAGTGAGCTGGCTCAGACTTGCATTCATCCATAGCATTGCACAGGCTTGACTAAATGGTGAGCAAACCCTCAGTTTATAGAATTAAAGTCAACACAAGCAAACAGCAGTATGGTGATTGTTGCAGATGTACAGTGAAATACTTTGGGTTTGTGGCTGCAGGGGGGACTCAAGGTCATAATGTGCTTTTCAGTAGATGACATTATTATGGTAAGATTTAAGATATTATATTTGGAAAGAAATACTGTATTATTGACTACACTGAGTAAATTCAGTTTTTATTCATGGTATCTTTGGAAATGACTTATCTACTATAAGTCGTTTCCGATTAAAAGAATACTGAATAAAATAAATACATCATCTATACCCTCCAGAAAGGACTAAGAAGGAAAATGTAATCTTTAAAGGAGCAAGTTACCTATAGTGATTAATCATCCAAGCAAAATGTCTACTGACATGGAGTCTGTGCTTGAGGAGCCACTACATAGGCCGCAAGATTATCTTTAACTTTGTCATTCCATGGTTAATCTAATTCTAAAACAGTGTGTGACAAAGCATCCCTGTCAGATATTAATAACTATTTTAATCCTTTAGATATATTCTAAACTACAGTAAAATAACTATAGTTTAGATTCCCTGGAACTTTTTTTTTTTCTTTTTTTAGATTTCTCTAAAGCTGCAAAGCAGATCACATTCTGCTTACAGGCAGAAATAATGTAAAATCATTTGTATCATGTCTGCTACTCTGTCGCTATGTATTTATCTACCAAGTACTAAAAACAAATGTTCCATCATGAATAATGCAGGGATGGTGCTGTGTTGTCAGCTTGTTTAACATCCAGTGTTAAGTTCAGTCTGTCATAGAGTACATATCAGTTTGCTGCTTTAGTTCATCATTCTCAGATCTACAGGTTAATTACTATAGCCAGACATTCTCAAAGATGCTTAAAAGCGTAGACATTTGCTTTCCCCATCAACCTCCCCTATCGTCATAAGGCAAACAAAAAACACACTGAGTTGATTACTTCCTAATGAATGCACATTGGTTATGATTTTAAAAATCATTCATTTTGTTGCGGTAGCTGAGCAAAACAAAAAAAAAGGAAAAATGTTGCTTTTGGCAGAAGGCAGTCCAGACGATGTCAAAGCCTTAATGAGGTTATAATTAGCATTCTTTGAGGCTGCAGATAATTAAGTTGGGCTTTAAATATATTACTGAAACAGTACTTCAGGTAAAAGCAGTGAGCTCCACCTGGAGCCGATGCACTTCACTGACCTTGCTTTTACTTAAAAGGGCAGTTAATCATAGCAGTAAGGCTGGATTTGGGCTGGATTATTGACATTTACCAATTTTTTTTGACAACATCCTTGAAAGAGCAAGATCAAGGAGATCACTTCAAGGTTACAAGTTTTATTTAAAACATGGTCTTTAACTCACTCTTGCTTTCTTTTGAGTGCCAATACTACTGGGCTCAGACAAAGCCCTCAAGGTTTTAAAATCCTTGAGGGCTTTGTCTGAGCCGAACTCACTGATGAAAAGGCAAAAAAACAAAACAAAACAGTTCTTGATATAAATTTTGCAGCTCATCAGCATCATGTTATCACACTGGCTGTTGTTTCTAAGCAATGCTATCTGAAAGAAAGATAAGTAGATTGAATCCTGGGGTCCTTATTCATAGATTGCGTATCCCTCTTACTACGTCAACTAAATATTTACACGAAGTGGGTTTTGTATAGTTTCTTTCATGATTAAAAAATTCTGACATCACTCCTGCAGCTTCAGGAAAAATAATTGCCAGAACTTACACATGTGCGTAAATGAATATCAAATGTTCCTGCTTTTGTCCCCCCAAACTTTATACACAAGGGTAGTTTCATCTAATGCTGATACAGAGGTCACGGTAAAACAAATGCACTAAACAAAGAAGATCCTCTTTTACCTGATTAATTGGAATCGCACCTCTCTTAGAGAGGGATTACTGCAGAAACCTAATTTCTCAGAGGTTTTCCTAGAAACATTTCCCTTTGCGCATGTTTACTCCTTATTCACAAAAGATGGTTTGAAATGTTGTGTAATTTAGGTCCATTATCTGCTTCCAAAGGCTTTTAGCAGAGAGAGAGATCCAGAGGGAATGAAGCTATTTTATTGTCACAAATACCTCTACTGGAACCAAGTAAGTGGTCTAATTATACATTTATCTTAGCTACCCCTTAGATCTCCTGGGTGAGATACATTTTTAATAGAATCTCCTTTCCCTTTTTTGAAGTGGTCTAGAGTTTATTTCCATTGCCTTTTAACAATTTTAGTCAATTTAATGCACGACTTATAACAACAATATAGCCAAATGAGAAATGATTAACCAACCATGCATGGCAGAATTGCAGATGAACTGAATCTGGGTAAAGAACATTAAAGATGTGTATTTTTTGTAACAGCGCTCCGAATGATAATTGATCTTAGTTTGAAGGGTGGGCTAACATTAAATATGTACTGATCTTTTTAATTTTTTAAAACTAAGTATATAAATACATTGCTGTATCCCCATTTTGGTCAAACCATGTTGCAGTTTTTTTTTTTCTGTCTGTACTCCATTAAATGGTGTTTGGTTATGAGAAAAAAAATGCATCCTCTATGAAGCCAAAAGAAAAAAGTCCAATCTTTCCAAACTGGTAGTCGTTACTTTGCAAAACCAAAATATTTTCCCACAACAATGATAAAACTAAAGAAGAGGGGAAAAAAATAATAAAAAAAAAAACACTCAAGTTCTTTGCAAACTATTTTTTTACATCCTAAATATGGCTTCAACTCAGCCTCTCTCAATAACACACGGAAAGGTGAAGTGAAATCTGAGCAAAATACAACTGTCTTTCAGTGTTGAGGGAATAAAAATGGTGTTTGAAACAAGAAAATTGCTTGATATCTAATCTTAAACACGTAACAGAGAAATTGTTTCTAAAGAATCCATGCACTCCTTGTATGGTTATTACATTTCTGTTACAGGTCTCATGAAGGCATTTTACTTTCATTTTATTGTATAATGTTGCATGTAAAGAATCTGGCCAACTTAGTGTAATACTAACCCTTAAACTTTTCACACTCATTGTCTTCAAAACAACAATTGTGTGTATTTTAGGGGCATTTCTATTAAAAAAAGTGCACTATTGTGAAATAAAAATACACAAAACATTGTTTTCAATTGTTTGACAAATACAATACCAGAAAATTTGACATTATTTTGTTTTCAAACCCTGTGATAGTAGCCAACTCATTCTATTTAGACGTATTCATTCACATAAAATAGAAACAGTTTAGTGCTTTCTAAGCAGTCAACCAAAAGAAGTGGTCCATAAGCAAACTGATGCAGATTATTATTGCCAACCTGTTTTCAAATCTGCACAAAGGGCTAATATGTTTGTCAAGAAGCAATAATTTGTCCACATGTCATTGCTCTACCTTACTTTGCAGGTTTAGCCTGCACATGGATGAACCCTATAAAACAGGCTGGCTTCATATGTCAGGATTATTATATTTTTGATCCAAAACAGATAAGTACAATAAATTGCCTCTCATCCAAAGTAATGGTTCATAATTATTTGCTCAGATAGGAGGGTTGCTGGGTGCAGAAAAAGCAACTGGATGGCTTTTCTGCCTGCATGGCAAGTGGACCATTGATCTGTCTAGATGCAATCCTCCCACCAAGAAATGAACAGGTAATAGTTTTCTTGAGGCTCATTTTTAAATCAAACTTTGAGAAACTTTTTACAAAACTTATAATCAGCAAGGATCACTAGCAGGAGATTTACTGTTTTGGCCTAAAGGACTGTGGAAGCAAGGACCAGGTTGTCCTTACCAAGATGGCAAAGAGACTCCTGAAATATATCCAGTGAGTTTTTTTGAGCTTTTGTGTCAAAATGATGCCAGCTGCAACATTTTCTGTTACTAGTCCCACTGCATTAGTACTGTGCAATATTTCTAACGCAAAAGGCTGATTGGAGTTAGGTTGCTAATATTTTCCGCATTCTGAACTTTCATTTTTCATATAAAAGTAACATTTAGCCAGTTGGACAGAGTTTAATGGCAGCAGATGCTCACATAAGACACCTTTGACATTGCCCAAATGGTTAAAGTCCCAGACATTTGTCTCTATCTCTCTCTTTTAAATAATTTAGGTATATTTTGCACTTGATTTTTAATATTGTGAAGCCCAGGCGTGCTCAAGTCCAGTCCTCAAGAGCTACCATCCTGTAACTTTTAGATACATCTCTTCTCTAACACACCTGAACCTAAAGGTTTAATCCCCTCATTTAGCTCAGCAGGGGTGTGGTTGTGAACCACTTATTTGATTCAGGTGTGTTAAAAATGAGGTGAATCAAAAAGTTGCAGGATGGTAGGTCTTGAGGACTAGACATAATGCCTGATCTAGCCCTTTCATTAAGGGAATTTTTTCTGTTTATTCTGTATCTGTTTCTATGAGCCCCAGACGGCTCAGCAGATGGCTGCTCACACTGAACCTGGTTCTGGAGATTTCTTCCTATTGAAAGGGAGTTTTCCTCTCCACTGTTGCTACAAGCATACTTGGTATGAGGGATCACCTTCAAGTCAATGAGTCGATGCAATCAGCTGGTTTTCCTTAGATAGAAAACTTAGATTCAATTGGATTGTGTGATCTGGCTGAATTGTCTTTGTAAAGTGTCTTGAAAATGACATGTTGTGATTTGGCACTACATAAATCAACTGAATGGAAATAAATTATTGCAATTATTTTTTGGGGGGATGCGGTGTGTTTGATGGCTAAAACCAATAATATTTGGAGTCAGAAATTATAAAAGCTCTTTCTGAATTCTAATACCTGCTTGACTGCATCTAAAATATGTGATTGTGCATGAAAATTTCCTTTTTTTTTTTTACTTTGGTGCAGAACTCTGTGCAATGCTATTGATCTGTTTATTGTGATGCAGGATTAAAAGGGAAACAACAAAAAATAAATAAATAAACTAAGTTTTTCTATTCTTTAATACAAACCTGGTTTTGTTCATATCCAAACCAGTCAGATATCCTTGGAGAAACCCCAGGTCAATCAAATAGCTATCATATAAGACATTTTAGTAGGCAATGCACCGAAATGGGTGCCAAAACTGTAAATCCACATTTACCCCCAGGAATGGGTCCATTACTGTCAAAACAGCAGCAAGAAAAGCATTCTACTCTTTTAATTGAATATGGTGTTTGGGGCTGGTCAATGAATCTGATTTTATTCAGTTTCACTTTTTTTTTTTTTTTTTTTTTTTTTTATCAAAGCAGGGCTATAGATGTCAGAGTTAAGCCACAAACTTCTGAGAAATCAATGAGCAACTGGGAATTCTTAAGACTTTTAATTGAAATCGGGTTTAAGTACTTGTTTCTGTAGTATACATATTAAGTGTTTTAGCAGTTTACAAACATAACTAAAATGTCAAAACAGAGTTAAACAAGGCACATTTTTGTGTTAGGCAGAGCCAATTTTCCTATGGCTTGATAAGAAAATCCAGAAAAACTGCTTGGCAGATGACAGACCACCTCTGGGCCACTCTTTATTACAAATAAACAAACTCCTCCAGCAAACAGCATTTCACTTGATATCTTCTGCTGCCAGTCAGCTTCGGCTTCTCTGTTATGCGCAAAAGAGCTAGAAATCAATGTTCAATCACTTTCACACTGTCTTTGGCTACAGGCATTAAGATAATTTTTTTGTCTTTGTTTTGACTCCGCAGAGAGTCTAATTCACAATCTGTTAAGGAGTCGTCAGCGTTGGCTCATTTTCAATCAATTAGCGTCACAGGAGATTTTGTTAGTGCAGAGCTTTGAACGCTTTATAACAAATGGAAATTTCTTGAGCTTTACCGCTCTTTGCAGTAGCTCCTGCAACTTGTCAGTATGTGTTAAGGACCCAGTATAAAAAATAACATTGTTAAAAAGTGTTTGAGTTCTGATACCTTTTTCTTTGTTTTGCACATCCTCAAACATATTTTGTTCACCCTGTTCGGATTATTACCTTTAGGAAGATACAGGGTGCACCATGTACTGCTAGGACTTGTCATTATCAGTGATGGTTGAAATATAACAAAAAAAAAGCCTTAGCTGTGGTCTCATCATAGCCTTCTGTTTGCATGGTAAACAGCTTTGATTTCTCTTTTTCTGGCATTCTACATTTTAAAAGCAGAACACGATAAGCTTAAATTCCTGTTTCTTGGGGTTGGGGTTTATTCTGCTTACTTTTGGAATTTTTCAGCTTACATGTTAACAACTCCTGACTTCTTTGGATAAAGTAACATAGTCCATTTACAGGCTTTTATGTTGCACATTTTACATCAATATTATTCTAGCACTGTTTGAAACTGCTGCAAAAAGTCCCACACATCACAGCCTTACAGCATCTGTATTTTGTTCCATCCTCTCTAAAGATCGCCATTAAGACGTGTAAAGAAGCTCCTCACCCATCTTAGTTATTTAGAACTTTCCAACTGAACTGTGGCTAACAGAGGATGTTAGCATAAGTATTTACTTAGCATTTCTGCGATCCATATTTTAATCCAGACTGGCTTTTAACTCAATGGTTCCCCTATCCTATTTTCCAAACCCTGAATTTAGAAAGATGAAACAGTGATCACGACGTCAAGAAGGCTTTGTGCAAAGAATTATACATACAAATCCACTCAACTGTGAAACTTGTATGATGTAAAATATAATCTGGTCTTGCCAACAGGTGTCTACCAGATTCCCCTTCATGTTTTTGATGTATCTCTGGTGAGTACACCTGATTTAAATAGCTGCCTTTTCTTCCCAGCATGCCATCAAGTGCATTGGAAGGCTATTAATCACCAGTTTAAGTTAGATGTCTAGCACAAGAGAAATTCCTAAAACAGGCAGTGCAATGTATAACGAGGAACCCCAGGCAACCTTTGCTCTAGATTACTGAAAGAATTGACAACTAACATGATAACAATGAAAGTAAGAATATATCCCTTTTCAACAGGGGGTTGAAAAAGTAGACACAGTACAAGGTATGGGCTATGAGAGTGTCAATTCTCAGTCATAAGGGTTCAGTTTCACTATTAAACAGGCTTAAATTGGGGGCAACTGGACTTTGGCTTAGAAATTCTTAAGATGTTTTGACACCTATCCAGTAGTCTTTGTTAATTCTATCAGCTCACATCAAAGCGAACTGTAATTGGAGCACTGATGTTTTTAAGCAACATGAGGTCCATTCTTTGATTCCAAGTCAGATGCACATCAATTGCCCCAACGTCGTCCACCTGGGTTTTTGGCATATTTAACAGTATGGGTATGCGTTAGGCCTTTTGAATCATGAGTGTGCTTGTGCAATTTCTCTACAATGAGTTCCATGGCCGAATTGTAGATAGTTGTAATATTCGTGCATCCATTTTCTCCTGCTAAGTCCTTGTCAGGGTCACTGTTGGGACAGTGCCGATCTCTGGCAGTCTATGGGCAAAAGGCGGGATAAAACACCAGTCTGCTGCATGGCAAGAGAGAGACACACAAAAGCATGCACACACACACACACACACACACACACACACACTCACACCTACAGGATATTTAGAGATGTCAATTAACCTAATAATCATGTTATTGGACTGTGGGAGGAAGCCTGCGAACCTGGAGAGAACCCACGCATGCACAGGGAGAAAATGCAAACTTCATGGAGAAATACCCCCGGCCAGGAATAGCGTAATTGTAAATGGCCTGTACATATATTATGCTTTTTCAGATTTGGGGACTTGACCAAAGCACTTTACACTACAATTAGTCATTCACTCACACACTGATGATGGCAGGCAACGCTGAAGCCACAGCTTTCCTGGGGCTCACTGACAGAAGCGAGGCTCTGTCACTAAGCCAAGATAAAACTGAAATCCTCCCACTTTGTTTAGTGATGGTCTTTCCTTTTTAATAAAGATGGCTTCCTTCAACCCTCTTTCAAACACCTGTCTTCTTTGTCCGAGTCCGAACATTTTGATTGTCAATGTTGTTTCCTATATTCTTGAGCAGAAAGAGTACAACAGAATCAAGAGCTTCTGGCTATCCTGTGCTGCACCATGCATTTATATAGTTGTTTGTTTTATCCATTATTGGAGTATGAACATCCTATCAAGTAATAAATCAAATCTAAGGACTACACACAGACATTAGTATGTAGCTAAATTTGTTGATGTGCATGGGGAGTCTAATATTTTTGCACATGAAATGCTATATTATAAGGAACCCAGTCTTTAAAAAAACATTTGTTGTATTTGTAGTTGATGTTTTGTTGGCCACATTTGTTCCCATTGTCCCTAAAGACTTTTCTTTTCTTTTGTAGATTGTTTTTATTTTTATTTTGACAAAGCAAACACAGAATGGGAATCTTATTAATAGTAAAAAAAATCATACTCTGTCCCAAGTTTTGAACATCTTAACCTTTGGAATCAAGAGATAGGGCTCTTCCAGAAAATACCTTCTCTTAACACTCACTATGAAAGGCTTGAAGGAAGTATTTTGGTATATTTAACTACTCAAAAAATGTTTCAAAATAGTGGCCTTCAGTAGTAAGCCTGTAATCCACATCAAACTGTAAGCTGCATATTTTTGACCTCCCAGCTTTAATTCTTTATTCACGTTTCAGCGCAGTAGTATCTACTGTTTTCCGACAATAACAGGAAGGCCACAACGTTGCATTGTAACAGCAACGCAATAGCAACCTGGACTGTCATTTTTAATTAAATGCCCCGCTTACAGCCTATAATATTGTCTCTGTTGCAGCTTAAGCAGCATGTTTTTACTTTCACTTTGTCAATTAATTTCTTCTCAGAAGTATTGGCCTATACTGGAAAGAAATTACAATATTTTATATTTGATGCAAAGGGAAAAGATAACACTAATCACAGGGATTTCAAAAGTATTAGGCAGAATCAATTGCACACATTCTTGAATCAACTATCACAAGACCAAGTGCTTAGTCCAGACCAGCCCATGATTAAGGAGTTATCGTCATCATTACAGCAAGCTAATGGTATGCTCAGAGGTACATTTTCTTTTAGTCCAGTGTAAAGAACAATAAGGTTAGATGGACTAAGATTGTCTTAGCAGTCTGCAGTCAGGATTATTGTTTCATCTTATCAAAACAATTTTGTTTCAAAAAAAGCATTAATCTCGTATTTGATGCAAGTCCCTATGTAAAACGGCAGATGAATTTGAGAGAGTGACTTTCTTTTCTTTTCTGTGATAAGTGGGAAAAAGTAGTTTTTAGACATTTGTAAGCAGAAAAGTACACCTTACAATGTAATTTGTGTTGTCAGAGCATCGAGATTACGATCCTACCTTTATGTAATGGGTCCGAGCTATAGACCCCACAGGCAGTCACACTGGGATATACTTGTCTGGCCAGTCAGAGGGACTTGGCACATATACAGATTCATTTTTTTATAGTTTTGTGTTGAAAGTTCTGCACAGGTAGAGATCATGATTTAGATACAGTAACTGTCTCACAACTGGCACAGAGATCAACTTCTCTGATTGGTTGAAGCAGTTTTTCAAAGGACCTTTACCGCAGGATCACTTGTCTTCCCTTGCATAATTCCCCCATAGACTTTGCATGTAAACTGGATGCTCTGATGCTCAAAATGTATCTTAAAAAAAAACAATAAGAAGCAAGAGAGTTAAGGCTTTTGATTTGACTCTCCAAGCTACATTTTTTAAAGGGCCTCTCTACGGACCATCAGCCAGCCGAGATCGAGCATTCACGGGAGAAATTCCCCCAGTATAAAAAAGGCAGGTCGTAAATGCTGATCTGTGGTTGCTGCTCTAACAAACTCAAAGAAAATAGCTACATAATTCATTTAATTCAATTTGTATACTCATACATTGGGTAATTATGCTACCTTCTATATAAGCACAGAATATGGGTGGGATGGTCCCAGACATACCTATAAATTTGGATGGTCTACTTTGCTATTGACAGAATTTACTTTAAATTTATCCAAAAAGGATGTTTCTTATTTTGCCCCATCTTCCTGTCTGACTCATGATGCTCCTGTCAAATTATGCTTTTACAATTGCATGCATTTCAATGAAATGTAATTGCTTCAACTTCATGCCACCCGATTTTCCAACAGATCGTCAGATTGGATGCTACTTGCTTGGTGGCCAAGAACATAGACCAGTTTTCCCATTAATGACATTTCCAAATACCAAATGATTCTGTTGAGTTAATTTACTTTGTTAAAAAAAACAAAAAACAAAAACGTTTTCTTTAGCATGTTATTTTCTGAGACCAATTAGTTATATTGAACATTAATGTTCTATGGCGAGCGGCTTGATGTACTATGATGGATGGACTTTGATGTTTCTTTGTGGCCCTTTAAGGTTTTTTAAGGGTCAATATTTAGATTTTTCAGATAAAATTTCTGTCTAAACTGTATAAAAAATATAATTATATGATTCAGCAAGGTCTCAAAGGATAATTCTTGTTTCATCAGCCTGTGGAGATAAAGTCATTCACAATTTCAGTGCTGATGAAATATGAATCAAACAGCACACATTTCCTTCTGATGCACACTACTTTATTTTTGGTTTAGCTCAACAGTTGAAGTCTGAAGGCAGTGAGCTGAGTCAACACCTAATTTATAACCAAAATCAGACATGCAGGACAGCCATCGGTCAATCCACAGTCCATCTCCCTTCCTTCACCCGTTGGAACAGTATATTAAATTTTTTTTTTTCAATTTCATCACACACACTACCAGACTGGTCCCAGGGCTCATTATAGAGGGAGAGAAAAAAAAAACATTTAAAGGAAATAAACAGACTCGCCTCATCTCCTATTTCACCATTTCCTCAGGAGAGGAGATGTAAGCAACTTTTCATCTTCCAAAATATAGCCTGAAAAAAAGGTAGCTGGGAATAGGGATGTAGAAAGGTATGTTGCATCGCTGTTCAAGTAAAGCTTCATGCTTTTCACCAGAGTAAAGCAGTAGTTTTTGGCTAGTTGTGGTATTTAACGGAATTCGTCATGATAGATGTCTGGGTTGAAACAACAATATCAGAAATCCTCAACTTCTAACAGTTGCTGAAAAAAGAATTCCCCTGTAACGGGGGGAACTTGATACCTTCATTCTTACCTTCCTCCCAACCATGTGGACTTTCTGTCTTTTCTTTCCTTTCACTTTTTCCATTCCTTCCCCCTCTTTGGTCCCCTGCTGCCACAATGCTCCATGTAAATTCTGGAGCATCCCCAAAGTGGATGCCGCATGTTCTGCTGCCACCAAGGCATCGCTGACCTGGAGAAAGAAAGACATGTACTTTCCGGTAAAGCACTCAAAACGAATGTAATAGCAGTGTTTTTGCAAATAAAGCAGATATCATACCAAAAACGCAAGAAAGAAACAATAATTAACTGATTATCCCACTTCAAAGAGGAAAAAACTCCATGGAATAATTAGTTTACACCACTACAATACAGGCAGCGTGATAAAGTAAGCATATCAACAAAACTTACAGAAATACTATTAGAATAATTCATTTTAACAATAAAACAGATTTCCAAAGAGGTAAAACCATTGAAATACTTCTCAGAACCTTTCAAATCCAACATTTTCTAAAAAAAGAACAAATATATAAAATTATTTCGGTTTTTAAGCTTTGACACACAAGCAGTTAAAGCAAACAACAGTTATTTTGAAATCATATAGATAAGAAGCCTCTACACCACAATTAGTCAATACAAATTTTTTGTAGTTATTGGACCTTAAGCTCCAAAAGTTTTGCTGTGCACGCTACTATTAAGTATGTGAAGCCACAAATAGAAATAGTGTAATAAAACTCATCACTCTGAGTAGATTTCACAATTATGCAACCAGATTGAGAGGGAGTTTTAATAAATATCAAAAACAGAAGGACTGTATCTAATGACAGTGTTGTTACTTTTGGTAAAGGAGCGCTGGCTCTGTTTGGCTCCAAGCTTAAGGGGCATCTGGCTCTAACAGGCAGATGGCTGCTCCTACCTCAGCCCTGTTGACACACACATATGGTAATAAAGATGGAGAAATATTGGTAAAATGAAAATAAATTAATTTACTTAGATGTATTATAGAAACACCAGTGATACACTGCATCAAACTGGTTCAGTCACTGTAGACATTTTTTACAAATGTACTCTGCACTCTATCATTCTTTATCTTTACAAATGGGTCTTGTTTTGTGTACAGTAGCAGCCTTAGATGACCAGCGAAACGCGGAGCGCAGCATGGCTAGACACATTGTCTATTGTTAGTAATGCAAATTTATTTATGATTGGTTCAGAAACTGAGATAACATCAGTATCATATTTTTTTTCTGTTGGAAAGAAATGCATGAATAAAACTATGTATGGCTGGGAAACAATCCCATATCATAAACCCTCCAACACTTTGCTTTAAAGTTTGTTAGTGCTATATTTTGTGGAAAATACAGAAAACCACAAAATTCATGAAACACTATCAAATACGCTTTATTTGTTCAGTGTCAGTTTTGAGATAGACTTCAGTATTAGATATTCTAAACGAGGCCTATAGATTTTTGCCCTTAGAAGTTTTTCCATCTTCTTTAAACTGCCCTACAAAAAATATTGTTTGCAGGGAGAGAAATGAGGTTCCTCCCTTTTATCTGCCTTTCAGTCATTGCAGACTAACCTCATAAATGTTCATCCCTTTAGCTTGTTAAATCACTTCTAGGCAGCTGTGTCAATTTTGAAGTGCTTTTAATAGTAATGTTCCACACAAGATGAAGTGAGTACTGAATTATCTGTCCACTTCTGTTTTTCCAGTTCACTAAGAATAAGAGCTTGCATGGGGCAGTTATAATTTTACGTTGTACCAACAAACAGGTAAAAATGTTGAAAAAGGCTAATAACGGAAAGTGCAGCATGATCAAAATAAAATCTTCAGTAGAGGGTACTTCCATGTCTGCCTGAAGGGATGCGATACTGCGGCAAAGGTAATGCCTCTAACATTCATTCTTACAAAACATTTTCAACCCCTGAAACTAAGCACAACTATTTCAACAAAAAACCATGGCATCTCCTTATTGTGTGAATTATAACTGCAATCTTACCGCTCCCACTTAGAGGAATGGGAATCTATTCAAAGATGCCTGATGATGTAAATCAGCACAAAACTAATAAGATTTAAATCCAGACATCTGCAGTACAAACAACAGCTTCTACATCCTTTAAAGCAGGCATCCCCAAACTCGGTCCTCATGGCCCCCTGTCCCGCAGGTTTTAGAGGTTTCCTTGCTCCAGCACAGCTGATTTTAATTGAAAGCTGATTAACTGCAATCATTATAACCAGCTGTGCTGAAGCAGAGAAACCTCTAAAACCTGCAGGACAGGGGGCCTTGAGGACCGAGTTTGGGGATACCTGCTTTAAAGTAAGACGCTACCTGCGTGAGGAGACACGGATTTTTAAATATTGCAAGGCCAAATGCCGGCTATCCTATAACTCCTACAGTAATAAGTCAATAATAGGCCTGAGAAATAAATCATTTGCTGATTAAATCTAATTGCGGTTCAGTTAGTACTTGAGCATAGGTGAAGGTCTGCTGAAAAAGATAAAAACATTGGATAACATAAGAGCAGGAAAAGGAGCTCATTTGACTTAAAAGACCAAATATCAAATTAATAAAAAAGAAAAAAATGGATCTTAAAGTAGGTCAGTTCTATGGAAGTGAAAACGGGGGTTCTTCTCACCCATTTGAAACAGTCTCTTTGTTGGAAACAATAGATAAAATATAAACAATTGTAATCTTTGCTCTTAAGCAAAAACCATGCAAAGCTGAGGATGATCACATCATAGCCTATACTAACACAGATGGTATAGGTTCTTCATTAAAGATGTTGTTACCATTTTCTCCATCGTTCTGTTTTTATTTTCTCACCCAAGGAACTATGATTTATGGTTGTGTTTGTAGGATTTTTCGCAGGATTACTTGAAAAGTTACAAAACCAGTGGTGTGCCTCTGGAAAAAAAAAATCTATCCTATTTTGGTGTTGATCCAGATCAAAATCCAGATACAGGAATTTCTGAAAGGATTCTTCATCATTATTTGGCGGAACAAGCAGTTCCCCCCCAAACCAGAGGGTGGCAGCAGTGATAGTGTGTTTTAGTAAAAGGTGTAAGTCACAATATGGGGCAAAATTTGTTGCTTGGCGAAGGTCTACACACTCCGAGTCCTTTTCTAGTTTATGTTGCTATGATAACTGTGATTAGTCCCCTCTTACAGCAGTAGCATAAATCTGATGAACTGTTAACTCGTTAAACTTAAAAAAAAAAACAAACAAAAAAAAAAAAAACAGATCATCCAACTTAAGCCTCTGTCACACCTTGATGATTTTGCCAGTGCATGCCTGACGTACGAAAAATCTAGCAAAAATGCTGGGATACGTTGGATAACTTATAGGTATGTTTTGTATAAGTTATGAGCACCGTGAAGCAAGCTGAAGCACGCTGGCACACATTAACATATGGAAAGTACGTTGAGAAATTTTTATTACTTAAGGTATGCCGGCTTATGCCATATGGGAGTGTGAAGGATCCTCATGCCCATGGCCACTACCTAATAACTTCCTAGCAGACATTACGCTGAAATGCTGCTACAGCAAACCTTCTTTCTTTATTATTTCTTTTTATTTATTTATTTCTTCTTCTTTTTGTGGTGAGCGATAAACAGCAGCTAGGATAATACCGCGATCAAAGAAATCTTTTTATGCAGACTGCGCACCGTGACACTGGCTTGCGACATTTCATGGGCATTATGCTTCCTTGCATTATGCATAAGTTAGGTTGTCATTGTACATAAGCTCTAGACTTGTTATGAATACTCTATGTATATGCCCAAATTCCAGCATTTTAGAAGAGTCTGGTAGGTCAGGCATACGCTGGCTGAATTGTCAAAGTGTGACAAGATTTTATTGGTCACTAACTCACCATTAGAAGCTAGGAAGCTAGTTGATCATTTCAATGCATGTAGAGAGAATGTTAATATGTTATTTCATGGTTTAATCATTACCATTTGTGATGATTAAATCTGGGGACACAAGCTAAACTTTTAGCATTAGATTAAGAAAAGAGTGAGTTCAAAAAAAAAGTTGCTTTAGCAGATTTTTGTTGCGAAAAGACTGAAGAACCCAAATCTGCAACTCTATCATATGAGACTCAGAACCTGTATCATACTAATCAACAATCAGTTTATGTCTATGATGTTATACACAAGTCCCACAAGCTCTTTTTTTATATCTGAAAGTTTTTAAATACCCCTTTTTTGTACAGGACAAAATGTTCCACCTTAAAAGCCACTCCCACTAAAAATGAATAGGATTTGAAATGTTTGCTTGTGGGTTTTGTACTCATGTAGAGAATTTTAATTATTGCTTTGTTTCATGCAGTGTTAGCAGTCGGCAATATGTCCGGGCTGGATTGCATAAAAAGTACATATTAGGGTATTGAATGCAAAGACTCTAATTAAAGCATTTCTCAGCTTTTTTGTTTTGTTTGATAATTTCATGGTTTATGTCTTCTGCCATTCACATTTTTTGTGTATGTTATCTGTTTTTATAAGGACTTCGTGTCTGCTAACTCTTGCTTTTTTGTGTTTGTGCTCCATTATCAGCTAAAAATATTTTGTAAACAGTAGTCATTCAATGTTTTTTCACAGGATGGGTTAAGGCAATATTTTTTACTAGGAAATATCCACAAACCAGAAATGCTTACACAGCCTCTCAGCACAACCAGCAATCATAGATTTAAAAATCAAGTTGGGCTTTATTAGTTGTTGCATTTTTATCCACAAATTATTCAGTGCCCAGTTCTGTGCATGTTAATACAAACTTTGATGTGAACCAAAGTTTACATACAACGTACAAGCAAACTTGCATACTTTACTTTCAGCATTTATGAAAACCAACGCAGATAAATAAGTTGCACAGCTGTCTCCTCATATTTTCCACTGGCGGATATCAGACCACTACTCATGTATGCACAGACACACTTGGCCTGCTGACAGGCCAAACGCTGCTGCATACTGCCAAATGGGGACAAGAGATATGATTCAACTGTCGTGAGCATGATCCAGAGCTGTCATCCAATTTCACCCACCTTCTGCTGCCGCAAAGAGTCGCAGAACTGATGATTTGCCAAATGACCGGAGACACAGCTTTTAATGGTTTATTCATTCTTTTTGACATCTGTGACTTTTATTCCTCTGAATACTAGAACCATATCCCTTTTAATTATGGTTCATTTACAATTTTAATATACCAGTGCAATCATTATGAGTGGTTATTTTAGGAAACGGTTGATACCATAAAGCTCGTGCACATCTCCCCCTCAGCAGTGTCTGCCAAAAGGTATCCTTGATTGCCTCCTAAAGCACTTGATAAGCAATGTTAATCATGAGCAGGTCATGACAAACAGAATTCCTGTTAAAAAAAACCTTTCTTTTAATATTTGATTTGTCCCCAGGAACAGGATAAGTGTTGGAGACTCTGTCAGAATTTAAATCAGCTTCTCACTGACAAACTGTAATATCTCTGAAAGAAGAATTTCAGGGGCTTTATCTTTGTTGCAGTAAAAAGAAAAACAGCAATCATCACCGCCTGAAGAAAACAACACTCCCTCGGTGCTGATGGACTTTAGAAACCGTCTGTATGACACAGCTATAACTGCAAATTATGTAGAGCAGGATAAGATAAACAAACTTAGTAGCATTTCCTGATGCACATTTATTCTGTGTTGAAAACATTCATATTAGAACAACACTTCTTTGCTACAGATCAGCTGCACCACATGTCTTGATACAACAAACAATTCCTAGAATATAAATAGACCTGAAGCATAATTTCAAAGTGAACTTTCATTTTTTTTTTTAAGTTTATCAGGTTCTAGGAACTTGGTATTGGTATAAATCCAACATAGGAGGATAGGGAAAAGGGAGAAAGTTATTTTTATGTAGATGTTTCTGAATGTGTTTCGATTAGTTGTGGGCACATAAATGAGTTAACATAGTAGCATTAAGACAACATGCTTCTTCCCAATTATTTTATCATGCATCTTTTTCATTAGCCTTAACGTTGCTGCTGTGCTGAATTATTACTAATTATATACCCACTCAGAAAATAAACCCCTCTGTCAAAGGAAGGTTGGGATGTTAACCCCCCATAACCATGGCTGTGGATTTGCATCATCATGCATTTCAACCATTAACAGCCTTTGTGTTTTAGAAGTGGTGCCTTGCAGCAGTTCCTCCCTGGTAAGGTTTACTCCAGGGTGCTGGAGAGGAGGATCCGGGCGATAGTCAAACTTTAGATCCAAGAGGAACAATGCGGTTTTTGTCCCGGTTGCACCACAAAGGACAAGCTCTTTATTCTTCATCGAGTGCTCGAGGGTTCGTGGGAGTTCATCCAATCAATCCACTTGTGAGGATTGGTTGGGCGAAATCCGGCAGTTAGTCGGACCTGTTCCCGATGCATGTTGGTCTCCACCAGGGCGGCCCTTTGTCACCTGTTCTGTTCATTACATTTATGGACAGAATTTCTAGGAGCAGCCAGGGACCAGAGGCTTTCCGGTTTGGGAACCTCAGGATATCATCTCTGCTGTTTGCAGATGATGTTGTCGTGTTGGCATAATCAAACCAGGACCTTTGACGTGCACTGGGGCGGTTTGCAGCGGAGTGTGAAGCGGCCAGGTTGAGGATCAGCACCTCTATATCCAAGGCAACGGTTCTCCACCGGAGAAAGGCGGACTCACCCCTCTTCAGGTGGGGGGAGTCAATCATTGGAGAGTCCTTGTCTCAAGTGGAGGAGTTCAAGTATCTTGGGGTCTTGTTCACGAGTGAGGGGCAGATGGAGCGTGAGATCGATAGACGGATCGGCGCAGCGTCTGCAGTGATCTGGACACTGTATCGGACTGTCGTAGTGAAGAGGGAGCTCAGTCGGGGGGCAAAGCTCTCGATTTACCTATTGATCTACGTTCCCAACCTCACCTATGGTCATGAGATTTGGGTAATGACTGATAGGACAAGATCGCAAATACAAATGGCTGAATGAGTTTCCACAGGGTGGCTGGGCGCACTCTTTGAGATCGGGTAAGGAGCTCAGTCACGCGGGATGAGCTTGGAGTAGAGTTGTTGCTCCTCCACATTGAAAGGAGCCAGCTGAGGTGGCTCAGTCATCTGTTCTGGATGCATCCTGGTCGCCTCCCCCGGGAGGTGTTCCAGGCATGTCCCATTATTATGGAAAGGGTTTAGCAAGACTAAAAAATCCAAATGTATTCATAAAGTGAAACTTACACATGCCAACCTCTTATTTAGATTACTCCAGTTGGGGTTTAAATGTGTTTTGTAACATTGGTAACTGTCACTAATATCCACCATATGTAATCTAAGAGACACTGGGCTCTATAGCAGCCTGTGAAAAAAATGTCCTTTTTACATTGGTTGGCACCAGATTCTCACCCACCGGGCACAAACAAGTCATGTTTCGACAGCAAAGTGCTGGCTTTCTCCTCAAGTTAAAACTGTTTTTTTTTTTATTCTAAAACTAGTAATGAATTTTGTAGCTATAATCTGCTAATCTGAAGTACATGTCAGATTACATACCGTTCATTCAACATGTAATGACTGATGCTTCTTTCATCAACTGTAAAAGGTATTTGTTTAAAGTGCTACCACCAACTGTCACCATCATTTATTTCATCATGTTGTGAAATGAAATCTCATTTAAACCAAAAGCATATGTGCTGCAATAGCAGGAATTTAGTTTAAAAGATTCATTGTCTTCTCTTACTGATCTCGACACATCTAAATGTAATTCCATCTGTCCCATAAAACCTTGTGTAAAGCAATGGAGACTTTAATCCCATCATTACTATTATTTGTGGATCTGTTCATTGAAGCTGTGTTTTATAGTCAATTTAAAGGCGCTCTCAGGAAAACACGTATTGATGACAATTAATGCCAACATGTGAGTACCAGGTCTCCAGTAATGATGTTTACTGGTTGCTCAGGACATGAAGGCATGTGGACATAAAGCTTTATGAGGTTTAAGACAGCTAAGTCTATATTTTAAGACTGCTGATCTGTCAGACTTAAATGGCCATTTAGATCTTACCGCAGAACATTTCATGATAAAAAAACAGCCATTTAATTTTATTAAAGTAGAGCCAACCAACAAAAATAAAAAGCATTTGCGTGTGTTTGTTAGTAGACATGGATGAGGAGGATCAATAAGAATGAGCTGTTTTATGGCTTAGTTTTATGGCAGCCTTATATAAGTTCTTACTATAGTATGTTACTAAAGATTATGACATAGTTGCAAAGTATCCAAATGGTGATACTTTGTGAGTGCAAATACTTCACAACAATAGTTTTGTGGAAAATAAATAAATGCATTCTAAGAATACACTATGATTCTCAGAAAAGTAGGATTTTTCTCCTCATTATCAGTTTGAAGTCATTTTACTGAGAGAAGGATAATTCATGTGAAAACATTTAAAGCAGCTTTAATCTTCTCTGAAGTGAGCCTTGACCCAAGGTTCTGACCATGTAATGCTAAGAGAAGCTAGAAAAACCTCCAAAAGTCCAATCTCGAAATAAACCTGCTTTATTTACTTTTTTAAATGGTAAGGTACTTTGTTGGACAAAGAAAAGTACTGAAGGAAGCTTGCTTCGAAGAGTTGAAAGAGAAAGGCTCTTCTTTCTAAACTATTAAAAAAGGCACCGTCAGAGTCTGGCAGTATTTTCAAGGTTAGAACACAATACCCACATTCATGGCCTTAGTCTTTGATGATGTCCTGGGTTCCAAACTCAACAATTGCAGTAGACACAATTGCCCCTTTGGTTTTCAGCTTATTTTAGTTATTCTGTTACAGCACCACATACAAAATGCATTTTAGTAACTATAAACTTTTCAGACAGGAACACACCAAATCCATTTTTCGTCGGATTCAACAGTAAATCATGTCGGATTAGGTCATGACATTTAACCGTCATTGAAACTCAATTGGGGATGATCACATTGTGCTTGTGTAGATCCAAATGAGATTACCTCCAGGTCTATTTTAGTCAGATTATGCAGCAATTCAGTGGCAATTTGATGGGTCTGACAGGAAGACAGATGCAAATACAAAGTAAAACACATCCGCTTTTGGGGACAATACAAAATAAAATTTGATAATCTCAAGGGAAAAGAGTCAGTTTTGGAGTCGCACATCGCAAATATAGTAGCCTAAGAAGGACAGACTTGTGCAAAATTAATGAATGAAACATTAAAAAAAGACTACTTTACCCATGATAGGAATTCATGAGGACAGATATGTTAGGGTTCTCATTTGTTGTGACTCTGAGTTTTCAGTTTTCTGTTATCAGTTGTTTTTATTTTCCATGATATTCTAGCATTCTTTGGTTACTCTCTGTTGCCCCCTTGTGATTGTTTTCTTTCCCCTTGGATTCCCTTTTGCCAGTTCCACCCACACCTGCTACTCATTCAGCTCGTTAGTCCATCATTTGTTTTGTTCTCCTTAAATACTCCACCTCTGCAGTCACTCAGTGTTGGTTCCTTCTCAATGCTGTACTCATCTACTCAGCTTATCTCCCCGTGGCTCCTCAGGCTCGTTTTTCCCCTGATGTCTCCATGGTTTATGGTTTGTTAAACTTTTTAGTTAGATTTCTGGATTTTTATCTCTGTTTCCTTGTTCTTCAATTAAATCTGTCAGAACTATCTCTGCTTCACTCGGCTCTGCATCTGGGTCCTTATGTAACCTAACCACCCATTGTTGACAAGATGTGGATAAAGTAGTGATCCTCTTAGAGTCTTGCAAAAACAACAAGAGACAGAAAGTGCAGTATTTAATCCTGTCGAAAAAAAAGTAACTTCAGGCAGAGAAAAAAAAAGGTAAAATAGTGATCCTCTTTAAGCCTCACTAAAAACAAAATAACGGGCAGGCAGAGCAGGTAAGCACGCTGTTTCTCTCACCTCTTTATGAAAAAAGTAAGAAAAACTTTGATAAACTTCACAGCTCTCTCTCTGAGAATCATCTTTCTCTGCCTTAGTCAGCATATAAACTGTCTCACAGCGTGTATTGCAGTTTTTATTTTTGTTAGTCATAGATCTTAATATGTTTTTGATATAGGCATATGAACATTCTCTATCTGTTCACTGTGCAGGCTCTTTGAGTGGGGCTTTGCTTTAATGCGCTGTTCTTTTTATTTTTTTTATAACGTTTCATAATCTGTCCAAGGCAAAGGTGGGAAATAGTTACAAATGTTGTGCCACTGAGAGAAATAAAATCTGCGGAGATCTGCCTACCCTGCGGGTAACTGAGCTCCTTATTGAGACACTCTATGCGCAGTCAGCGTGACATGGAAAAAAATCGGATCAGAGATTAAAAAGTCATACATAACCGGTGTGTTCTGGCCTTTAGATGATTTTTAGCCTTGATTGTGACATTTCTAGATTTCTCTAAACATTGTTTTAAAAGAAAGAAATACAAAGACTTTTCTATGGAGGCAAGACATATATAGACCTTGAAGTCAACCCATACCAACCTATCGATTCATTGTAATTTGCTTGTTCATATCTAATGTGCAGGTAGGGCATACAATATTTCTGTATTTAGGAGATACCAGTTCCTTTTTCCTTTCTGAGCTCATTCTTCTCATTTTTTGTCATGACCATCGAGGAAACTTTTCTTTTTACCGCATTTCCATCGACTGTGAGTTGATTAAATTGTTTACAAAAAGATTCTGGACTGGCAAAGCTAAACAGCATCTAACAAAGTATATCTTCATGAATGCTAAAAACCGACTGAAAAACTTACCCACCATCTCATAAACTGATATGATGAATATGTTTATTTTCTGATTACATTGGAATTTCATTCAGCTGTATTTATTTATGTATCTGTTTAAGTTTTTATTGCCCAGATAAATGAGGTAATCTGTCTCTCCTCATGGCGGCTGGAGTCTTCGATCAAACACAAAGAAGAATAGGAGAAGAGGGAGTGACTTTTACAAATGGCAGGTAAGATAAACAGCAAAGAAAATGTCTTAAGCCTATAAAATATTGTCTTCCTGTTGTTTGTGCGGTACAAATCAATAAAATGTTTAATGAGATATTTTTTCCCAAATCTATTCAGTATTGATCAGCTGTGCTCCTACAATATATATATATATATATATATATATATATATATATCCAGGGATGGAAAATTAAAAATATACAATTTTAAATATGATTTTTTCATATTAGCTTATTTTATTTTTTTTTAACAAAGGAGAAACACAGGCTAATAATTCTCTATTATCCATTGCAAATTAACTTGCTAGTCATGTTAATCAAACAAACAATGCTGGATTTACAGGACAAGGATTATCGAGAGGATGTGTCTGAACTGCATGTGACAGTTTGTGATGCCAGATCAGAGGCAATCAAAGTTCGGTGTCAGGTTTGCTATTCACTAAGAACTCCTCTGACCTTATCCCTTTCATCACCTCTTCAGCAGCTCAAATATGGCATGCTAGCAGGGGGTCCACTGAAGTCCCTCACAAGAGAAGCTTTGAAGATTTTAAAGAGAGTCTCAAAAATCCGAACCACCGAAAGCCCATTTGCCTTGCAATATGTTTCAGATCATTAAATCATTTTGAGCTTCCCTTGTTTCAGTCAATAACAATCCACAGGCACCATAGGCTGCCTGCAGCAGTAACTCTGTCAGCAAATTCTCCTAATGTGGCCATTGAATTTCCATCTAAAACGGTTTCTTTATTTTGATTTAGTTCATTTTTACCCTTCAACACTGGTACAGTTATTGGAGAAATCGGAACATGTGAACTTTTGTAGCTTAAACATTAAATACAGGCAGCCATGAGCTAAAATCTGACAGCAAAAAAAAAAAACTGAATAAAAAAGCATCCCTCTGTTAGTTGGCTGGTTGTCTTCCACACAGTAATGTCTGCACATCCACACAGTTGATTAACAGATACGCTGCAAGTGGCTGTCTGACTTTCCTTGGCTGTCAGGGATCTCTTGAGATGTAAAGTGGTGCTTGAACTATTTTCAGTTCTACACCTCGATAAGGGTCCTGAAGGATTCTTCAAATTTGACTCCAGTACCTTCTAGGTGAGGTACATCATGAGTGAGTGGATTGCTTATTTCATTTAAAGAGAATCAACGGACCAACGTCAGATATTAGCAGCTAACAAATGTTGTTATAGAGCTCTGGTTCTTCTTAGTGACAGCCTATATAATGACAGGGGTTGGGTTTATCGAACTGTGCTAGATCAGAAACAACTAAACTGAACTTAACAGAATATTTATTGACAGATAGTCACCCCTCTCCTTAGACAGAATCATCTTAACCTTTCCTATAATAAACTTTAAATTAAATGATTAACCCTGATGGACAATGAACCATTTGGAGAGATCTTCTCAGAAAAAAGACAAAAGCCTGGCATCCAACGCCACATAGGTCACTGCAATTCAGCTGTCAGTGTTTTGAAGTCATTTTAACCAGCTTTGCAAATCTAGACAGATAAACTCCCTTTCTTATTTAAAAAATATTTCCAACTCAGATTGAAAGAAAGACTGTGAAGCCCAATTACTAACTAAATATACTTCAATGTTAAAGGTGCAGTGGAGAATTTTCACAAATTTTTGAAAAGACCGCAGTCTGCACTTTAAAAAAAAAGCACATGCACAACCCTGTACCCGCCATGTGTGTGTGTGAGAGTTTGCACGAGTCCATTTCTCCTCATGCACTCTCTATTTAAAAGCTGCTGTTTGCATCATCATACAAACATACTTTCCAAAAGAAGATTTGCAATTTTTCCATGTCAGACTCACCATATGTAAGTGAAAATGGGGACGATCACATTGGAGGCCTTACTTTAACATATTTCCAGAATGATTGACAATTAGGGGGACCACTTATTTTGATGGTCCACCCAGAAAAAAGAAACATTCTCCACTATACCTTTAAGTATTGCACTTAAAGTTCAGAAATCTTCCATCTCAGTTTCTATTTTTATTCATTCTCTAACAGGTTGTATGCTGTGTTCTGGTCTATTCGTCTTCCCTTCCATTCTAACCAGTTTAAGCATTCTTGCCAAGGAACGCTCCATCCTCCATCACCACAAAGATATTATCAAGTCTACAAGTGAAGTCAGTGAAGATGTGCAGTTTAGATTTATATCCCACTTGGCAATTTTCATATTGACTCCGAAGTTCCAATGAGCTTTGATGCATGTATCTCATCCCTGCACAACCTGTGAAAAACTGCATGAGATGTTTCCGGGCTTTGTTTAACTATTGCTTCCATCTTGAAACTCTTCCAATTAAGAACATACTTTAAAGAAAAGGTTGACAGAATTTGCCACCCTTGCTTGTCTTAAGGTAATTTGCTTGCAGTTGTGTTTGCAACAAATTTTGGATAACAGTCCAAAATGTAATAATTTAGATGATTCAAGAATATACATTTAGAATAAAGTAATATATAACAGCTGCAAATATGATGAAAAATTTCTAGTTTTGTGAGTGAAAAACAAAATGATTTATGGCAGAAGAGCCATAGCAGAAGAACCTAAGATGCTACAATCAAACCCTTAGTAATTGTTTTGAAGGTGCACAAAAAACAAAACTTCAACTAATATAGATAAAGATTTGTTAAATATCCAAGTTAATACCATAAACACCATTATTTTGCCTTTCTACCTATGAAAAGCTTTTTTATCCTACCACTGAGTCTCATTACACAACAACAGCACTACCAGCTGAGTGAGGCAGATGTTCTATTGTGGAGCACGGCAGCTCCTCAAGTGGCCAACATCCATCTGAACGTGCGAGTGTGCTGCAGCTGGCAGCCACAGATGAGCAAGGACAATCCATCAGGACAAGGAAAATCGAAGTGATGAAGACGCCGTATGGGAAGCGTTTTGCTAAAACAGAAGACTACAACGATCTGCCCTGCTGCTGTTCTCTGTGGGAGAAAAACAACACAGTGAGGAAAAAAAGCTTCAAATATCCAATCACTTTGAGGATGTGATATTATTACTGACAAAGACAAGCACAAGAGTTTGCCACAAATTTCAATGGCAAATCAGGGTTACCTTGTAGCCCCTGAAGCTAATGGCTGCTAATGGAAGTGGGGTGAAGGGAGAGAGAACAGGGGCAGCTGGTGGCAATGTCCAGTCAGTCTTTGTTGGCTTTTGTAGCTGCTGACAAATGCCAGCAGACAACAGATGCTGTGGGGAGAGCAAAGATCTATTGCAGCAGCCTGAAGCCATGTTTCCCTTGCCATGTTACTGTGAACCTGCCTTCTTTTTTCAGCCAGAAACCACCAATGATGTTTAGTGTAATACAGTGCAGCTTCAAGTCACTTATACAGAAAGCACAAGCAGCACAACTGAAACTGCTATCAAAGTGATTACACTAAAGAAACCCAACATGCCAATAAACACAGAACACGATGTAATGAACTCCATTTTATAAAGAGCAACTAAAAATATATAGTTGTTCTTGTCTGTGTGATCGTCATTTAATTTACCTCAATGAAGTGTGCCATGATTTGCATTAGCATTTGCCATCATCAGGCTTTTACAGCCCAGATGTGCTCCAGCAACATTACACTCGGCTCACTGATCTCAGAAAAGCTCCCTTTCTAATATGCCAGCATACCAGAGACAAGAGGTCAACATGGTCATTGAACGTAAAAAGACAAAAGGAAAGTGGCAGACTAGGACCATTCTTGCATAATTTATTCAAAGACACTCTTCTACAGCTGACTAACCCCACTAAGTCCCACTTAAAGTGTAACTACAAGCTGCTGTAGTAACATAAGAGAGTGACAGTCCAAGCAGACAGTTTGCCGTCCGAGGGTCTATCAGGGAAGCCAATTAAAGCCTGTGAATAGCATGGATGGGGCAACATCAGGGTATATACAGTATGCACCCACTGGCTTTTTCAGATGTGAATCCAGTTTTCACCTTTCTGTCATCCTGCTTTAATCGTTGTAATCTTTTCATCACAATTGAAACTCTGAAAACTGCTCCCGGATATTGTAAAATTTGCCTAATAACTAAAAAATACCCTTATGATGGCAGTATTAAATTAGGTTAAAAAAAAAAGGATTTTCCACATACTTATATCTGTTTGCCCTCAGTAAAATACTTTAAAGGTATTTTTTTATCATTAGAAAAGTCAACAGTGGCTTAAAAAAACTTGTACCTAACTTAAAGATTAATTATTTCCTTACTAACTAGCCATCTTACAGGACTTAGATCAAACCTTTCTTAATATCTTACACCGTAATGCTTTTTCAAATGGATATTGTAATTAAAGAAAATTGTTAACACCGTCCAAAATGTAATTGTCTCCCTTGTTAAATGAATTTCATCATTAACTACATTTTTTGCTTTTTACAAGTCTCACCCAAACCTGTGTACTACATTTCCTAAATAATAAGGATACTGCTTAAATAGAGCCTCATTGGACATCATGAACATGAAGTAGGCTAAAAGATCCAAAACTCAAAATGTCAGTTATTTCTTAAAAATCCAAGAACTCAAGAGAAACACAGACATTGTCCAGTCAGTTAAGAGTAACAAATGGCATTGACAGACATTACCCATATAGGAAGAAAACATGGTACTAAGGTAAGGGGAAAGGCCTGGAGATTACTCAAATAAGCATCAGTGAGTCATCAGGAGCGATGTCTCATAAAACTTTCTCAATAAAGCCTGACAATGCTAGATTCTGAGTCGGCTTGGGCACAACATACTCATCTGCCATTACTGCCTTTCAATAAAAGAACACCTTGCTTGCATAATGTCACTAATGCATGATATTTTCAACCAGTCAGTGTTACCAGGCACATAAGCAGACCGTGCAGTCGATTACAGAGTTCAAAGTAGAAAACTATCAGGAGATCAAAAATGTATTTGAAAATAAAAGGGAAATATTTTAGCCTACTAGCAAGGAACCAGTTAGGGCATGATTGGAGCTGTTCTGTGGAAGAGCTGAGGTCAACTTAAGATATTCAAGTAAATTTATCCCAAAAAATTGGTAATCTTTTGAGTGCACTACTTTTCTATCCACTAGACATTCTGACACTTCTGCAAAATAGCATAAACCATATATAGTGCTCTATTGAGGCCATGGAAAGAGCCTGTCACTACTAAATGCAACCAGGCTAAGAATAATGGGTCAATCACCATAGAAACCTAGTCACACTCAGAGCAAGCCAGCTTTATGAAATCCACATGACAACAAATTACGCCAGACTGAGCCAACTTAGCCTAGCTTACAGTTGTATGAGACAACCAGTAGGAGTAACCCAAAATAACAAAAGCTGTTGTGTTGTAAAGAGAAAAAGAGAATCTTCCTTCATGAGGAAGGCCCTGACACATCTGCACTGTTACATAGTGGTGATCCATTTTAATAACAGCTGGTTTGTATGCATGTTGATGGCCTACCGTTATTAATCAAGTTTAATTACAAAAGAGGGAGAAAAAAGCAGCATCCATTGTACTTTTGTTACTATTGGAGAATTGAAAAATAATTTAACAAGATTAGTTAATTTGGCTAAAATAATGTATGTGTGTGTTAAACCCAAATAATACCTGCCTGTTAAGTGTTAAGGCTTATGTTTTCCCAAGCAGTTTAACTAATATGGACTAGATTTTGAAATGAAATGAGAGCACAGACAGAGCGGATTATTCTTGTCACTGTGCATTTGGGTTGTCCTTGATCTAAGAAGACTATGTTATAATTTTATGTGGCTTGAGCCAGTGAATTCTCCTCATGTAGAAACATGTACTGTATGATAAAATAATT
>NW_015150474.1:1776139-1778470 GCF_000732505.1 Cyprinodon variegatus
CAGTAAAAATCTTTTTTGTAATATGAGGTAGTGATCGCTATATTTAAGAGTAGATAATCCCTCTAAATTAATTTCAATTGATTTTTTTTATGAACATTTTATAAAATTTAAGTTTCATGCTGCTACAAACAATCAACAACATTTAATAGTGTTTCAGTAATTGTAATAAAATTAATTTTAAAATAACTTCTGTTTCCTCTTCAAAACATTATTCTTACAAAAGATATATTACATCAGCATTTTTTTGGGGATACATTTGCTTTCTATTTTTACAGCTAACAGTACAGTGCCAAGTCATGTGTATGTGAAATAATGTAACTGTTGAAAACAGTTTTTGATGTTCTGTTTAAAAAGACAATCAGGCAAACAGTCAGGTTTGCACTCAGGCTCCTTGAGCCAGACTGCCAGCTACACATTAGCTGGCAGCCTTAAAGAAAAGAAAAAGAGTAAATATCTCCACTGTGAGATCAATAAAGTCAATTAATTTCTGGACAACACTGATCTTTAAGCACACAGCTAGGCCAAACCATAAACAAGACAAAGGACTTTACAATCAAAATTAACAACAGGACTGCTCCTCGTTAGTATTAAATAAAGGCAGCAAACAGTAATCAAATTTTATGATGTGTTTTTCATAAAGATATTTACTTTCCATTCCCAGTAGGGCATCACTTTAGACTTAATTACTTTTCATTTTATCCTGAGGTTAAGAAAATGTCTCGGAAAATTTGCTAAATGTTACTGATAACTATGCATTTGTTAGGATAAACTAATGAATTCCCAAAGCAGCCCTTATTCTCATAATTCTGTTTTCTACTTGTCAGAATGAAAATATAGTCCTAATGTGGATAAAAAGCCTGCATCCTTTTTGAATGTTTTTTATGTACTTGGAAGAAGTTAACAATTTTTTGAAAAGGTTGATTCTTTTAACATTTAGATTCCTAGAGGGACTTTTAGACACAACTTCAGGTGATCTTTGATGGAAGGTCATGGGATCTTATTACTCTTTTCTGCAATAATAACTTTTTTACAGCAAAGTTCATCCTTGAATACAGTATTTATTTAATGTCATGAGGCAGAGCTGTGCTCAGTTCAATTTTGTGAGGTATGCAGTGGCCTTCTTCAAATTACTGCTTTGACTAACACTCATTTTAATAAGTGTATGCCCAACACTAACATTACATTACTCAGCCTTTACAGTACTGACACTCACACCCCTGTGACACAGTGAACATGTGAAAGGAAATGGATCATATGCAAAAGTAAGTATTCCCAGTGCAATATCTGGGGATTGATTTGGAATAAAAACTAGTCAGTTTTGATGGGAAGATACAGGGTAATCTTGGTAAAGACAGCAAAGGAGTTTGTTCTAGGTTAATCTTCTAGTAAGACAACAACACAAAGCATTGATTCAAAGTAACAATAGAATGGTTTAATTTTAAATATATTCATGCGTAAATGGATTAGTCAAAGTCCAGATTTCAATATAGTTTAGAGGCACAGCTCTTCATTCAAAACGGCTGTTCTTGAGCGACCTCTCCAGATTAATGATCAGTTTGGCCTCCTGAATGTTCAAAGTTATAGGGGCTGAGATGTGCAAATGCACTGCAAATACATAAATATGCAGCACACAAAAAATTTTACTAGCACACACACACACAAAAAGCAACAGGAAAATTAAAATGAGACTAACACACAAAACCCATGAAAAGGAAAATACTGCACAAGAGAAATGTTGTAGTCAGGGAAAATAGAGACCCGCAGAGAGCAAAGCACTGCAAATACAAAACTCTTGCCAACACAAAAAAACACTCTCATAAAAAAATTGATCCAAACAGTGACAACTACAAAATAATGGGTTAAGGCTTAAATTCTTTAAGGCAGCAGTCCCCAGCCTTTATTGCACCACGGACCGCTATATGTCAGAGAATATCTTCACGGACCGACCGGGTGTGTGGGTTGGTGGGGGTGGGGATAAATATGATCAAGTAAAATGATACGACTGGCATAAAATCAAAAACAAACAGCATAAAAATAAAACAACAAGCCGGTCCCATCTAGGCGTAATCGGAGACAATGACACATGAAGTGTGCTCCTGATGTCCAGTCTGCTCCGTAGCTTTGTTTTGGTCGCTGTAACCGCCGAAAATCCTGCTTCACAAAGATAGGCTATTATAGATAGGATGCGCCTTGAACTGAATTAACCTGTGTCAAGAGGCACAGATGCACCGACTGATGTAATTGGGAGAGAATACCACAATTTTTTATATTTCAAAATAAAACATCACTCAGACTCTGATTGATTTTTTATTTCGATTTTTTTTTTTTTTT
>NW_015150474.1:1778481-1839012 GCF_000732505.1 Cyprinodon variegatus
AGCTCGTAGATGATGATAAATAACATAGTTATGTATAATATATTACATTTCTGACTGTATATTCCTGTAATTATTACACACTGTAGCTTTAATTTCATAATTTTTTGTTTTTCATTAATTTTTATTATTTTTTTTATTTTTCGGTGTAACAATAAACATATACTGAACCGAACCGAAAACCGTGACCCCGAAACCGTGAACCGAAACTGAACCGTGGATTTTGTGAACCGTTCCACCCCTAATATATATATATATACACACACTTTTTTCTGTGCAGCCCGGTACCAAATGACCGACGGACCAGTACCGGTCGTGGCCCGGTGGTTGGGGACCGCTGCTTTAAGGCCTCTTGCTCTGTTACAATCTTTAATTATATTCATATAATAAATAATATTGATTATATTTAAATCTTTAAATATATTTGCTTGTGTCTAAGTGTTTATGTTTAGGCTAAAGGTGATAATAGAATTGTAGCCTATTAAATAAAGCAAAAAAATGTTATTTAACAAAACATTTTTTCAATTAATTTCTCTATGTAACCCTTTTTATTATACTATATTTTATTATAATTACTACCTAGCATAGATGTTGCCTGGAAAATATGAAACTAAACAGGGTAAAAAAGGCAACTCTACACAAGAGGAAGTCTTCATGGCCAGGCTGATCAAAGCAAACCAAGCTTTCTGATGCTGCCAGCAGCAATAAACGGAAGCCAGCTAGACAGAGACGTTCATATGTGCTGATAGGAAGATGACGCCAGGCATTGAGGCCAATTGGGAACAAAGACTGTAGAGGACAGAGGCTCCTCACCTTGTCTGTCTGTCTAAGGGAAGCTGACAACAACCGACTCACCTGACTTGGTTGCGGTGTCATTTGGAAAACTTAGGTCATCCTCGGCTACCCAAGAAAAGCTCCAGTACCCTCGGGGAATCCCACCAGTGCTCCTGCTGTCAACAGATTCACCTGCAGTGACAGAAAATTTAACCGTCAGATTGCAACGCAAGAGAAAGAAAGAAAATGCGATATCAATGATAGGAAATTATTAGCAAGCAAAAAACACAGCAGACTTCTAATCTATCTGTAAGAAATCAAGACAATCTAGCAAAAATAGTCATTTTGGCCAAGTCTCTTCCACTGCATATAATACTCAATCCCAATAGTACTACCGCTGCAGATTAATTTCTGCACACTTGAAAGGTATCATAGAGGAGATGAGTTGGAAAAGTCCAAGGAGATACATGAATTGGTTATTGGACATCAATATGTTGCATAATTACCTGAGGGCAGGTTAGCCTAATTTTGTCTGACTTCATCTTCACTTTCCAAACTCAAAGACTAATTATGACAACATTGAAAGGAACTCTCATGCTGTAAAATACGTGCATAGACTTTAGTCCTATACTTCACAGATAACCCCCTCCCCCATTACCTCTCACTGACAAACAAGCTCTCATTCTCTCCTTAACTCTCAGGCAATCACTGTACAGTCAGTCTAAGAAATTGCTGACAAGAGACGATAATCATGTAGAAGTCCTGGTCAGTTAGTCAATGTTGGTCAAATAATGTAAATTTCTGTGTGCAAGCTAACTCCAATACTTATTACGGCAGTGCGGTGGTTTTACAGATTAAAGACAGACAGCAAATTGCAGTACATTTAACAGATAAGTGAATCTGAGTTTGATAAATTGTTGAAGTTTGTTCTTTAATTAAAAAATGTTCCAGCATTAAACATCAACTGATAACGTAAGAAACATTGCAAAAATATAGAGTTTGTTCCTGTTTGCTTTAAATTATTTATCAGTTTGTGTTCCTGTTGGGTGCATGCAACCGAGAAGGCTGGCGGTTTTTAATGTCTTTCCAAAATATATTCATAGAAAACATAAACACAATCTCCTCCACACATTCAGAGGAAAGTTAATAGTGTGACTTTTTTCCACCCACACTCAGAAATCTTTCAAATGCAGAGTGGATTGATGCATAAAGATAGAGTCACACTGTCACTTTAATGTCCCTATGAACATTCAACCTCCTCTATCTGTTTGACTCTAGTATAAGCAAAATATTGTAAAGTAGAGGGAGCAAACAGTGCTCATTTTTGTTTCTGACAATAAAGTAATGCCATCCAAAGCAAAAGGACATAAGATGGTTGTATGTGTGAATCGATTTTCGACCCCAGCCTAGTCTTTCATTTTAATAAGATTCTGCATTGCTCCAAAAAAGATCCATCTGCCCCCAAAAAACAAACAAGGAGTTGAAGAAACCAGTGGAGAAAAACAAAAAAGGCTCAAAAGGCAGTAGACGAACAAATAGTTTTTTGTGGACAGTACTATACATGATGTATGTGGTTCTTGTGGCCCCTGTTTCACAGCAGTGCAGTGGTCCAGAAAAGAAGCCAATTGTCCATGAAAAGTGGAAAAAGGGTAAGTGCACAGGTAGTAGATTTGCTGCTCTGCTATAGCTTAGAAATGGTGAGCCTTAAAGTGGAACCATAAGGATCCTCAAATGTATTTTTCACTTGGGTTACCTAAGAATTTCTAAGTAAGGAGGGGAAGAATGAAAGATCCTTTCATTAGTATATTCCAAATAAGTGCTTTAACAAACAATTTAGTCCAGTTGGTAGTAACAAGAGTAATCCAACTAAAGTAAATAAAAAATAAAAAGATAGACCATAACCCCATTCCATAAAATGGAAATCTTGAGCACATTTTTTGTGTATTACATGCTTAAAAAAAAACTGCCTTTCTTTGGTAAAACAACTTGAGGACATTTCCTGTAAACACATCTCATTCATTGCACTGGATTTATTTTTAAACTAGCCTTTCACACAATTTGCACTGACATTTAAAAGCTTCCCAAATCCTGCTTTGTGCATGCTCATCTTTAGTTCTTCACATTGATTTTTGATTGGATTTAAACTAGGGCTAGGCAATTAATTGCAGTTGCAACATTATCGCTATTTAACAAAGCGCAAAATTCAAGTTGCAAAGGCACTCATCTTTACATTAGTATTTTATATTTTACACTAAATTTAACAAAAGTAATTTCTGACAGCCCTTTAGGTAGATGTAAAACATTTGAAGTCAAAGTGTAAGCACTTTTTCACACAAAAATTACAGTAAAAACCTGCAACAATAGACTCAGGGCAAGTATGCTTTCAAAAACTGAAAGCCTGGGATAAAACATCTACAAGTGTGGGGTTAGTGCAAAGGTAAATTGAAATAAAGGCACAAATCTAGCCCTAAATCAAACCTGATGATTCCCCTAGTTTCTTCTTTTTTCAACCACATGAGCTATATGCTAAAAAATACTTTACAGGCTTCAACATGTTTTTCTTCAGCAGTGAAGGCTTGGGTAGCAACTTTTCATACAGACCATTGCAGGTGCCTTATAAGTTTCATAGACAAAGATTGGCTTAGAAATCCGCACCTTGGAACTCAAGAACGCTGCACAAGTACGACCTTATAAAACGCTCCAGACTCATTGCTTAAAGTATATTTGTAGTATTTGGGCTTCTACTTACATCCGATATGAATTCCATGTCAATACTTTTTTACTTTACTGTTGGAATGAAAATCTTGCCTTGCTCCAGGAGGATTAAACTTGAAGAAGGCATTTGGAAATGTAATGAAACAACAGCAGTATCAAGCAGTTTACAGCTAATTAAAAAGGAAATAAGAGGGCAACCCCCTCCTTTTTTTCCCTGGCGGGTTTTAACATGCCTCCATCCTCTGTGTCCCCATTGTCCTCTTCTTTCTCCATTAATTAAAGATTTATCAGGGGATACATACATTACTGCCTAAATAAATTGATCACCTGTCTAGCCCAGTGACGCATCATTAAACGCTCGTCAAAGTCCACCAACACCACATCAGTCGGCCTGGAACTGCCTGCTCTCCTTCTGCTACAATAGGATCTACTGCTACAAAAGGCCGCATTGATTTCTTTCAGTGGACTAAGTCTTTCCTCAACACCCACACAAACTTTTAAACCACTGCAACTTCCACACTTGTAAATAAATGAGGATTAACACATGTTCACCTGATCATACCCTCCAATTATAGCATACTGACTGCCTCTCCCAAACTAGAGGAGGCCTGCAATAAATAATCCTTAAACATTCATACAATTCTTACGTTTTTTCCAAAATGGAAATCTCGGAGGTTAAACAGTGCAGACAGATTTAGGTGTTCTTGTTAATATGCTGCCTTCTGCGGTTGCCTTTAGCTTTAAGTGTGGGGAAGCGTTTGTCATGTTCTTGGCACAAACTCTGTCTTGTAAACAAGCAGAGATTTTTTTACTCCAGTTGTAGGATGCAGCCTATTAACTCAGAGTGCTGCCCATGAAACTAAATGTGAGGCCTCCAGTAACGCTTCTATACAGAAGGACTGTTCTTCCTCTCAGAGAGCTGTCACAGGACTTTAAAGGCAAGACAGAAGCAGGAATCACAACCTGCTGAAAGGAGTTCACTGGCATAATTACGGTTAGATGATAGAAAAACAATTCTGAAAGAAAGGAGTTTAAAATACAAAACATAGCATTTTTACATAAAAAATTAGGGCTCTTTAGCTGAAGATTGAAACTTCAAAGGCATCTTCTATAACGGTCTCTGTCAGATGTTGAACATATAGTTGCTGTAAGTGAATTTGCACTGAACAAGAAATGTCTCACAGACATCCATGCTAAAGATTAACGACATCAGAGGACTGACTCTGACGGTACTTAAGATGCTCCAATACGTTAAATATGTTCATATCTGTATGAATGGAAAATTTTTTGTCCAAAGAACTAAAGATTAAAACTAAAGATGTCCCAAGAACCAAAGATCAAAAACTAAAGATGTCTTCTCACAACACTGGTTTGTCTTCCTTGGCTCTCATTAATGAAAACTCTTGAAAACTAAGTGGCCTCACTTTGAAGCTCTTACAGCAGCCAGGCCAACAGCATTAAAGCTCTTAACAAGGAGTCTCATTCGGAGAATGCTTAACTTGCATGAGAAATGATTCATCCAGAAAGAAACATCTACAGTAAAGAGCTAAAAATAAAGCTGTGCGATGATCTCACTGCCTGACAAAAAACTTTATTTTTAATAGGTCACTTTGTTTGCACTTTGTTTTTGAGTGCAAAATCTTATTAAGGTAATCATACTAAATTTACTTCTTTGTTGGCATTTTGGTTTGATGTCTCAATAGTAAGCAGCAATATGTATTTGGATTCTTGTCATCACCAGTTAAACCTACTGTTAGAGACAACTCTGCTGTGCCTGCAAACAAAGCTAAAGGACTTATTTTGTGCATATCTTTCGGTGGATTTATGCACGTCCCTTTATATATTTTCTTTTTTTGGAAGAACAAATATTTGTATAAAATTATCCAGTTAGGACTATAAAACAACTGTTGGTCTGAAGAGAAACATTTTTGTAAACTTGCTATTGCAAATTTGTAATGCTTTTATTAGAAAAAAAGCAAAAAATAAATAATTTTTATCCTATTTAAATAAAGAACCTGAAAAGAAATAATCTAGTTACTTTCAGAGGGCATTTTAATTTAATATTGTGCAATCCCACGTGACAGAAAAAGCTCAGTGTACTAAGCTCTATGCCCCACTTCCACACTCCCAAAAGTAGCAGCAAAGTTTTAATATTTTAAAGGTGTTAGAGGCAAGTTTCAGTGAGAAAATGAGGCAAAACGGTTTCAGAGATGAAAGTATATATTTTCCAAATCGTACCATAAAGTGGTTTAAAAGATGTCGGTATGGCACCGCCATCAACTCCAAAATATTGCAACGTACAGCTTTTCGATTATTGGAGATGTGAAAAGAAAACCCTTAACCACATTGACAGCTGATTTTCTCCAGTTTTAGGAAGTTTAAGTCTATTGTCTAAATCAATTTTAGATAATCACTGGAATAAAAATAAAAACTCTAAATCTACAGTAAAATAAACAGAATTTACCCAAACATGTAAAAGGGTTGAAAAAGTACCAAAGGAAAATAGCATTCAGTTCAATTCTGGGATATTAAGAGTTTCCACATGACAGTGTGGGGTCCTTTAGCAGAGCTTGCCAACATTTAATGCACAGTTTGAGTCTCAAAGAAAACAAGGAATGAAAAAGAAGCTGGCAGAAAAGACGTCTGCTATTTCCACAATTTGGTCACCAGGTGCTGAACCAAATGTAATTTCCACATTTTTTTGTAACAACAGCAGGCTGTCTGTCTGGTTGCCAACGGGAGGCAGATTCACATGGCCTCTCATGCCCAAACACAAAAACATCCCAGCTTTGGTAGACATAAGGCAGTTTCCGCCCTCACTGTGATTTCACTGATATTCCAACAGGACACAATCCTGAGTGAAACCAGGCTCAAAGCTTATCGCAGCATTCCATGGTTGGGGAGCATAATTTCCTCAAATCACAACCTCTTGCTTCTACTGTTGTGTGGTGATGGTTTATGATCATAAGCAACAGATCTGACAGACAATTTTTGTACTGCAGTGATTTAGAAGAGTTGACTCCCATTGAGTAACTTCAGGTCCCTGCTTTCTTTTCCTTTTACTACCCATTCAGCAGCTAAGCCAACTTGTGGCATGGTGGCTTTGTGGCCAATCATATGTAAAGATATGGGATCAAACCATTTTGTGAAAACAGATAGTTTAAATAAAATACTTCATAAAATTAAGTATGCCTCTTTAATAACAGAACAAATGTATAAATATAGGCAAGTATAACCTCTGATCACAAAATGAATTATTAGCATACAAAATACTTGTATTGGCCAACTTAAAGGTATAGTGGAGGATAGTCGTGAATTTTTTAAAAGACCCGCCCTCTCCACTTTCCAAAAAAATGCATATGCACAACCCTGTACCCGCTCTCGAGAGGAAACGTCTATTAAACGCGTGTGAGAGCATGCACGAGCCCATGTCTCCTCGTGCACGCTCTGTTTAAAAGTTGCTGTTTGCATTGCTCATACAAGCTTACTTTCCAAAAGAAGATTTTTCCACTATGTCAGACTGGCCACCGGTAAGTAAAAATGGGGACGAGCACGTAGGACGGCCTTATGTAAATATATCACAAGAATGATTGACAAATAGGAGTCCATTTATTTTGATGATCCACCCAGAAAAACAACATCCTCCACTATACCTTTAAGCTAAAATAAGAGGTCTAGAATAATAATTATAGGCAGAGAACCAAAAGAGACGACTCTTTGTGTGAGAGCCAGCTTTCCAAAAAAGATAGTTCTTTGAACCTTAAAACAGCTTTTAGATTTTGGTATCAAAGTAATGCCATAAAGTTGTGATTCTTCCATCCAGCTGGTAAACAAACTACATCAGCAAAAAAACCACCATCTTCTCAAGATATCAAATGAAAAAATACCTCTTCAGAACTGACCAGAATTTCTGTTTAGTTACATCATCAAAGCCCCCAGAAACACCTCTTACAATATGTCAGAGATATGCTCCTCTAGAGGCGGCTGATGTGTTTGTGTGTATAATGAACTGGCTAGTCTGATATTTCATGTACAGCTGAATCATTCATCAAAGAAAATGTTTCAGAGCCCACTGTAAACAAGACCAGAGATAACTGTAGTTTCCCCTGGATTCAACGTTATGAGACAAATCAGAAATGTTCATTTAAGGATAGCGAAAATACAATTTTATTTTAAAATAAACCGGTTTACGTCTGGCAGCAGAGATGAAGCTCTAAAGAAAAGTTTTCTATACAGCCGCTTTATTCTTAGCTGAGATTTCTGTAAGAAAAGTTCAGTGATTCCTCAGAGTTCAAAACTATTCTATTCTTACCTGCAAGAACTAGTTCATGGTAAATGGTCTGTCCTTATATAGTGCTTTTTCAAGTCGAAGGACTTGACTAAAGCACTTTTCGCTGCATTCAGTCATTCACCTATTCAGACACTCACACACTGATAACTGCAAGCTATGTAGCCACGGCTGCCCTGGGGTTCACTGACAGAAGTAAGGTTGCTGTACACTGGCGCCACCGGGCCCTCCGACCACCATCAGTAGGCAAGTGAAGTGTCACTTGTTAAAGGTAATTAAAAATGTTGTTAGGAAAACAAAGTTTCCTGGCTGGTCTAAAACTGCCTTTATCAACATATGGGTAGCTGGGTTTTCATACACTGAAATCCAGCTATTATTCCTCTTCAGGTAGTGTTAGGCTGATTATTTATTTTTGCAAACACAGGCTGCTATATAAAAATAGTTGTTCTCCTATCCTCTTTCCATGAAAGCAATGGACAGTCCTCGCTACCATCAAATGCTTAGAAAGTTTAGAAAGCAGCAGGATTCGTAACTGAACCTTCCCAACAACTGTGAGCCAAACAACAAGGCAGCTTGGATCTTTTTACTTGGTGCCACCCAACCTATTAATACCTGCTGGGCACACAACAGCCCTGAATGAATGGCACACTGAGGAAGTTTTTAACTTTTGAAGTAGAGAAGTATGACGCCACTGTATTCCAAAAAATCCAAAGAACCTGCCAAATCCTTGTGGTACTGTTGTGCCCAACTGTCGGTAAAGGTGAGAAGCTAAAGACACCAGACCCAGTAATGTAGATCACCACAGGTCACTATCAAGGTAACCTGGGATTCCATTGCGCTTCAGCAGAACCACAGGCTGGTGATTTGAGTTGAACTGCTAAAATCAATTAACTTTACCTTCTTTCTAGTCAGATGTAAAGCCTAAGACAAATGTTTCGTTAGAGGTTGGGAAAACACAAATAACAAGACGCTGTACATTGGCAGTCGAAAAAAAAGGTATGATTCTTTGTATGCCTGTACTTGCCCTGCGATTGACCCTTTTGTTTTAAATTTCAAACTGGATAGTCTGAGAAAGGATTGACCTCTTTTGATGGATGTCTTCTGCTTCAATGTATGTGAAGTTCTTAAAAATATCATTTTAAATAAATAAATAAATCATTTTAAAGATACTCGGCTTCAACGATTCTCTCAAAAAATGGAAAATGTGTATGTAAAACAATTATTTGGTGTTTTTTTTTTTGCATGTTAAGATAATGACAATTCAGTGTCTAAACTCTAGTGAGGACATTCCCAATCAACTTTGACTTGGCGCAGACAGTCCCCGCCAATAATTCCTGCTTTTTTTCCCCCTCTTTCTGCTCATTTACTTTAGCTAACAGTGACTGGGTTTGGGTGCAGATGTTCGAGTTCAGAGCGTTTACAGTAAGTTCCCCCCCCACCTTTCTCCCAGTACTCAAACCTATGGTTGTAACATAATCGGCTCTATCACTTTGAGACATAATATGATTTCCCTTCCCTATTCACTGCGTACATGTTGGAGGAGAGACACACACAAAAACCCTCCTTTAATTTTAACAGGCAGCTAATTAGATATAAGTTTAAGTTAGGAGACAGGTTGATGAAGAAAATAGAAATGCCACCATAAAATCTGTTCTTTAGAAATATGGAGCTTTTTCAAGTTTACACAAGTTAGTATTATAATGAAGTACATTTGACAAAACAGCGTTTAAATATTGTGTTCTTCTTTACTAGTTAAAAAAAGCTCGACTTCTCAGAGGACCATGACTTACAGTTACATGTAAAAATTAACACATACTGTATCTGTTGTTTTGTTATTGAACAGACAGAGTCAGACCGCAGAACTTCTAGATAACTTGAAAATTTGTTTCACTGGCATCATTATAATAGTAGACAGCTTTATAAATGTTTTTTTTTCAACAGGGAACAAAGACACAAGTGGGGACAGCTGCAGATTTAAAGGTAAAACAGATTTACTGGCATATGCAACATATGTCTCTTAATTAAAAAAAAAAGTTTACAAGAAACGTTATCCTATGCTATATTTGAACTGCTATTTGTCTCTTGTAATTTAGCAAGATTCAGAAATACCTCTGGCAGCCTAGTAAGAGACAGATGCAGAGTCAGACTCACAGGTGAGACAGAGTTAAAATTGAGAAACCTACAAGAACTTAAGCACAAACAATACAGTAAAAACCAGCTTATCAATAATTTTTGAAATATAACTTTCAATACCTAAACTTTGGTTGCTAATGATAAATGGGACAAAATTCTTAGTTAGATTTTGCTGCTTGTTAAGCAGGATAATCACTGATGCAGCTGAAAGGAAACCATCTGTCCATCCGTCCGTCCGTCTGTCCATCCGTCCATCCTTCCATACATCCAATCATCAGCAATCATATCAGATTATCAGCTTGGATGTCTGAGACTTATAATTTGCACAGTATTGTGTTAGTATTTGTACTTTTCCAGTTTTCCATATATGTCCGTATGGCCGGATGGACGGACACACAGACAGAAAGAATGGAAATTGTGTACATAATAGGGATGCATGATATATCGCTGTTGGTATCAATAACGTCATAAGTCATTTTTTAATGTATCAATGTTTTTGAATGTATCCATCTAACTATCTATAAATATAAATATCAATGTATTTTGGCAGTCTTGGTTTTTTAACAATAGGAAAGAAATCAATAAATATATGTTTGGGCTTGTTTTTAGAAAATACAAAAACCTAATGAAAGCGTTCAGGTTGCATAAGTGTAGGTCCATCAGCCACCACCCTGGGAGTGTCCCCACCAACTCATCAAAATTGAACACTTGTGACAATTGAAATATTTTCTCATGCTAACAGAGGTAGTTAACTATGCTTTTCTTTGGTTCTGTTTCATAAATTTAAATACATAACCACTGAAACCAAATAAGTATGACAAAAGCATTGGATCCACTTGGAGGGCTACCAATTATTTCTCTGGTTGCTCTAAACCCTTTCAGAGATGAAAAACCGTGTATCCAGGTACAGCAGCAGAACAGGGTCTTTAAATAAGCAAAAAAGCTCTTAACTGGCTGAGCAATAGTAGTGCACTGCTTCAAAACAGCGATCAGTTTGAAAAACAAGAGGTTATTATGACTTCAAAGGATATTGCTAGCACCAAGGAATTGATCGGTGGTTTTAGTTTTATAAAGCTTTAAACATTCATCACTTGTTTAATCATAAAAAAACATGTTTTTGTATCTTTTATATAACAGCATCTGTCTGTCTTTCTTCATTCCAGCTTTTTCTTCAGTGAGTCAGATGAAATGCAAACATTATCGCCAGGTAATACAAATGCAGTCCTCTAAAAAAACCCTGTTGCTGTGACCTTTTGAGGGCTCTGCAAAGCGCTGCTGTATGCCCAAGTATCACAGTCGATTAAATGGCAATGTATTTCTCTTTTTCACCTCAAAAAGTATCAATTTTAACCGCTTCTGTTGCCTTGGAAATATCAGCATGCAGCATTGAAATATAATGGATTTTTTTTTTCTTTGCTTGTTCCATGGTGTGTTATCAAAAAAAAAAATTAATTAAACATTTTCTTTTTGATTTTTGTTCTTTAAAATTGAAAAAAACCTTCTTTAATTTACTTTTGGTTGTCTACTGAAAAGAAAACAAAAATATGTTTGAGGCAACTGCATGTTAAATTAGTTTATTTGATCAGTTTTATTTTAATAACTTGAAAAAACATTATTTTATTTTCAAAAGAAGTCCATTTCCTCCTATTGATAATCAGATTTGAGGTATTTTCTCCTCTGTTGTTGGATGCTAAGCAGCTGGAAGGGTTTTTGGTGACATCTTTTTATTTTAGACATTAGCTATAACCGATAACCATAGCAACCATCAGTGTTGAATATGTTACTGTATATGTTAAAAATTAAACATCTATTGTTATTACTACTTATATTTCTCAAAAAGTAATTGAGTTATTAGCAATAAACTTAATGACTGCAAAATGTCACTAGTAACCGTGCTAGGCTGTAGCTACTTGCAAACAAAAAGGCTGTACTTCATGTCTGTGTAACAGTATATCATGCAAGTGAATTCAGCATAACACTGACAAAGCAGATTGCAAAGTTATGAAAAAGCACCCAGTTTTAAGTCAGTGTAGTTAAGGGGTGAAATTATAAGAAATGCTAGACTTGGATCTGCAGAGATCTCTGTAATTGCCCTGTGCCTGTCCTCTTCGTCGGCATGAGCAATCAATGCATCCCAGACATCTGCCTACATTGCAGCTCCTCAGCCAATCATCATCACTTATGGCTTTTAGTCAGCTTTTCAGCTCTGTCCCTGACCTAAAAACAGAAAGAATTCCTCTACTGCAGCAAGAATAATCTGATTATGAAAACCAGCCTAATTGATCCAACCGTTTTAACCCACTACTAAAGAATTTATAGGTGATTGGGTCACCAATATGTGAAAGTAATTATTTAAATTACTTAGTTTATGAAATGAAAAGCTAACACGACGTAGTTACTCCAAACTTTTTTACAAAAAACTGAATAAAATCACAAAATCTAAAATAATAATATCCCGTTGTCCCAGAAAATTTTTAAAAGGATGTGCCAAGAAAACGAGAGGAGGAGTAAGGGGGAAGATAGGGAAGGAAGAGAGTTTCAGGCATATCTTAATCTATTATGGACAATGTGATTAGAGAGCCAAAGGCAAAAACGGTGTATTAGCATTACATTTGAACAACTAAAGTTGTCATCCATCCCATGTTTCCCTATAAGTTTCATCCCTGCATATTGAACTGTTAACAGTAACTTTTTATCCATACTCACCAACAGAATATACCAGGGTAATTTTGCTAACTGTTTACATCCCAGCATCTGTGGCATGTGATGTTGCTAAGCTACATTCAGCCAAAACTGCTTGTGTCAATATACAGTGGTTAATCATGCTTAATTCTGTTATACCTTCAATGCTTCACAAATGTGTAAGCTTCTCCAGCAGAGCAAGAAAATTTTGGATTTGTTTTATGCAAATGTGAAGCAGTAATGTTGAACAACTTTAAAGTATGGGCTTTTCTTGGACGAGAAGTCTGACAACAATATTGGTTTTCTCAACACAGAACATAACCCCTTTTTTAAGAGGAAATCTGCATTAAACAGAAGTGTCAGAAGACAGTAGACAAGGTAGCTTTGAGGCAACAGCCTAGGATTCACAGGAAGACAACACTGTTTCCATGGCCGAGTTTATGACTGATTATGTACAATTTGCAGCAGATGACACAGTCTTGTCAAATGAGCTGAGAATGGTGAGATTAGTTGATGTTTTCATGCAGAAATTAATGAAAACATTAAAGAAATTAAAGATAAAAAAATAATAGTTGCAATGAAATAATCAAAGCACAAGAATTGAGGTTCTCTAATCACAGCATGGATTTTTTTCTTTACAAGAAAAATGTAAACTGCCGTGGTAGAGTTTTAATTACTTAAAATATTGCTAAACTGAACGAGTTACACTAAATAAATAATGCAAAGAAAGGTCAAGTTAGCTAACAGTTATGAACAGGCCAGCTGACAGAAATGCTAGGGCCCTGAAAAAAGGCTCTGCCTTGTCTTGTTGGAAAAGCTGGGTTATAGCTCAGGAACTAGGACCCATATGATATCTGGTTGTTCAATAGGTTTGCCTAAATAAAAGATTTAGAGATGACTTATCAAGATATTCCTGCAAAAGGTCTGATGTTGCAAAGGAAGGTAATGGAAAGTGTTTGGAGCGTGCGCTTGTTCTGATGCCAGTTTGTTTCAGCCTTTATCCAGTCTCATGTAGAAGGACTGGTCATATTAGAGGTTATTTGCATTACAATAGGGACAGTTAGCAAGGCAGAGTGAATACACAAACTTGAAGAGGGGAGGGGGGCTTGTAGGAAAAGTGAAATTCTCCATGACTTCTAGTGTTAAAGGCCTAAAATGAAAGCATGCATTGACTCTGCTGTATGAATTCCTTGTCAGAACACTTCTATTCAGAATTAGAAAAAAAAACATAGAATCACAGATTGCCTCTCATCCAGGAAATCTATAAAGTCATCTGTCATAAAGCCATTCCATATGAGATATGAAAGATCCTCTGTCCCTAAAGCTTCCATTTAAGATTCCTTGGCATCAGCATTTAGGAAAAATCAAGCAGATTAGATTCATTCCAATTTATTATTTGATTATCTTTACTGCTGGATTCATATAGTTACAAGAAGCAATACTCTTTTATTTTTAAAAACATTGGAACACTTGACCTGTAACTTTTATGCATCATACCCCTGAAAGCAACTGACATTACTGCACTGTTGCAAAATGAAACAGTCCCTCTCTGTGTTGTGGAATCTAAAAGCAAGTCACTTCAGACCAGCAGATTGAGAAGTCATGGAATTAGCTGCAAAAAAGGCCACACTCCAAGATTGAAAACTACATCAGAGAGTGAATACTATATCTGATGAGGAATCATATGTTTATGTAAATGTAAATCCATTTTTTGTCCCAAAAATGGGGAAATTCACTGTCTGCATTTGACCCCTCCCCTTTGGGAGAAATGGGCTGCCATTATGTGGAGCCCTGGGAGCAGTGTGGGTTAAGGGTTTTGCTCAAGAACACAAAGGTGGAGTTGGTGGGGATCGAACCAGCTACTTGCAACCTTCTCAGAGCACAAGCAAACTTCTCTAATCCCTGGGCCAACACTAGCCACAGTTGTACACTTTTAGCATAGTTAGCTGTTTGTATTTAGGAGGAGTTGAGAGTAGAATAAAGTGGCAGTCCAGGTCACATGACTGATTTAGCGATTGATCCGGTCCCCTCAAATCACATAGGCGAGTCTGTGAAAATGACACCCAGCACTGAGTATTCATATACATATTGGCCTGATTGACCGGTTGTAAAAATTTAGTCATAGTATATGTTTACAAGTTTATAGCTGAGAAGGATAATTTCTGCTTTGGCCACTCTGTGTTTGTCTGTGGCAATCTGAAGCAGAGTGTGACACTTGTAAGCATGCAATAAAAAGGTATACAAGTACTCCCTGACACTACTTTAAACAGATTGCCTTGAAATTCTGTGCAAAGTGCAATAAAGACAATATGAGAGACAAGAAAGTGGCATACTGTAAGCTGTAGCGGAAGCTGTAACAGACCAGTATGAGAAATGTGTGATCTGGAATGAAGATAACAACAGGCTTCAAGTAGGAGGAGGTTGAACATGTGGATGTCTGCGCAGAGCCACTCAACTAAATGGGTTTAGTTCAGGAACCAGCTCAGCTTCCTTCTCTCCTGGCCACAGGAATAAACAGACATTTAACCCTGTTTTGAAGCTTCACTGTCACACCTAATTTTTTGTGTTCAACCTCTGTCATGGACCCTGCTATTTCTTTTTGTTTTTTTCCCAACTAAGGCAGAACATGGTATTGCTCTATTTCCCTCCCTCTTCCGCCTGCCAGCAAGTGCCTGATACAGATGTTATATGCCCCAGTTCTGAGGGACTATGCAGAGCAGCTCTGTGGGATTCTACAATACCTCTTTGACCTTAGCCTGAACCAGGGGATTGTTCCAGAGTTGTCCAAGACCTCCTCATCAGCCTCTAACAACTGTATACCTGTTCTACTGGCAAAGTACACCATAAAGGTTGTTTTATTTTTTCTTTGAAAGCTAATCTAAGCTGTCAGTTTCCCTTGGTTCACCAGATTCCCAGAGACGGAACCAGTACGAAGAATACAACCAGAGCGAGGCAGCGGCTGTTCTGTGTCTGCCCTAAAGGTAGAATGGGGAAACAGTTCTTCTAGGTCTAAATTAATGCAGCTTTTTTAAAAGCAATACTCAAACCTCTTTAGAGCATTCCCTACTTTATCATTTGTCAACATTATTTTCTGTCTTCCATTTTGATAAAAAAAAAAAAAAAACTTGTCTCCCTGCCTCCTTAACTTGAACAGTTGTCAATTCATGATATATTCTCATCTCCTAATTTTTATACTTAATAATTTTCCCTTGTAAATGAGACAACAGTATTGAAGAATTTAAGATTTTACTGTGATCAGTTTCGGCAATATTGGAATCGGCAGATACCAATTTTGGTAATCGGCTCCCAAATTAGGAAGCGATGCATCTCTATTGAGTAAGCCAACAAGTAATCATCAGGAACCCTTGCCATTGCAATCAAACACGAGCTTTAACAAACCCTATAAGATTTAGACAAGGCACATTTTATGGTGAGGACCATTTTCTACAATGTTATCACTACATTTGATACAATTCACCCTTAGTTGCTTGTCAGAAACCTCAGAAGATTCAGGTAGAAACTTTAATAATTGCTTAAATCAAAAGCTACCTAAGAAAAAGACCACAGCTTGAGACCACGAATGTTTAAACCAAGCAATCAGAAATCTCCACAGGAGACTTTATTCTCACCATTCGCTCTGACTTTGTTCCTTTTAACTACAGATTACTTTCAGCTGCAGAAATACTGTGATGATGCTGCAGTCATGGGGTGCATCGGAGATGGACAATAGAGTAGGCTCAGCTCAGAGAGGTTGTGGACTGCTTTGCGTCCATGTTTGTGGGGAGAAACAGTCCTATTCTCAATGTAAAAAAATAAAAAAGATAATTATAGATTTCATGAGAAAACAGAAAAAGGTCAAACACTTGTACCATCATGGGAGAAGATGTGGAGGAGGGTAAATACAAGGGTCTTCAACTAAACAGCAAACTGAACTTAAGACACAGCTGTGAAGTGGTCTACAAAAAGGGACTGAACAGACTGTATTTATTAGGCAAGGCAAGGCAGGGCAAATTTGTTTGTATAGCACAATTCAGTACAAAGACAATGCAAAGTGCTTTACATGATTAAAATATAGGAAAATAAAACAGCATTAAAGCAAGTAGGAAAAAAATGCAGAAATAAAAAAAAGAATATTAAAAACAGTCGGACTAAAGAAAATAAAAAAGTTGAACTAATGATGTTTCGGTTGAACTGTCTAACTAGAACAGTCTAAGGCAATCCCAAACAAATGTGTTTTTAGTCTTGATTTAAAGGAACTCAGGCTTTCCGCACTTTTCCAGTTTTTTGGAAGTTTATTCCGGATAAGTGGAGCATAGGAACTAAATGCTGCTTCTCCATGTTTAGCTTCTTAAAGGAAGCTTCGGTCCTTTAGAGAAGCAAGGTTTAAAGCAAGGTGTTGAATATCTTCTAAAATACTGTTCTGGAGAGTGTGATTTGCACTAAAATCATCTGTTGTGGTAGAAACCTGAAAAAAATGACTTTAAGAAGTTCAGCTAATAAAGAAGGCTGGCTCTGTTCTATGGATTACTGTAAAACCTTATGAGATTTTACAAAGGAACAATTCCTTATTCCTTATATGCACAACCCTGAGAATCAATTTCATCAGAGTAGAGTACTTCTAATAGACTGCTACATGAAATACATTTACATGCAAATAATGTATTTTAATTAGGCTTCAAGCCAAAAGTAAACATTTCTGTCATCAAACAAGATGTTTTTGCTCTATACCTTAATCTTTGTTCAGTTTATTAAACAAACTGGAATCAGATGATGGATCTCTAACCCTACTGTTTTTAGTTTTTCGCTCTTGGTATGTGTACCATAATGAAAGCTCAATGCAATTTCCATTCATTTTGGTTGCTGCTTTTGTATTTTATCAGCACTGTAATAACCATTGGAAAACACATTTAGTTACCGCAGAAGGTGTTACAGTTTTATCGGGTACTATTTTGAGAAAAAACAAACCAACTGTTCTTTCTCTGGTTCAAGCAGAATGAAAGTCTAATGTGACTTCTCTATCAGACATTATCAACAACACTAATTACCAAATAAGACCTGTGGTGGTGATAGCAACATATTTCCAACAAAACAGCATTGCTAGAGGAATCAGATCAACCTTATATAGATTCTAGTGTGTTGACATACTAATGGGTAAAATGGTTGGAACCAACTGTTCTTAATTAAAGCAGAAGCTATTATTGCTATTATGCATAGAATAAATCCTGGAAAATAGAAAACTGTGTTTTCCATAGGGGCATGTGGAAGCATTTTACAAGCTGATAAAGATAAAAACAACTAAGTCCATGTTCAAATTGAATTTGCATATATCAAAAATACTAAGATGTATACATCTCTCCTGTTTTATAAAATTACATTTTTCAAACCCTGAGGGTTCAGGCATCTTCTGTCTACATCCTGCAAGAGCTGTCGGTCAGTTGTGTATGTTGGCAGCAAGTCTCTATTATCTGACACTACAGGTTGAAGCAAATATTACCAATAAGTCAGCATTCTCTTTTATAGAAAGCCTAGGAGTGAAGTATAAGATTTATTGTGTCCCTCAGAAAATAAAAAGTCTATACCACTATTGCCCATTTATTAAATACCTTCCCTTTTTTGTAAAAATATATCGACACACTGGAAATTTTAGTAAAGCACCAGGCTGTCCATTCAATCTCTGGTGCCACAATTATTGCCCATGCTTCAAATATAAACATAACAGATTCATTGTTTCATTCCGATTTTAAAATGATCAGAGGGTTTATGAACTTTTAATTGGTTATCCATGACTGCTCATTTCCCTGAAAAATAAAAATGACAAACAATAGAGGCTTATTTAATAAAATGATACTAAATATGTCCAAAGTTATTAGAAACAACAGTAGAGAGCGGCTTCATCTGGTCATTAATTAAATTTACATTTGGTAAAAGACTTTTGCAGTTTAATGAAGTTTTGCACTAATAGCGAAGGGAGCTGAATCACAATTAAAATGAAATATACACCAAGAAATCATCTAGTGAGTGGAGTGGAGCTGATTTTCAGCTTGACTGGCTCTGATCCGTGACCAGCAGGTTAACCACTTGAAAACTCAACCCAATCTTTTTTTAATTAGTAAATACACCATAAGTGCATCATAAGTGTAGTATGTGATGCTGACAAAACCTGTCTTTGTTGTAAACAAGCAGTGATGTAAAGAGGCTCTGTTTCTACCTTTTTAGGTTTTTAAACTTTTTCAGACTAGAAATCATGGGAATTGCTTAACATAGAGACATAGCTGGCCATGCTAAACATGCTACTTATGCCTGTGTGATCAGCATGGAAAGCCCCAAGATCCACATATTTTATGCACGTCCGCAAACGGCGGCTGGGGCCCTGAATCAGCCCCATACATCTTTTGCCAGAAATATGATTTTATTTTTTAACAACAATTTCCTCAAGAAATCACAAGTTAATTTTATCTGTGTTTTATTCCATTCTATAATTGGTACAAGAAGGTCAGACAAAGTGATTTGTATTTGTAAAGTGATCTGCAGCTGATTTTAAATGGGTGCTCTAGCAAAGGAAGCTAAAAAAGTCATTAATAAGCTTATATTTTTAAGCATGATCAAATATTTTATAATTTTTTTTATTAGATAAATAAATTTCCTTTCTACATTAATTCTTCAATCAAGACTAGTTAAAATCTATATTTACAGTCTCATTAAAATTGTACCATATAAACAATGCAATGAGGTAAGATTAACATTGGGTGTGGGAGGGCACAGAGTGTCCACGAAATATGAATGTCAGAGGTGAAGGTCTGTATTCCTTTAGCTCATCTCAAGGCTGTCAGCTGACCTTATTCCGATGTAACATGACAACTTAAATCTTAAGCCGAATGATAATTAATTTTGACTCTAGAATACAGGTCTTACAGTTAATGCTCCCTGACACACACATAGTTATGTCACAGGTGCCCTTAAAATAGTTTTTTTCTCCCTCCCCCATTTTACAAAAGGAATGCATTTGCAACAGCTCATTTGTTACAATTACTCTAAGAATATCAGAAATTAGCTAGAATATGTTTTCAAATAAAGCTGGGTGATTGGAAATACATAGGTAATAGCCCTATTTTTTAAGTCAAAGACAATTAGGTATGATTTTAATGTTTCTCTAAATGCTGCAATACCCAGATCATTCTGCACAATGTTATCTAAAACGAGTCTATTTAGCTTCACGAATTTCAAGAACTGACAATTTTCATGCTCCAGCTTGTGCTCTGATGTTTGAACTCTTAATTCTTAATGAGGCTTTTCACACTTGGAGAGAGGTGATGTTGGAAAATATGCTGAGGTTTTTAGTTTCCTACCTAAACCAGAATTTTATCTCTTTCCTGCTTTGCTTGAGAGGATCACCTCTTCTATTCTCACTAATGTTGAGCATGTCTCATTGAGAACTAAATTACAAAGAGGAGGGCACATTTTCAAACACGCAAGAACCACAATTTTTTCATTAGTCAGCAATGACTTTGATTTTGTCTCCGCCAAACAGTCATGGATCAAGAGAGAAAATATTATTGAAAAGTAGACAGTCAAAACCCTTCTAGGCTGAAAGGTTTGACCCTGACAGCCTCCCTGGACTCCGAATCCATTAACGCCAAACAATGACATCTATGATCATTTTACGCCCAGCCTTTCATATTTGGCAACAGCTGTGCCACATGTTTTCCCCACAATCCAACCAGAGAGAGCTACAGCTGTATGAAAGTGGAAATGATTTAGGGTTGGCCCTCCCCACTGCCCCTGTAATCACTGGAGTTAATGTGACGCAGGAAAGCTTTTAAAAACTGCAACAGTACTCCATAAATCCAGCCTGACTCCTGACCTGCCATTTCCCCTCTCTCCTGTTTTCCCAACTATCTGCTTGTTTGAACCCTCTCTGGTCTCCACAGTTTCAGACAAACACACACATTATCCCTTTTATTTTGAACTAGTCAGTCCATTCAGCTACCTCTTCACACCAGCAGCTGCTCTTTATTCTGTGCCATTCCACTCCTCTACCGCAGGGCAGCCGCAGCTAGTAAATCATCTCCGCAGCTTGTTACCAGTTTGTCCCTTGACATTTCTTCAGCAGAGTTGTGTAAGTGGACATGCCACTGAGTTTTTAAAACCACTTAACATGCTTTCTGTGTTGATTTTAGTTTCCAGCTGAAAAATATTTGTGCAGAGTAGGTTTAACAGAGGGGAACCATGTAACCCTGATGCAATGTTTGACTACACCAACCAGGGATATAACCACTGGGAAACCAAAAACATGCAAAGTGAGCATTCCGCATAAAGATTTGATTAGGCTGTGCTTAGAATTCTTACTCCCATTTTCATTGAAAAAACCAAGCAAATAAATAACTGCAAACATATAAATATATATCAAAGAATAGGCGTCTGAGTAAAAATGGAGTCATTACTCATGAATCAATACAATTGGTGAAGGCATGTTTCTGTTTAAAAGCACAGCTTGGATGAGTAATACATTCTTGAGCTGTCATTTGGTGCACAGTCTCACTGCCTCCGCTTGTTGCTGAAAATAAACTCAGAGGAAGCTGCAGGATTTCATCAAGATTTTGGTGCTTTTTCGGCTACATTAATTATCCACAAGCCCTGCTTCACAGTTGTTATATTTACAGCTTATCTTACATTAGCTTTACTGTGATAAAGAATCTCCTGTAGACAATCTAGCAGGGATAAACAGACGCATTTGAAACAAAGCAGCATGGCTTTTTTGCTTTCTCAGAAAGTTATCACGAGCAAGAAGAAAATATGCCTATTTCTAAATATAAGAAAATGTTTAAAAAAAACAAAACAAAAACAAATGTAAGTGCTAAATGTTTTGCAAACCAAACCCTATATTTTATCACAAGTGACAAACCAAAGTAAGCAAGTCGCCCTGAAGAATTTTGAACTGTATGCAAGCTTATTTGTCAACAGTCAATGGTTTGATAATCCCTTTTTATCTTATGGCAAAAGCCTTTTGGATTCAGAAACCAGGCTTGATAAAATAGCATTGGAGGCTTTTTCTCCCCCTGTGGATGTGTTAAAATTTGTAACTGAATGAAAGCTAATAACAGTACAAAAAAAAAAAGAAACCAGTATTGTTGTATTTCTTAGATTGTAACAAAGATGAGGTAGAGAAAAACTTAAAAGTAAAATTAAAATCAATCAATAATAATATTGTTAAAGCAACAGAATCATCAATCCTACTTCCCTGTAGGCAAAATGACAACCAAGCCTATACAGTGGAGTAATGAGACAACACTGCATCAACAATTTTACGTCTCAAACAGCTGACCAAGTGAACCAGAGTCGGATTTAGCTGACATTTGCTAGGCTCTACAAAACAGAGTTGGAATTACAATTGGCTCTTGAAACCTAAAATAAAAATTAACTTAAGCAAGAAAATGTGGCCTGATGAAAAAACAGAAAGCCAAATCAGCAGATGATTTTCTGTATTCTTTCTTTATTCAATCTTTATTTCTGTATTTGGTAAATTTTTTTGTGGGTTTATAATGGTCTAACAGTGTTTTATCCTGTGTTATAAAGTGATATTTCTTTCTGCATATCATCATTTTGCTACTACTGCTTCTTATAAACAACAATTTTTTTTTCTTCTTTCAGTTTCACATATTTATTTTATTTATTTATGTGTTTATTTGAACAGGGACAGTGCACATTAATAAACATTTCTGTAAATGAGCCAGTGTTAGCTAAGTAGCTAATTTTCAACTGTAGTCCCTGGGCAAGGTTTAAAATGCCAACATAATAAAAACAACAACATTAAAAATTAGTGCAAACAATAAAATACATAGTTAGTAATCTACATAAAAGTTGGACATTGATCTGTAAAAAAACAAAGACGTTATTATAAATATAAGATTTAAAAAACATTGATAAAAGTGCATCAGACAGGCAGACAGAAGTTATTGATTATGATTACAGGTTTGATTCTCCTGTAACCATGCTTTTAACTTGTTTTTGAAAGTTCTGTATGTGTCTGCATTGCGTATATGAGTTGGAATGGTGTTCCAGGACTGAGCTGCTCGCACTGAGAAGGCTGACTGACCAAATGAGCTTTTTCTCAGTGGGACTGTAAGGTTATTTGAAGAGACAGATCTGGTGAGTCTGCTACCTTGTGTGAAAAAAGCAGTAAGTGGTGGTGGAGCAAAGCCATGTAAAATTTTAAAGACCAGATTTGCATCATGAAATGTAACTAAATTTTCCCAGTTTAACAGGACATGTTTGTCCAGTATACTGCAATGATGAAAACGAAAAGGTTTCCTGTCCAAAACCTTTAGAGCCTGCTTGTAGACAGACTGGATTGGTTTTAATGTTGTTTTACAGCCCTGTGACCAGCTGCTAAGACAGTATGTTAAATGAGGCATAATCATTGCATTAAAAAACAATTTTGCTGCATCTGTGTTCAGATTATTTCTTATGTATCTGAAGTTTACAAGGTTGAGTTTGACTGTTTGAGTGACTTTCTTTACATGTTTTTTAAATGTGAAACTTGAATCCAGAATGAGTCCAAGATATTTATACTCTGACACTACTGTGATGGACTGGCCTGCAACAAACACATCTGGGTCTGAGCAGTTTGATACTCTTTTTGTAAAGAACATAGATATAGTTTTTTTAACATTTAAATGTAAGCATGAATTGTGGAGCCATTTTGATACATGTAGCATGGTTTCAGAGAGTTTTTTGGCTACTTCTTCCTTGGTCCTCCAGCCGGTCGGGCACCGCCACGCCCGTCAATCCAGGTGACGCCAACTGCATCCCGCGCGGCACGCCACCGCCATCGCCACCGGTAAGGACGGTGCCATCCGTGTTTGCTTGTGCGTCGCTGGGGGCAAAGGCAGAGATAGGCCCCGGGCATTGGTGAACGTCTCCGGCAAGTAGCAGACAAAGTGTGATGATAAGTTTGTCGCTTCGCTGGCATTTGGCTGTGGTGATTCTGCGCTTTTTGGCATTAGTCCAGTACAAATGAATGAATGTGTCCATCAGGACGTTATCTCCGTATCCCAAGTGATTGCCAGGCCTCCTGTTGTTGCGAGGTAGGCGTGCAGATTGAACCATTTGGTTGGATTTGTTGTATTGTGATCTTTCATAGTTAAAAAGTGGCCCAATATCTGAAAACTTTAAGATCAAACTTTAAACCAGGAGCGCTGTTAGTACGCCTGTTCTGCCGGCCGCCATCTTTCGATGCATAGAAGATCATTGCTCTGGTCCCATAATATTACATACATAAATTCACAACCATTGTTAGACTCTACATGGAAAGCTTAAAGTTATGTACACTGGAGTGCATAAGCTTTAAAATATTTAAAGTCTAAGATTTAATTAGGAAAATAAGTTAACTTATTCAAAAGTTCAAACTTAAGTAATAAATCAGAACATAAGTAAAGGGATATTTCTTTTTCAGAGAATTACTGATGTAGTGATATGATGCAAGGGTATAAACTTTCAAGCATCAACCTAATTACAGTCAGCAGTTCTGATAATGATGGATAGGTTCACATACCCACTCATTTCTATATTTAAAGTTGGTTCTTTTCATACTTTGAATGTTTATTAGCAATCAGCGTGTCGGTTGAATAAAACCTGTAGAACGAACAGCCTGTAATAGAGGTTCAATTCTGTGGACTTAGAGAGATTAGTTTCTAATTGAAGGCTCATAATTAACAGCCAAATTTCATATGCATTTTAAATCTACATGTGTATAAGACCTTCTTTGGCTTTAGTCCACTTATATTCAGTCACTGTTTTAAGGAGATATTGGAGGTTTCATAGTTACTTTAATGGGTTAAGAGGAGCTCTTTGGTTAATTCTATACGCAAAACATGCAGCGAAAATTATGACAGAGAGGTTCTCTTTCCGGGAAGAAATGTCATTAGCATAGCAATACTAATTCAAGTATTATGTCATAATCTTCTTCAGAAATATTATTACTGCCACAATCCGGGAAGTTTCTCCTTTTGTCAGATCAGAGGCTTATTTTGGTCTTTATTATTCTGTATTGATCTTTAATCCTGTTGGATTCTGCAAAACTCAGAGAGGACCGAAGGAAAGCAGAAGACGGTTCCTTTCATTTGTGCAGGTGTGTAAGTCTTTGTTAATCTCTCTTGCACAGTTGCTGCCATTGATCAAACTTGCCGTCTGTAGCACAGAAGATTTTTTAATAACAATGAATAAATGTACATATGAAAGCTCCCATGAGAGCCTTCATTGAAAGGATTCAGGGGTGCACAGTGGTGCAGCTGTTGGCACTGCTTCCCAGGAAGAAGGCTGGTGACATTGTGTTGACATTGCATTTTTCTATTTGTGCTTTCTCTTTGGATTCTAAGGTTCAATTCAAGACTCTAAAGAGATGTACGTTGGGTAAAGGAGCACTCTAAATTGACTTTAAATGTGAGTTCCTGTAAGCTTCTGTCCCTTTCTTGTTGCACTAGTGGCCTTTACTTAGCAGTTGATAGACTTGAAAGGGTTAGAGAGAGAGAAAAGACATGCAGGGTTCGAATTTGAAACAATAACAACGGCATTGAGAGCCAGCCTTGTGTGCTCTCCCTCTACACCAACTACCTTGCATGGGGTCTCTGTCTTTGATTGATTCAAACTATAAAGCATAATTTACATCCAGTACAAAACAAAATAAGAAAAAGAAAGAAAAAGAGTGACAAAAAAAAAGCAAGAGTCTAGAATACAACTCTAATAAAAGCATTAGATACTTGTGAACAGAATGGATGATTATGAGCTGGATCCTGCATTTTACCATCAAGAAATGCAGTGTTCTCTACATTTTCAATATACTAAAATTCAGTATATCAGATGCTTAAAATTTGATATCAGATAAAGGAGAGACAAGTAAAAAGAAAATGTATATATGATTTATTAAACCCAGCTAACCTGGTTCTATGTGTAGAAGCAGTTAGTGGTTTTGCCAATCTCTTGGATGCAACCACAGTAATTAGAAAGTCTTTTACATCACCATAGAGGAGTTTTGGTCTACTGTGATTTAAATTCAACAGCATTTGAGAGTTTTCTTACATCATAAGCCCACTAAGATAATCATTCAGTTTCTAAATGGAATTTAAATTCAAATGTCAATACAAACACTCTAAAACCTTAATCGTGTTTTAAGCCATTTAGAGGTGCTCCAGGTATACGTTGGATCTTTTTCCTGCTGCATAATTCAAGTGGTGTGGGTGGATAATTTATTTTCAGGATTTCCTACTGGAGAGTAGAATATATAGTGGTTCAATGACATAAAGTGTCCAGATCCCAAATAACTTGTCTGCTTATTAGTATTGTGCTCTTTTCTCTGAAAAGCTTTATCCGTTTTAAAATTTGTTAATTAATATGGAAACCTTCCAAAACATTTCCATTTGTTTTGAGTTGAAAAAAAAAAAAATTGAAGTATTTGTTCTTTTTTATAAACAGGGATTTGGAAGGAAGGAAGGAAGGAAGGAAGGAAGGAAGGAAGGAAGGAAGGAAGGAAGGAAGGAAGGAAGGAAGGAAGGAAGGATCTTTTACCTTCCTCTATATTTGCGCAAAGAGACAGAATTGTTCCCTTTTTTTCCACACAAAAAAAAGAGAAAATTGGGTAAACCCATCATCTGCCTTCCAGTTACTAGCTTGTTGTTCGTACCTGATGCTTTCCAAATTCAGAGAATTTAACTGTCATCCTGCTGCCCTCTTTGTCCCCGATCTATAACACTTTTCTGGTCCAAAACTATATCAACAATCTAACCATGCTGCTGGGAGTGTGGAGCTTTAGAAATATACACTTTTGTTACTCCGCTTTTACAGAATTGTGAAATATACCCCAACAATGACTCAGAAAAAACATTTCTAACATTCATAATATGTGGCTGACCTAAACTGATCTTTCTTGAGATCCAACTCAGTTGAAAATAATGTGACTTTTTTTGTTGCTGTAATTGTTAGGAGTAGAAGACATGGCTGTCGTGCCACAGACATGCGAGAGACTATAAACAGCACTGCTGCAGGATTAGTTACCATGGTTATACTTACAGCAGTTCTCACTCTTTTAGGCAGCCCACAGGGCTTTTTGTTTCGTTTTTATACAGTAGACTGAGACTGAAAAGGGGGATTTCACATTTAGGCCATATACAAAATTTTCAATAGGAGACAGATTTATAGACCCCTGAATACATAATTTTCTTTTCATATCACATTAATTCTTCCGTGTGAATATTTGATCAAAATTTACCTTTATCCTAATTCAAATGGTTATAGTTTGAGTTTTAGATCTTAAACCTTTATAGAGTAACGTTAGATGATAATATGAATAATGATTTTTGTCCATGTGAATACTGAAAAAGTCTAAACTTCTGTCAGTATATGTCATGTAAAAAATTTTGAATGTTTAAATATGACAATGGGCATGGACAATTTTTGGCAACAGCAATATTGTAGATGTTTTAATCTCTCAAGTCTTTAAAGTATTTTAACAAGAACAATCCAACTTCTCATTAACCTTTACTCATGATATAGTATACTGTATTTCAATTCAATCCACATTTCTATCTGATTGGTTAGCACCATGGTCAGCACCAAGTGATGTCTCCTCACCTGCTGGGAGTACAGGTGAGTTGAACTTAAGTGAAATTGAATTTGAGCTTTGTAACATCCAGTCAGATGCATTAGACTGTTCATCACCATTGACTCTAAACGAGCGATAAAACCCACAACCTCTTACCACACGATTTTCTGTTGGACTGGACACAAAATCTAATCCGGCATATTCAGGCCTTAAAACTTGAAAGGCTGCCATAAATAACACTGCTGCAAATTGAGATTAGTGGTATTTGGTACAATCCATGATGTACTGCTATATGGATTGAGTCCCTCCAATAACAAGACAGCCAATCATGTTGCAGTATTGTGGTTTAGGGAGGGACAGATAGCTGTAAAGAAAACATAAGCTGACAAGTCAAAATAATCATGATGGTGCTGGAGAATGTATGCATAGCTGCTTCTATCACATCTTTTCTGTCACAATTTCTAAAAGGTGAAGCAAAAGAGTTTGGGTTTCTCAGGTCCTTTTTTTGCTATTTTATTTTTAACCGTAATTGGCTAAAACCAAACTCTGGAAGACCGGTACTTTGTGTCGTTTATCTCCCTAAACAGATTTGATGAGAGCATTCCCAGTTTAATAATGCATATAACAAACCCTGAGTGCTACACATTTCAAATCTGTTTTACCAGGTTGCATATGAACATATGTGCATGTGCATGTCACTATATGCGGAATAAAGAGATTTGGTGCATGTGCACTTCTCTTAGGTGTATGCTCATAAATAGTGATCTAATGCATCACAGTGGCATTGACAATAGCAACCCTGACAGGCAGTCAGAGAAAAATCTTGAGGGGTTCCCACCCAGAGTGAAACAGAAGTGATTCTGGGATGAGATTTGGGGATTTGGGGAGGTGGCAGGATAAAAGTGTGAAAATCACCTTGACCAAGGGCATCCCTCACAAATCAATATCTGAAAATAGATGCCAAACAGTGAGGTGCTACATGCCTGAGCTGGGTTATTGTAAGTATAGTGGTCCTAAACAAAGCCAAATGAAAAGCAGCTCGGCTGTTTTTTTAATCTTACTACAGACACAAGATCCAAAAAGCAGGTTTTAAAAAGCACTACTAAGTATCACGCACTACTAAGTATCACACACATTCAAATAGTTCTATTTCAATTTCTAATGAATAGGTTAGCTTTCTCTGTGTGAGCTCCTGTCAGTTATTTATGAGCATTTTTTTCCTTTGGTATCTAACCATAGACACTTGATTGAGCTTGGCTTTGATACAACACCACCGACAGTTTAAGAATTTCAGAATAACTAAATAGCAATTATTATATAGTTATATTATATATATATTATATAGTTAGAAACAATGGCTAATTACTGACTGACATATATCATGACAGCAAGAACCTCGTATTAATTTTTGGAAAGACTACTAGCTTTACCGTTGTCCACTAGACAGTCATTAAAACTCCAAACAATCAGCATAAGCAGTGAAATCTCATAATAAAAAAAGCTGTTCAAATAAAGTTGAGAAAAGATGTGTGTTATTAAGTAGCTGGCAGGTTTTAAAAAGCCACCACATATTTACATGTCAAACTGATGTACTGTAGCAACGGCTACAACTGTTGCACTAAATAAGCTAATTCACTCCTAAATCTGAAATAACGATACATAAAAATATTTCTTGGTTAGAATGGTATAAACCCAAAGAGGAAATGAATCCAAGTCACTTCAGGTCCAGTAAGTCATTTCTAGAGTCTAAGGTAAGCTTGGGGATCTATGTAATCTGCTGGAGATACCTAACTGGATTTTATAAAGACCAGTTTTAGAGCAATCATTCAGAACTTTGTGGTTTTCACCGCTGATTTCATAATCACCAAAGATTAGGCACCTGGCCCAATTTCCAAGAGTATCCAGATACGGACTGCTCATTCATATCCCGCACAACCACTATAGAAACTATAGGTATCCTTTACTCACACAGAGCAAGGCTTCACTTCTTGTATTATTTTAACATTCCTCTTGGATTTGTATAGTTTTCCATATTAAAAATATCGATTAACAAGTTAAAAAAAAATAAAACACATAAGGAACTTCTGTTTAAATAGCGGTTATGTAAGTTTTAGTATGTATATTTTGCATTACACTGAATCAGGATACTTATTTGATTCAGTATAATGACCAGAGGCAACACTTTACATAGCTGAGGGAGCGTGGAATGGAATGGAGAGGATTATCTGCGAACTCAGGCAGGTTAATCCAGTCATGCTTGTACAGTTTGTGATGTCTGGGTCATATGGAGCGGAATGGGTTCCTACTTTAAGAAATATTATCCGGTGGGAGTTTCAGACTCAGATAAAACACCTGATAGAACCCAGCCTGACTTTGGCTGACATTTACATTTTTTTTTTTTGCAAAATGTGCATCTTTTTTGCTTTTCCTGGTCCACAGACACATTTCCATTCTACATTCTCAGCTTGTATTTATGTTCAGCAGTAGCCATAAAACCCGGATCCTGTCCTTGCACACCTTGGACCCATTGATGCATTTGATGGGGGCTGCCAGCGGTCTGACTAGATTTAGCTCATTTTTCATCTTTTTTTCTTCACTTTTTCTTCTGCTCACCGCAAAACAACCCCAACTGTGCAGGAAGCTTTGGAAAAGGAGTTAGGAATGATTGTGCAAGCATAGATGTGTGAATGTCATTCAAAGTCAGTGACAGCTTAAGTATCTGGGTGTCTACATGCATATTTGTAGGTTTATCTATGTGTGAATAAGCGAGTGGAGCAATAACTCACTTGATGCAAACAGACCTGGAGTGACAAGTGTCTTCTCCCTTCCATTTTCGGTTGATTGACACGATTTATAAGCCAACCAAATCATATTAATTCTCCACAAAGCGTCTGGTCTTATCTTAAACAAGAAGCTTGGAACCTCTTTTCAGGTGTAGATTTTCATCAGGTTACCTACAACAAAGGGTAAAGTGTTCCATAATTCAGCTTGGTGATTGACGGCTGGGTCTCTGCAGCCACAGCACAATAGAGAGGAGAGGGTATTGAAAGCAGGTAATAATGGACATTGATACTTTTTTGTAACCCCCCCACCCAAGAGAGCACAGTGAATAACTAGAATGAGGGCATGAGAAACAATAACCAAAGATCTTGTCCCTCCCCACTTTGCCATCATTCCGCTTCAAAAGAAGATAAACTCAGATGAACTGCTTTGTTTAGTGGTGGACGGCCCATTCTCAGCTCCCTCATTTGTGAAGCAATTCCTTTGAATGTCTGCTCTTTCCTATCCTCACTTGTCCATTAACTATCTTTTGTTCTGTCTCAGTATTTTCTATTCCATCACATATAGATCCATATAAATATAGCATTTTTTTAAATAGTTGCATCTGTGGTAAAAAGTTTATAGGTCATTAATCGACCTTTTACTGCAGTATTATCTGACGCTCGAAGTTCAGTTTAAGCAACTGGACGTGAAGTTTTCTAGAAGATCGTTTGACCTCTCATCTAAGAGGCCTCTTCAGTTCTAACTAGTGGTGAGGAGCACTGAGATTAATACACTGTAGGTGTAACAAAGAATTAGGGGAAAAAAGAAAAGGTGGCTCTGATCCCTCCCAATGGATTGGCCAAGGAGGTCACTGGGTGTTAATGGTCATTAGGGGGGTTCTGATGGGTTGTCGACTCCCTCGTCAGAGTTTTTTTGGTCACACGCCTCATTAAAATGCGAGTCCGGTGGGGTGCGTGAGAGGTGAATCTCCTGTATAGTTCCTAAAAGTGCTTTGAAAGTAGGTGAAAGGTGATGTCTAAGTCCGTCTCCTCTGTTCCAGGTTAAAGATGGCTTACTTAAACAACCGCTCAAACCATCTTTCTTCCTTTGCAAGAATATGGATGTTGCTGTGAGAGGGATCAAAGCCACCTTTTTTTCCTCGTCATTATTTGTAGGACCTGAAGAACTCAAGAAGCCTCTTAAATGAGAGGCAGAACATATTCTAGAAAATTTTACATCCAGTTGCAGAGACTGAACTTTTTCAAGATTGAAAATGACCTGGATGACCGAGAGTCTTCACAGATAAGTATAATCTGACCTTAAAATATTTGGAAATTGCAAGGAGTCATACAGACTCTCTGCTCTACTTGATGAATGTCCTACGTCACATGAACTTAACAGATGTATTCTTGCTGTTTTTTTGTTTTGTTTTTTAACCTAGCCTTTTACCATTAATCCCCCATCACTGTAGTTTCAGTGTAACACCTACTCTTCTCAATTATACCATTACAGAGAAGAAGGAAAATAATATATATACATATATCTTATTTATTTTCCTTTTTTGCCGTAAACATATGTATATATACATACATATGTTTTTTTCATCATCTGATAAATATGGGAATTTTTTTTTCTTATCGTAATAGTGATCCACATTAGGTCTTGATTTTTATTTTTGTTTTTTACTTAGCTTCACATATCTATAATACAACAAACAAGTGAATGCCAGGGATGCATAAGGACAATATGCAGGAAGCAAACAAATACAGAGTAGTACAAGGAGTAAGATGATAAATTAAATATATTAATTCAAAACAACTTAATTTGTCAATAATGTATTTTCTTTTCATTGCATTTTTGTTTTCAGGTTCCTTTATTGTGATTTAGTTTAGTTTAGGTTGTTATTCCCTCTTAATTTAAATCGGGTCTTCAATGTTAGGGCATGTCATTGTTTCCCAGTTGGCTGCTGGGTGGAGCGTTTTCTTGGATTCGGATCAATCCTGAAAGCTAACTTGCCTTGGAGCAGGTTTACCATTCAAAGTACGCTATTATGGTAACTAAACTGGCTTAGAATCATTCCAGCGTCATGGTATCAGAACGTCAGGCTTAAAGTCATAGGTGTCAGGAATCCAGTTTGTTGGTCTGTTTTTGTGTTTCCTTTCCTCCTCCACCAGGTGGTGCCCCGTCCTCATTGGGTCTCCCTGCACACCTGCAGCTCATTGACTCATTACCTGTGGAGTGTTCTTAAGCTGCTGACTGCCACTACCTCGACGCCAGAGTGTTTGCCTAAACAGGGTACTCTTGCCATGCTTAGTTTAGCAGAGTCTAACCTAAGTCTTTGTTTTGCCAATACAGTAGTGATGGTGAGATGAAGCCTCATGAGGCATTGAACCGTTTGGCCAAATTGCTTCAACAATCCCCACAGTTCATGAGGCTTCATGTGAACATGTCACCACCTACTGGTGGACAGCAAAACTACTGTTTGTAATAAAATCTGTGATTTTTTTTGCAATTGTTTTTTCTTTTTTTCCCCTTTTAAGTTCCCTTGAAATTGTTAATGGTTGGTGTGTATAATAAAATTTTTATAAGTTTTTTTTTTAAGTGTAAAATTTCTTAGAGCAATCATTTAAGGTGCACAGTTTTTCTGCCATTTTATTGAAATAAACTCAAGCAGACAGTGAAAGTGTTTGTGCAAATTGGGCAATGATGAACAAAATGAACGGTGTTAGTCATTTTTATTCAAACATGATAGTTTTTCCATGTTTTTTTTATTTTAATCAGGTTGGAAGTTGTGTTCAACCAATCTTTTTACTAAACCGACCTAATTTTCCCAATCTATATTTTTACTCGGGCAAAACAATGCATTTTAGTCTCATCAGCCAAAATAATTAAGTTTAATCGCAACTTTCAAAAGAGAGAGACAGGTCTTGAACCATCAACCTCTAGGGTGAGAGTCTGTCCCTTACAGAGGATGCCACTCATGTAGATGGTCTGTGGTGGGAGAAAATACTTCTTAAAACTGACGTATTAACACTGGCTTTGTCTGGTGGTTTGCTCAGATTTTGATCATTACATTGTTTATTCAAACCAAATTAGCTTTAAGCAACTAGATTGGTTGGAAAAGCAACCAATTTATTCTTAGAATCTATCCAAATTTTATCCAGCTGACAGCAACTCTCCTCCAATCTCCCACATCTTGACTGAACACAGAAGCTGTTTAGATGCCTGTCAAAATTCTTGCGCTTACCGAACCACTTACCGAACCGGTCACGTGGTATCACGGTAGCGAGGCCTTGGACGTCATCAATTTTGGCCCCTCCTCTAAATGAATCACGCCTCGACACGCGCATCGGGGAAACGCCCCCTCCATTACTCGACACACGCCTCGAAGCCTCGGCTCATCTCATAACATCACTACAATACAGTGTACTCTAGCCATGTTTAGTTTAGCAGAGTCTAACCTGAGTTTTTGGTTGCCAGTTTTGGATTCTCTAGTCAAGCTGAATTTTTCTGAGTCTTAACTTTGTTTCTGTCTTTGCCTCTGGATTTGTTTGGTCCTTCTCTCTCTGGAAGGTTAAACTGAGCTTCTACCTGAGCTGGGATTCCAAACAGGAAGTTTGGACCCACTTTCCCCAAGAGGTCGTTTGAGCTTCACACCAAGCAAAGGTTTCATCAGCACTACAGCCCGTTCAAAGTCTGCAGGAAATCTGAGTGGCAGTCAGCTTCTCCATTCACCAGGGAACAACAGCAGTCTGAGTAACCCAGTCCACCCATCACCAAACAAGACAATCTCTGGTTCAATCCTCACAGTCTGGATTCCATGAAGGACATCTTTCCCTGGAGAAGTAAGTCTGCAACCTTTTCCTCAAATTCTAAACCTAAGATCCAAATTTCCCACTGAGTCTGAAATAACCGCAGTGTCTTCCGCTCACCTTCCAGTTCCCGTTGAGCAGTGTTCAGAGCAACACTGGGCTCATTCCCTTCTACTCTGAGCAGCACTGGTTTCATCACTATTCTCCCAAATAAACCTGTTTAAACTTTTCCCTGGTCTCTCTGTTTGGTCTTCTGCATCTTGGGGTCAGACCTTAGATAAAAATCATGACAGTAGGGAAATCATATTTAAATGTCAAATCATTCTGGCTTAAACATTTATATAAATGTACTCTTTATCAGACAGAAATCCGATATTGTCCCAACATTTAGAAAATTTCTATTTTTATAAAAATACTGTCTTAAAATCAGTGTTTTTTCTTTTGTTATCTTATGCAGGCCTGTTAGTTGTCAGCCTGTACACCTAAATTCGGCCAATCATATATCAGTCATCTGTCAATCCAATTTTTTTTGGTCATAGCATGGTGATTCATATGCCGCAGCTAATATACGCAACGGTTGAAATAAGAAAGAAGAATCATTTACTTTACCATTGAGTTAGGTCCCAGTGTTTACAAGAACGGATGTCTGTGTCTTCGGCAGGCGTAGAACTAACAGAACTGGCAGCGTTACGAGGCAAGGGCTCAAACATGTACGGCTGAAAGCCTTCTACACCAAACAAAGCTTTTGCCGCCTGTGCTACTTGGTCCCAATGTAATCTCCCATTGGTAACCTACTAGCGCTAAGTTGCTAACCGGTTAGCAAGATGCCTTAGAGAAACAATCAAACTTGCTCAGAACCTTCATCCACAATAATCCCGCTCTCTTGATAAACGGCCAATTACAGTCACTCGTGTATAGTCATGGACCACTCTGGAGAATACAGAAACGCAACCATTGGAACAGCCGCTTTCCTATGACTTTAAAACTGAAGTTGTCTCAATAACCCAGTAATCCTGCCTCGTGGTAATGGCCTCTGATTTACAAAAGAATAATGATTGAAACATGGTGCTCTGACTTTTTGTTTTGCATTTTGTTTTTGTTAAATTTGTGAGTAAGCATCATTCTATATATTTTTTGATAAACCACATGACAAAAGGTATAGTATTGCACATGCGTGAGTAAACGAGGAAGAAATTGAGTCAAGCAAGTCAGGTGAGTTGTGACTAGATAGAAACAGTGAAAGTCCAAGATCAGTTGTGCAAAAGCGCGAAAGAAAACAAAAAGGAAAAACAAACATTGGATGCCAGGAGGGACACAAGATGAGTAGCTTTCAGAAGACAATATGAACCTTGATGCTCACTGAAGCAGGTGCTAAAGGTGCCAAGTTGATCTGTAACTACTCTCAGCAGATGGCGATGGTGTAGAGAACGGTTTGTTTATGGCAACCAGTGCAAAAAATCCTTCTAAGCTAAAAAAGCTCCAAGTAAAGACAATCAAGACATAAACATGGTGTATATATTGATTTATTAGAAGATGCATAAATGGTATTTTTATAGACATAGTACATGAATAGGTCCCTCCATTTTTGGTGGCAATACCTGAACTCTTATTTATTAAGCCCCTTATTGTCAACTGGCTCTTGGCCATTATTCTTACCACTTTCTGTCACCCTTGGATTTTACCATTCTTTTTCCTTTCTTTTTGTGACAGCAAAATTCATCCCTGGGCAGGAACCCATTTCCCCAACTAAAGGGCATCGAAGGTTGAGCCATAATTGTAGATTTGTCGCCGAAACAGAGGGAGACAGCAAATGAATTACTTTTATGGCCCCTGGTGTGCATGAACCATTGTCACTACAGCTGCCATAATATCTTGTCATTCACACAACGCTGACTGCCGCTGCACTGCAGCCACTTTTGCTGGGAGTGCTTCCATGTTCGGCAAGTAGAAAATGATGATACTCGTCCCCCCGCTGTAATGATAACATTTGGAACCTGGGACATGGGGACGCCGGCTGAAAGGGCTGTCAGGCTGGCAGCCATTGTCAGTCAGCCACTTGTCACTGAGAGAGGGGCGAAATGCCAGGGAGTCTGATGCCTCGTTGCATGCTGCTCTGTGGCTGACAGCTGCCAGCATGGCCCACGAGCCAGGGAGGAGTCAAAGTGAGAATGTGATGGAACCGTCATTGTTGAGGTCAACTGTCATGTCAATGTTCAGGATGGTGACTGGCTACGTGTAAACACATGCACGTCAACATCTAGATTAAACTGATGTACATCAGAAGACAGATTTAGGAACAATGGGAAATGTACAGAATGCTGTTAGAACAAACAGCATTCCATACAGAGATTATACAAAGGTTCAAAATAAGTGAAGTACAAGTTTTGTGTTGTTTCAGTCTGTGCTCTGTACTTCCATTTTAAATTCTGATCACCTCAATGCTCTTTAAATCAGAGTTTATTTTAAATTTTGCTGAAAGTCTATGGGCTAAATTTTACATTCATCTCTTTTGCTGAGAAGGCAACTCCCCTTTTTCCTGTGCATACATTTTGTGTAATTTTCCACCCCATATCACTCGTTTTATTTTTCTAATTAACCTCACCTGGTTTAGCAATTATTCCAGCAATTATCTGTCAGAGAATGTCTAACATGACTAGAAATCATAATTTACAACTAACTACTGCAAAATATTTCATAGAGTACACTATACAGACAAATTGATGTTTAACATGGGGTTTGCACAGTGTGATATCTACATACATGCCCTATGTTTTTGCACTCCTGTATACAGGTTCACTTTTTAGAGGTTATCTTGGGTAGGAGATTATCGCCAAGGTGGGTACTCCCGTGTGGCCAATAGACTAATTTTAATGATTATCCTTATTTCTAACATTTCTAAGACATACATATGTAGCATCAGGGTGGGCATATTTGGTGCAGTGGAGGTGGGTCAGCCTTTCTGGCATTGCTTCCTATGCTTATGCCCACTTGTGGTTGTTGGACTTCATTTAGACACTTAGGGTTTTGGGTGAAAGAGGTGGGTGGCACATCTCCCCTTCCCCCATTTTTAGGCACACAGTAGTCCAATAGGTAACAACACTACATACAAGCAGAAGGGCTCTGGCAAGGGGTCTTTCACACTGTTCTCTCCGCTCCGTCTGGGGTTGGGGATGGACCCTTGGGTTGGCCATGGCCTGGTTGGGGTTTCTGGCTCTCTTTGGTTTATCCAGCCGTTGGGTCCATCTTATGGCTTCAGTTTCTTGTGGCTGTGACTTAAGTTCACTTAATTTAAGTGCACAATTTTTTTAATCATTGCTGGTGAGGGACTTAAACCCAATATGCCTCAGAGAGCCTTGTGAAAAGTTTTTACAATGAAGATAAATGCCGACTTTTTCAAAACTCAATGTGAAAAGTCCAACTGTCTATTAGGACTTATGTGCTAGAGAAAACATTACAAAAAGTGATTTTCTCTCTTTTTATCCCTACCATGCAAATATTAAAATGCATCACCCCAAGGGGATGGGTTAAATGCAGAGATACATTTCTCCAATATGAGATCACTACATTTCAATTATTATTATTATTATTATTATTATTATTATTATTATTATTATTATTATTATTATTATTATCAGCTGTTTGACTTGATAGCATTCCCCCCTTTGGTTGTTTCTCTAGAGCAACTCTGAGCTTCATACTGCACCAACTTTGGATGCAGAATCACAGCTCAGACAGGTCAACTGAGGGCTAATGGAACACCCAGATGTCCTTCCACGGGGCTATGCTTATTTTTCCTCCCGTCATTCCCTCAGCGTTATCTCTCTGGGCGAAAGCAGATCTCCTTTAGGAATCTGCGTGTGTCAAGCTTTCATGGCGGTGTCAGAGCAGAAAACGTGTGGATCAACAGAATCCTTCATCGTGAGGCATGACAAGCATGCAAACAAGCCATTGCGTTTTTTTTAAGGGTGTAGCAAAAAAAAAAGAGCCAGCTAGGGATAGACGAAATCATCCTCTATTAAAAACCATTCAATTAGTTTAGAATGTAATAGCTTCTGGAGGGTATGTTTAAAACACAGCTATATTATAGTTATCATATCATAGCATATAAAAATAATTTTTACACCCAACTACCACAGTTCAAAGGTACCACCACTTCACAATGTTATAGTATTACTATGAAAACAAAGGTCATACAACTGTCATTTTTTTCAAAATAATATCAATGTTTTTTCCTATAACTGCTGTAAATATTTATTGCAGTTTATAACATGCAATACATAAGATTAATTTAATATCTTTTCATTCTTTAATTAATAAAGCATAAATACTGAAAACGTAAAGTATCTACACTAGACTACACTTTCACCCCATGACCATCTGCATCTCTGAAACTGAAATATCTGCGAAATTTGTAGTTCTTGTAAACAAGCCTCTTTCAGAAAACTGATCAAACATATTACTCTCTAAGTTCAATATTTACATGAATCTAAATTTGATGGCATAGAAAATACTTAGAACAAAAAAATAGTTAATGGATAAGTGGGGATAGGGGACCAGGGGAGACTGCGCCTTTCAGGCGGTTGTGCTGGCACTCTGGAAAGATATTCCACTTACTTTGCACTTTCTTTTGATGTTTTCTTGAGTGAACTGAAAACCTGTTTGTTTAAAAAAGCATTTTAATTCCAGTAGATTAAGGGTTGTTTTATGACCATGTTTTTTGTGACTGTAAATGTATTTTATTTGCATTTTGATTTTGTGAAGTACTTTGTGACCTCTGGGTGTGTGAAAGGTAAATAAACATTACTTACTTACTTTTGTGAGTTTGAAAAGAAACTAGAAAAGCAAAATCAAGGAGGTTTAGAATTCAAGTTGGATACTACCTTGTTTCATTCAATCAGATTCATTTACCTGAGAAACAGTTTGAAAAAAATATACTTTTAGGAGTAGTTTTACTGTATCCCACTTCTTACTCCTACTTAGTAAAATCTGCAGCAACTTTGCCAACTGTGAGTACCTTTAGCTATTCATAGATAGGGCTGTTTATAGACTAAACAGTATTCTGTGAAAATTATATTCCTTGTCTTCACTGAGGAGTCTCAATACAACTTTTGTCATTTCCAATGCAAAACCGATATTGCAGGTATGAGTATTGACAGATTGTGATATTGATCAGATACTATATCAGCATTAATCACACATGCTTTTATTACTGATTTTATTATGTGCAATGTTAGAAAAGGCTCAGTCATGTTATATTTCTCTATTAGAGAGCAATAGTCAACAATTGTCTCACATCTATGTGAGATGTGATCTCACATCTACGACCGCCAATGCCTGATGGAGCTACAGTCTCAAAATGTTTTAAATAAAGCCACTCTTGACCGCTTAGAAAGCTGCATAGTGCTATGGACAGATGTAATCAAAACAGCGGGCGAGCTGAGCAGGCCAGGCCGGAGGAAGCGGGACTGCAGAGATGGGCTAACGGCTTTACCATCAATCGTGCGCTCCAACGTCTGCTCACTGGATAACAAAATAAATAGTCTCCAACTCGAACTCTCTTCAAAAAAGGACATTAGTTACTGCTTCATCATTCTGATTAAGTCTTGGCTTCATTTAGCAATACCGGACAATGCTATTAGCCGGGAGGGGCTAACGCTATACCGCAAATATAGAAACAAAGACCTAAGCGGTTAGACTCAAGACTGTGGGGTCTGTGTTTACATCAAGAACAGCTGGTGTAAAAATGCTAGATTGGTCGCTTACTTCTGCTCTCCAGACATTGAGTTTCTGACTGTTAACTGCAGACCTTTCCATCTAACCGTTTAGGATATTATAATTCCTTTTAAAGGCAGAAATTAGATTGTATAAGCAACTGTTTTTTTTTCTAATTTAATGGGAATGTGTCAAGGTTTGGTTGAGGTTTTGGGGACCAAAATGCAGAGGTAAGTTTTTGTAGATTTGATGAAATTACTCAATGGCAACTGAGGTAGGAATCCAAAAATCATACAAATCCAACATAAAAGTACAAAACAAACCAAAACCATGCAAAGGAGCAAGGGAAAGACAAGGAACCAGCACTGAGGAACTGCACAGAAAGAGTATATATGGGAGACTGAACAAAGAGAGGACTAATGAGCTGATTGGGAGCAGATGTGAACAGAGGCTTCTAGAAAGGAGCTAGGGAGGAGGAGACCAACACAAGAGGGCAACAAAGAAAAACCTAAGAACTCGAATACACCCAGAAAACACAACAAAATAGGAATTAAACCAATAAAGCTAGAAAACAATGAAAGACATGAATCAAAGTGAAACTGAAAACTCAAGGAAAACTTAACAGAACCAAGACCGTGACAGAATGCATACAAGTAGATACAAGGGTTTAGGAAATGTTCTGTAATACAATGGCAACAACAGACTAGAAACATACTTAAATTCTCCTGAGGCCCACCTTTCACAATGTGAATAACTTTCGATGCAAAGCATAGGTCCATTCACTGTGATGAAGGCTAAATTCTTTGTAAGTCTCAGAAGGTGAAACACCTCAGCTGCTCTTCTTCATCACCAATCTGCCTCTTCACAGCTGTTTCACAATCTGCCTCCAGAACTGGGCGTTGAGATTCACTGCTACCGTTGTGCCCCAGTTTCCTCTCATTATTATATGTCTCCTAAACACCATTAGGTTGGCTATTCGCGCAGCAAATGTGTAAGCAGCTAGTGAACCAGATAGATTCACAGTGACGGAGCCTTTCTGAGGTTTTCCAAGTGGCGATGTGGCTCAATCTGCTGCTATTCACATGCAAGTGTCAGACAGAAATTTAGCACCCAACTCATGTTAAAACATGATAGAGAAGCAATACTTTGTCTGGATTGCAAACACTCATTCTGAAAATTGTCTGTTGCAATAAACAAATCTGTTTTTCAAAATACAAAGGAGACAAATGTGATTCTACTACTGTTCCATCCAGTAGAGAAAAAAAAAGTGTATTTTTGGGCTTTGAACACATAAGTATTCATTTTCTTTGTGCTCAGAGGGGTGAGGGATCTGATATATGATCCACAGTAAGTTTTAGTTTGTCTTTGATTTTAATGAAGTTGCTTCAGACTGGCATTGATGGATAACATTCCATTATATTAATCCATGAAAAATCACCTTTCCCTAGGAGACGCTACATTTTTTTCAGGTTGTCCAGATTCAATAGATCCCATTTTACTCCCTATATCTTATCCCAACTGATCTTTAGGGTTTATCTTTCCTTTAAAGTCCATTTATCTACTACCACTTTCCCACCAGAATCCTAATTCTACTTTTAACTCCTTCCGTGTTCTGTTACTGCTTTTCTTTTCAGGAACCACTTTCCCAATGTTCCACTGTGCACCTTTCTTTTCCATTTTCATACTCCTAATAATACCTTCTCTTTTGCTTTAAGAAACCTAAAAGCTTCTGTCCAGTAAGGGAACTTTAGTCTCAATTGTAGTCCCTTCAGGGCATGACTGGTTACTGTGTGAAACAGGTGTTCGGTAGTTAGTAGTGTTTCCACTGACAGGTAGTGGACAGAGGGGACAACCCACCCAGCTGTTTCAATGGGCTTCAGGCAGCACTGAATGATGATTCACTACAGGCTTTTTGGCAAGGCAATCCACCATACACTGCATCAATTTTTCAACAGAATAGTGTTAGTGCTTAATGCAGAAGCCTAACTACTTAACTGCTTGTATTTATGTTACCTTATCATGAAACAACATGTTTTAAAATAAAATAAAACGTATTTAAAGTTTTCACGAAAGCAGAATTTTTCTGTAGTTTTTTTAAGCATCCGCAGAGAGGTTGTTGAAATTCTTTAATTCAATAGTATTAAAACAGGATAGCAGGGTGCACGGTGGAGCTGTTTGTACCACTGTTGCATTGCAGCAAAAAGGTTCTGGGTTTGAAATCTGTAATGATCTCGGCACTGATGCTGGTCTGATCACTCACTCCATACACCTGCTCAGCTCCACCATTTCCTCAATCAGCTCTCAATCAGCTCAATATTACCAACCATCAGACCAGTCATCAGGCCAGATTAACTCCTACCAACCTGCCTGATCCTGTTCTGAATCTGTCAGCCTGCCTGGATATCTGATCTGTTCCGCCTTTGGACCTCCGGACCTATGGATCTCCGAATCTGTCTGGCCCAGACTGCCTTCCTTCCTCCCTGTGGATCATGAACTGATAAAGCCCCACTCGATCTGCCTGACTATCATCCTGCAGCCTGCCTGCTCCTCTCTAACTCTGCCGATCCCTGGATCTCTGAGCTTCAGCCCTGCTCACCAAACACACTTCTGAAAAAAACTCTTCTAATGCCACTAACCTGTCTAGGTTATATTTTGGGTCCAGCCTCTGCTCCTCACAAAGTCAAGTCGATGGTCTTATAAGTTTCATGTCAACAACTATGGATTTTACCGACAGTAAAGGATTTGGTTTAATAAGTTTCCTACTAGTTTCAGGCAAGAAAGAATTTCGTAAGGAAAGAGTTGCTCTGCTAAAGATTTGTTATGCAGTCTGTTAAAAGAGAAAAAAAAAAGAAGAGCCTCCCAGGAGAGGCTGAAAACCAAAGTTACTCCAAGAAGGGAGTGATGACTAATTTAAAAGAAAATAAAAGAAAAACAAGAATAACATTTTAAGCTCTGCAGCTTCACTTTTCTTACTTAAGATCAGTGGTCATACCTTAACAATGAGAAAGAGACCAGTCAAAATGAGTATCTGCTGACTGTATAAGAAAGCCTGTCTACGTTTCTGCAGGAGGAAATTGTAAGAATATACAATTAAAGAAACAAATGGTGTATCTAATTACATTAATACATAGTAAACATTCCATTGCTCGAAAGACAATGTCATCTCAACTGCAGCTCCATCTGGAGACTCACATAACTAATATGGGAGGCAAAGGAGTCATAGCTTTTGCAAAAAATTATAATTTGTGAGCATGAAAGGAAGAGTGACCAGATGCCCTGACTTTTGTGGGACTCATATTTTTCACCTCTATCCTGGTGTCCCACAAATTAAACCAAGACTGGTTTAAATCTAAAATGATTAATAATATTACATACAACATACATAAATATAAAGAAAGATGAGTTGCAGATATTATCACAGAGCTGTGGAGTCCTGCATCATGATCAACCTGCTTATTGCTCTTAGAATAGAAAAAGTAAACATTTTAAGACAGCATAAAATGGAAACTAGTTTAAGGAGAAGAAAATTGAGCTACAACAAATACTGTGGAACAGTTTATAACTGTAGGGTCAGTGAAAGGCTATTCTCAGAGAGCTTTTATGAAGTTTGCCAAAGTCCTTCTTTGATTTACTGAGGGGAGTATGATGTAAAGTGACACTGCAAATCTTAGTCGTACAAGTAATATCCTACATTGTCCCTCCTAAATGTACTTGATGTCCCACATTTGTTTGTTTTATCTTTTTCCTGTGTCACCCTATAGGGAGGCTGCAGACGTACAACATAGAAAGTTGCAGTGGGATGGATGTTTTTCGGACCCAAATGTAGGGGCAAGGAGGCAGAGATGTGTTCTTGAAGATTTAATTCAATAACTGAGGCTAAAATCAAAAAAACCAAAGTGCAAAATACATGGAACCATAAACCAGACAACTTCATGGGAAAACTCACGTGGGAAGCCAGGAAAAGAGTAGGAACAAGCACTGAGGAATTGCACAGGGAGGGTAATTTAAGGGGAGACTGAACAAAGACAGGACTAATGAGCTGATTGGGAGCAGGAGTGAACAGAGGCCTCACAAGGGAGCCAGGGAAAAGGAGACCAACACAAGAGGGCAACAGAGGGCAAGCAAGTAAAACCTAGGAACTCAAATATATCCAGAAGACACCACAAAATAGGAATTAAACCAATAAAGCTAGAAGACAAAGAAAAACAATGTGAAACTGAAAGCTCAAAGAAAACTTAACAGAACCAAGACCGTGACACAAAAGAGTTCTGGAAAGGAGCAGATACATGTAGGTGGTTTACCAAGATGTGCACAAACACTGAAACATAAAGCTACCAGCTAGCTACTATACAATAAGTGCCCTACTTGGTAGGAACAAATTAATATTTTGTGTGTGCTTTTTTATATTTCATGGCCACATATAAATATTTTGCAGTAACAAATTAATATTTTGTCTGAGTGAATTACTATTTTTTCGCATGATTTATCTTTTCCGCCTTTGTCAGTTCTCAGGCTCCATACTGAGCAACCAGCCCCGAGCAACTTAGAGCAACTGCTGCCTCTTTCTGTCCCATCAGACAGATCTGGAGCTGCATGCGCTCAGACTACTCTCTGACTGAGATCTTCATGGAGTAGCATGTTTCTGGGCAGAGATATATATAATACGTTTATGATAACATAATTTAGATATTGTTATTTAATTCTATTTTCTATTCTGAAGTTAAACTGCTTGGACCAGATAAGTTTGCAGAGCATGCCAGAGTCAAGTCCATCACCTCCTGCAATATTTATTATATATCATAAGTGGTTTCAGCACTAGTATCATGGAAATATGAATGTGTTGTCTTTTGTCAGTTTTACTTTTCCTTTCATCTTACAAACCTGCAAAAATTTATGTCAGCATAGAGACATGAAGAGTATCACTATTTACGTCACCCGTTAACATGGAAGCAAATGTTGGCTCTGCTGTATTTTCTGTGCAGCCCTTTCTGTTCATGCTGCAATCAATATAATACACTGTCATAGTAGACTGCCATTTTTATTTTGTATTAGAGGGATTACACCCACTATTTTGTATTTAACAAAGCTTCTAAATCAGAATCTCCATGCCTCTTGCCCTTCCACCATCTTATGAATCTATTCATGCTTTTTGCCACCATCTTTGCAGTTCAGCCCATCGCTGTAATACTGTAAGTTTTTACATTCCCTTCCTCTTTGCTTTGTAAAGTGGTTGTTTTAAAAACTACAGAAACTGCTCTTTTCTAGCCTCCATTGTCTTCATTGCCAAGTTATCATCACAAACACTGGTTCTGACACATCTATAATCAGAGTGGACTGTGATATTACTGCACCATTTAATTATTTTTTAGTGTTAGTGGGGGTCTATTTTTAAGGGTTATTATTTTTGTTTTATCAGTAAACTTGTCTTTATTCATTTAATTTCTTTCAATTTGTGGTTTATTTAGATTCTACTTGCCAAATAAAATACTGAATTGAATAAAAGTCCTTTAACTGGAAATTTTGATAAGACATTGTTGAGTATTTTAAAAAAAGTTATTGTTTGTATTTATTTTTTATATGTGTGCAGCCCTTACTGTTAGAAACTGAAGTGTATATATCTAGTCTTTCATTTGTTTTTCTACAACACCTCACCTAAACGGCCAAGCATTCATAAAGCAATAGCTGAGCTGTTTGGCTATTGATTTCTGATGATTAGCCAATGATTCAACTCATTGATTTGGTAAAAACAAACACTAATTTAAAAAAGAATAGCCATTTTCACTTACTAGTAGTTGTGATATACAATTTAACATTTTTGCACAACATAGGAATAGTAAGATCATCACAGATTGTTATATTAAGGACAAAGGTTATTGCAACAATAACGTATGTATTAATCTAACTATTAAGAAGATTTTGTTTTTTCCAAATAGCGACACCAATTTGGAAAAAAAAAACAGCCAACATTCCTTTCTCATAATAAAAAATTGACATCAAAACACATGATAATGACTGAAGAGTTCTAGTTGTTACCAACAGTAGAAGTAAAATTAGGTTGTAGCAAACTTAATTATGTCTTTTAAGCCAATGACTCACAACTTGATAATGATACTTTCATGTAGTCTAGCAATATAAATTAAGGATCACTTTTTAAAGCTTGACTGTGAGAGAATGAAATAAATATTTTACAGAAAAACTAAATATTAAAAAGGTAGGGAAGTGCAACAGATCTTAATATAGAATCAAATAAAAACTGTGAATGAATACATGTAAAACCAGCCCAGTGGAAGCTAATGCTGCATCATCAATCTGGTACATCATCTTCAGCCTGAGAAAATGTTGGGCCAAAAACATGAACAGGTTTTTTTCCCTTGGGGGCAAAACAACCCCTCCTCCCCAGCCTGTGTCAAGCTATTCTGAGCAAAGAACTGGAAAAAATGAACACATGCACTGATTTAAGTAAAAATACTTGCATCCAACTAAGCAGTAGGCTTGTTTAGTGTTTCAAAACAAGCTGTAAGATGCCCCTTTTCTGAAGCAAATATTCTTACATGATGCATTCTGAGTCTAATTTTATATTCTCTGTAAAATTTGCCTCAGTTTTTTGCAAATTAAGCTTCTAAATGATCCATTATCCTGCTTTCTGCAAGCAGCTGTTGATCTGCAGTTTGTTGCAGAGCTTATTGCTTGCACACCAAAACAATGAGATGAGTGACGCCAGAAAAAAAAGAAGCTGATTGGTGCTACATAGAATTGCAAGGCTTTTCTGTAATTCTCTTTGGGTCTTTTTCCCTGGAAGGCGTTTCAGCCATTGTTAAAGCAAAAATACCATGATTTGTTCAATCTAGGCAGAACATTTACTTTTTGTTTGAGCCCAGTTTTTTTTCTCAAATTTGTTCCCAGTTAACTGTCCTTAAACAAAATAATCAGCAACATTATAAAACAATAAAATTGAGCTTGAGAAAAAAACTGCAGAGTTGGCTGTGTTTCGCAGGTTTCATCTTGATCCTATCCAGTAACGGTTCTATGAGTTTGACCTGATTCTAAACTTGGACAAACACCTTAATTCAGATACCGAGACAGTGGTTTATTTTTTTACCTTTTGAACTTTAACCGAATAGCTGCAAACTGTTACATTTCTGTAAATAAAAAAGCAATACACAGCCAAGGCATGCAAGGCTAATTTAGCAACCAGTTATTGTGCCATAATCTATCATCTTCAAAAAGGAAACTACCTCACAGTTTCTGTCATCTGGTATTGTGGTTGCAAATAAGAGCTACTTCAAGACAGACTGGTAATGTTTTTGTGAAAAAGAAGAACACTGGCCCACAAATGAAATCTGTAGTTAGCAAAATAAAATAAAATAAATAAAAAAATAAATAAATGGGTGTCTGTAAATATGAGGCTTAATTTGAAATTAGGCAAACATTCAGGTATTTGGACACTATCTAAACAATACCAGGCTATCAACCTCAGAGGTTTGCGCAAATATGTAAGATAATGGTACAAATCAGAAATGAAAGAGACCACCTCTGACTTTTTTTAATGTTGGCCAAACACACTGAAGCTGGTGTCCAGGGTTTAATAAAGTCAGTAAACACTATCGTTCAGTATTGTCCTTCCCATACTCTGAGCCAAGAAACTAATCACTTTAAATGGCCTCTAATAATTCTGTCATGCGTGGTGGACAAGACATCGTCAACTCTATTTTGGTCTGTAATTTATCATTGCTGGTTTCTCATGTCACGATGCTACTGATCTAATGCATCAGGGAAAGTGCCTTTCCACCATTTACAGCCTATGACATCCTACACTATTAAGTAATTCAAAATACCAAATTGCTGTATAAAGGAATATAAATTCTTTCAGAAGCTGCTGTGGGAGAGAAGCAATAAGTGCAGAAATAGGCAACCAACATCATTTATAGTTAAGGACCAACCCTGTCTCCTTTATCTGTACAAGTTTTCTGCTGTTTTTCCAAACTTGAAGTGACATCTTGCCATCATTTACTGTAGTCATAGTAAATGCTTTTGTTCTATTGAGAGGAGACTTTTCTATTACATTTTTTTTTCTTTTTTTCATTTGGAATCAAGTCAAATATATTTCAGCAGGTCATGAGTATTCTCTCCGTGTCTGTGTAAGCTATGGTTCCAGTCATTACATTGTAGTGAATACTGTATATGCCAGAAGCTGCAATGGAGCTGATATAACTTGGTCTGATTAAAAATGAAGACTAAAAGTGATATAAATGCTTCTTTAAAAAAAAAATCCTTTTTTTCTTCTCATCTTTGTCTTAACTTAGTCAGGCCATTCTTACCTTAACTTATTTTTTTTTTTTTTAACTACCATCAAACAGGCTTTATTATCTTCAATTAAAAAAGACTGACATGCTCAAACTGGGTCAAAGGGAAACAGACTAGGTCAAAGAATGTCAAGACACGTTTAAATAGACTGATGAGAAAAGAAATATCTTTGGAACTGCCTGATATCTGCACAAGCAACACCAATTTTTTTTTTTTTTTTGACTACTTCAACCATAAATAAAGAAATAACGTCTGTATTGAACTGTTGTATATGTAAGCTGTCAGTATTTGGGATACAGTTTTCTGGGACACAGCAGATTTTTAATTTTGTTCTCAGCCAGCAGTAGCATTTCTTTCCTTAAGATTCCCATACTTACTTTCTCCTGTAGTAATCTTACTTTGCAAAGCAGCTGGTAATATGTTTGACCAGATAAGCCTACAAATTGATGCCTTTAATTTTGAACAACATTTCTAGATCCATACTGTGAATTTACATGTATTTCAGAGAAATGTTCCATGTTCAGATAAGACAAGGATTCAGCTATCTGACCTAAACCACAGGAGGTGCAGTATGTTTGGAGGAGGTCGAAGCAAAGCTTTTACCTCTCATCATAATGAGAGGCTGTTCTGCTAAAAGGGGTACTGGTATAATGCACAAAGTGTAAAGGAGATTGGACTTAATTTATATGAGAGAGGAAGGTTTTCATATTAATAAAGTAGGCAAACATTACGTTTCTGGGCAGGTTCTAAAATATACTGTACCTGCAAACCAAGTAACCACATATCATACCAGAAGCATTCTTATTTAGTATTAAGTTTTGAAGTACACCAAAAAAGTGGGTAGAGTTTGCAAAGGTGGGGATGTCCATTTGTTATTTAATTTACGTTTGAGACTACTAAAATATTTATGAATTGAATACAAGAGGCTGCAGGGTGGCCTGGTTTGTGGCACTGTTGGCTTGCAGCGAGAAGATACTGGGTTCATTTCCTGGCCCAAGGTCTTTCTGTGTGTAGTATGCATGTTTTTCCCCGTCCATGTGTGGGAATTCTCTCCACTCCCAGGTAACCCACCTTTCACTCATAGACTGCTGGAGATAGGCACCACCACCTCCGTGACCCTGATAGATAAGCAGAAGATGAATGGATGAATTGAATGCAAGTGAGATAATGCATTTCTGTATATTTTTGGATTACAGAAAATCCAAAATAGATTTAAAATTATGCATATGGTTGACATCTTCAACAATATTTGCGAGTTGTACAATAATTTAACATGCAAACTTTATGCAGGTTCATTAGTTTATATAAATATCTGCAAACACTGTTTTATTTACTGATAAAAAAAAACAAAAACAGAGTCCATTTGGGGATTTCTGCTCTATGAAATATTTTTAGTGTATAATTGTAACCAGAACCATTTCCAGGAATTATTAGCATTCAAAGACATTTGTAATGTGGAAGAATAGTAAGGAGAATCTGTTTGACATTTATTGAAGTTGCATCACACAAGGTAGTACCGATTTGTTTGAGAATAAAAACCTTAAGGTGCCGTTGTTCTGTAAAAGAACATCTTTCTTTGCAGCAGTGAGGCAGGTTTGCAGCTCAGCAGGGAGGCCATCAGAGGCTGACTCCTCATCTTCGAGTGTGTAAAAAGTGAAGTACAGCTCCTTGAATGCTAAATTCTGCTCTTCAACAAGATGCTAAAGATCAATGCGGTTTAGGAGAGAGAGCTGATATCCTGTTCATGATTTATTGAAAAACTGGAGATCGATATAACAAACAAGTGTACTCTTCCCTGTTTATTCTCTCTTTTTGCATTGTGTGTATTTGATTTTGCGCCTCAGCGGCAAAAGCAGTCAACCAGAAATTTGGAATATTTGACTGTGATTCCTGCTCCCAAAACCACATGTTGATGTGCCCTTGAGCAAGACACTTAACCCCTAGCTGTCTACTTATCTGTGTAGTGGTGCATGAATGTGTGGGTGTTGAGAGCATGCTGGGTGAATGTGACTCTAGTTCAAAAATGAACTGAGATATCATTGTAATTACAAAAGGCATGTTTAGCCCATTTAATTTATATAAACATGCATTTTTTATATTTCAGGTAGGCTTTGATTAAATTACATCACATAATAAATTTAAAGAAAATTTCAATTCTAAACAAGGAAAAGGGTGATTAAACCTTAACAGTTTCATAAAAAAAAATTATACAACACACCCTCTCTTTAGAATAGGCTAGGACACATGTATTTTGAGGTGCAACCACCTTTAATCACATCTCTCTAAAAGAAAAGAGCAAAAAGAGTTTATTTCAAGAAAAGCAGTGTTTTTTTTCATAAATATTGTCTTTTATCATGTGCCATTATTTATTATGTGCAATTATCGTATTATAGTTTTCTTTTTTTTTTTTACTTAAAATTCACCGGCAAAACTTTCACCAGTTAAAATTTGACTGGAAAAATTCTACTTCAGAAATGTACCTGAAAACTTTGCATATATATATGTTGATCTCTGTGACTCAAGTTACCAGCACTTCACTGAGTCAAGTAGCCTTTAGCCAACCAAATACGCTAATTTGATCACATGACACATACATACTTTGGCCAGAGATGGACTTTCTAACTTAGCTTAGCTTGTATAGACTTGCTCTGATCAGATCAGTCCAACCTCTCACTTTGCCAAAGGACCTCCCTTTTTTTTTATTAACCCTCTTTTATATACTCTATTTTATTATCTAATTCCTGTAAAGAATTTAAAATTGTCAATGTACTGAATTGTGCTATATTTGTCTTATTTTTAACTAGTATGATTTGGATGCCTTGAGATTTTTTTATTGTGTATCCTATTTCCAAAAGTTTTGGGAAACCAGCTAAATGTTAAGAAACACATCTCTGCTCAGGGTGCTGGTGTGTCACATGATCAGATTAATATATCTGACGGTCTAAAAGCCACTGAGCTCCCTGTAGTCCTGGGGGCTTTAATGATCATAGAAGATCAACATATTTGCAGGTAAAAAAAAAAAAAAAAAAAAAAAAATTATACAGCTGTTTCCATAAGATAAAAAAAGAGTTCTAAATTTCATGTCTAAAAAAGGTCTGCATCTAATTAGACTGTGTTATCTCCATATGTACTGACTCTCCAAGCTATATACAATCACATGTTGTAAAATAAATACAAAGAGGCTTATTCTATGTCTTGCTGTTTGTACAACTTGAAGGCTCTTAGTAATGGTTTCTGTACTATTTCCATCCATTTACAGTCAAGAGGACCATGCATGAGGTACCGTGTGTTCTATGCCGCATGCAAGCCATGTTTGGCCCCAGTCACCTCACACACCTGTCAAGGCTGACAGGAGGCTGAGAAGAGGCTGACATTTTAACCCTTGACAGGGGTTGAAATAGAAAAAATGTAAAAAGTGATGCATCTTGGTTGGATAGTAAGGATAGTAAGGCTGACTGTTGTGAATTGCTGATGCTAAATCTCTAGATAAGGTTTTATACACAGTTAGGGCTCAATTTTTTCTTGTCATTTTCAAAGTTCCCCAACTCAACACTGTTTTTGTCAAAAAACATGAATTATTATTTATTATTTATTTGCAGCTTTTCGGGGAACTTTAACTACATTTATCCCTTAGATTTTGTAAACAATATGAACTTTTTGTAAGAGTTTATGGGAGATGACCACTAAAATCTATTCTGCACAAGTTTCTCAGGGCTATTTTATTGATTATTGCTGTGGATGGCTTTCAGTTCATGAACTGTGCTGAACTCCTGACTTAAACCGGTGAATTGTACTTTGTTTTTTCAATTATTTCCATGCTATTATTGTACTGTATTTCTGCTGCAGTTTTCTTTCCCCCGCAGAATAATAACTTGGTGAATTTCATCAGTGGATCACTTAACTTTAGGATAACAGAGGGTCAGGGGTGAAGATCAGAGCATTTAAGCAGCCAAGGATCATGGCAAAAAGGAGAAAACCAAAACATCTAATGACAAGAGAATACATTAAAGTTTTTCATGACAGGAAAATAAAGAAAACAAAGATTAATAGGCTAAATAATAATTTGCTTTAAAACAGTGCAGGTCACATTTGTGCCACTTTGACAGGTTAATAAACGTGAGCCAGTGAGACAAATGTGACAGTTTCTAAATACAGGAGAGTGTTTCATCCTATTTCAAACACAGTTTCAGTTTAGCTTACACCCATAAAGAATCTTTGAGGTGACTTCATGGACCAGTCAGAAAGCTTCTCTTCCCAAATGATATTTAGCTTCTTGTGGGCATAACCAAAGAGTCTTGCTGATAGATGGCAGAAATCCCTTTTCCAACAGTGCTGGCAGTGGAATAAAAGGAATATAGCAGACCTAAAAGCATCAACAAATGGTAACTGTGTCATTTGTGTTCTCACACACACATGCTAGATTCAGACCAAGTTCACAGGCACAGTGATATGATGCTGAAGGGAGCTAGAAAACAGGCAGAGAAAGAAAGAGAGATATCATAGCAGTCCTCAGTCAGTAAATGCCAAAGACACGTCCAGCTGTCAGCATTTTCTGCATAATCCAGCTATCATTTACACCCACACATTCATGGCTGGCCCACAGACACCAAAGCCTTATAGGGCCTATTAGAGGATAACAGTTTGTGAAAGATAATGATGACGATAATGGCGAATGTGGCAACTGTAGTTACATTATAGAAATGTTCATGCAGAGACTGTGCATCATGTGAGCTTAAGAGTTTCAAAGGTGATTTCTCTACTTTGTACAAGAAGTTACAAGACATCTTGTTTAATCATTTTCTGCCGGTAAATATGTTTTTTTAAATTTAAAATAACAATCTTTATATAGTCTTTCATCTCAAGTCCAACCTCCCATGTTAATTTTTAAACAAAACATGCAGGAATGGGCTCCACTAGAGCCCTGAAGAAGTGTTGTGGGTTCCCACACCAAGGTGTTTGGAAAAGATCCTTTAAGGTCTGCAAGGAGGTGGGACATCCATGTACAGCACATTCCTCAGATGCTTAATCAGAGTGAGATGAGGGAATTTGAGGCCGAGTCAGCACCAGAAATAAATGTATAATCCCTAAACTATTCTTGAAAATTTTCTGCTTGGCGGTTTTCTGCAAACAAAGAACACAGCCATTAGAAAATACCATTTTTATGAGAGGTTAGGCAGGAGTAGCAATGCTAAAGCAGGTATAAGGTATCCATAAGCATCAAAATGGCCCTGTAGGATAAACTTTTTCTACATAGGGCGTTTCCATGTCTTCCTATCTTAGCAACTCACAACACCAGCCAAAACAATGTTAATCAAACTGGTTACCTCTCTCCATATTTTTCAGACATTTCGGTGTGACAGTAGCACAGTAAAATGGAATATATGTACAGGTGTACACAACACTAAATACTATCAAAAAAGAACCCTGTGAGGTAATTAATAAAATAAACATTTCAAAGGATGTAAAAATTGCAGAATAGGCATAATCTTTAATAAAAGTATTCAGAACAGATAAAACTATACCATGCAAGTAGTTCTTTGCATTGAAATGCATTGAAATGCTTTGATCAACAATATCCTCCAGTCTCTCCTCTTAATATAGGAGAGCAAGCAAAGCATGTTGAACATCCACCCACATTAAGATCCTCTCAGACAATTAGCGTCACATATGCCTCTATTCAAGCAACAGCAGCTGAATAGCGTTCTGTCCTGCAACCGAGAATCTGCTCACTGCTCAAAAACTACTTTATACATCAAGTTGAAGTAATGCCACCTTTATAATCTAAGAAACATAATGGTGGCACAGATTATAAATGGTGCAAATAACAAAACAGAAAAAAAGTAAAATTTGCAATCAAATAACTGTGGTTGAGTAAAATTCATAGGCTTGTTGAGAGCATTGAATGTTATAATGTAAAGTTAGGAAGCACATCTGTTTGCCTCTAAGGTGTCACTTTCCACATAAATCAAAAAACACAGGTTTACATTCGTTCATTCATTGATCACTTTTCATAGATACTGAAGGCTGCATGCTAGGAAAAGCCCCCTATATTTGCAGCTCTAGAGATGATCTACTGTAGTCCGTTAATGTGTTTGTCACAATTTAGATCTTTTGAAGCACAACAGATGATTAATACAATGTGTTAACCATCTTTTCTGCAATACTTCAACTTTAAGACAAAATTCTCACTTATATCCAAAACATTCCACTATCTAATAGACACTAAGATCATGTATGGTATTGGCTCAAATAATCATAATGTTTTGTACATTAAGTGTAAGTTTTTTTTAGCAAAGTCTAACTCTTTAGGATAAAGCCACCCATCCCGATGAGAGCTTCTATTCTAAGATAATTAGAAATAAATCATCTTATATTTTAAGCTTTTTAACAACATGTTTTGTGTTGCATATTCATGCATGTTTTTCTTCTAGAAATGCTATTCAGCTGAAAAAAACAGTTCTGGTTGATTCATGGTAAGTCTCCCATTACCAGAAAGATTAAGACAAATAAGAACATGCCTAGAGGTTTTAAAAAATGATTTGGCTAAATTCAGTTTATTCATTTAGCACCAATGGGGTAATTGACTTGATTCATTTACTCCTGTATAAGTGTGTTCTTGACTTTATAGCAGTCCCCCATAAGTCAGCACAAATGATGCATCTGCTAAATCATATTTAACATAATTATGTTTACATTAAAGTTTGCAGATGTGGTGTTTGTAATGCTCTAGTTCATCTATTAAAAAAAATGATTTATGGATCTCAAGGGTTAACCTGTTAATGCAAATGTTAGCTACCAGTAAATTACATTATATCAGGAACATTTATGATACTGGATAATACAAACCAAACTACATCTAAACTAGCAAGATTTGGAGAAAAGAAAAAAGAACTGGTTGGGTTTGAACCACTTCCTCCTTTTTGTCTGCAGGGAAAATTATTAATCTACGACAGCAGTCCTTTGACACCAAAAAATAATTTGCACAGACGTTCAGAATCCCTTATAAAACAAAATATTGAAGTTCCTACCGGACTGTCTACACAAATATTAACTCCTTGCAAGGTTTGAAAACCTTTATCACCTGATCAGAATTTACATTAAACTTGACAGAACTTGTCAGGCAAATCAGGACGTGTCAGTTACTGGGATGGACTGGACAAAATGTGGATTTATATAATTTAAGATGAGGGAAATTGGTGTCTAAAAAGAAGCAGAGGAACCCTATAAAAAGGGATTTTGGCCTGTAATTTCCAGCAGCTGAAATGTCATTCAGAACTGATGGTCAACTCAAATTGAAGATGACAGCCATTTGAAACTTCTTGTCTAGCGGGCAGAGAAGAAAAGCACCCCCCCACCCCCCAATCACTGTCAAGTATCTCCTTGAAGGTTTATGCCCGACACAAGGAGAAGGAGATCTGAAGCATACGTCTCATACACAAACCAACATCAGTATGAGGAGGTGTAATTTTAGAAACAGCTGCTGTGACTGGATGACATTATCCTGCGGTAAAAGAAATGCACAGAAAAGCTGGATATTTGGACAGATTCTGCTAAATTTCACAGCATCAGATTCTGCGCTGGAATTTTAAAGTTTTTGTTCTTTCACTCACGTGATACAACAGAACACAGATCTCTTGAAGAGCGAAAACATAGATCCTGTAAACTTGATCCATATCGGGGTACCGGTCCTAAAACCTGTATATCACCCAACAAATAATGTTGACCATTTCAATTGATTTCTGAAAATTCACTTAAAAACCAGATCCAACATTAAGTAGCTATTATAGCTAGCTCTTTACAGGATTCAATCCTCCAGATTTTTAAATTAATTTATCAGGTATCCATAAACCAAGTCCAACCACAGCAGACCTCACTTGCCTTAAGGTGTTAACATTTTAAGAACAAGAAAGAGACCAAGCAAATGGACTGATAAAGAAAAAAAAAGAACTCATTGCCATTTATCACAAACTCTTGATGTAAGCTGTTGCTGCCAGGTGTTGGAGAAATCGTTATTATGGTTTGGGGACAACTTCGTAAAACAGGTGTAGGCTGGTTCAGAGTAATTTTCCAGTAAAGAAATAAAAATAAAATGTTTTTAAAAAAAATCCCTTTGCATTTAGGTTAGGTCACTCTACCCAGTTTTAGTTGCTTGAAGATCGGAAACATTTTAGTAAGAGACAAGAACAACAACAAACGAAATCTGCAATGGTTAGAAATTCTACAGACAAACCAGAAACTAAATCTCAAACCTGGAATCTGATGGAAACACCAGTTTAATTGTCCACAGTAAATCGAATTTAGTATTAACATTAAAAACAGTACATATAAGAGTAAATATAACATCGAAAAAACTTTGCTACATCGATAAGAAGTAGAAAGTCAGAGAGAAAGTGGTATGGAAAACGATGGTGATATAGTACAAACATTCAAAGAAAGATTAATTCGAATAAGATACTAAAGATGTCTTCTAACATTATAGTTAAGCCACAGAAATACTTTGTGAGGGAGGGTTAACTCTTGCAAATTGCTACATTGGGTAAGGTGGGTCCTCAATTTAAACCTTTGGGTAACAGGAAGTACTAAGAAGCCTGTGATCCTAAACACCTATCCAATTTATGCTATGTATACAGTTTTTCTTCTAATCATGGTTGAAATAAAAACGAAGGAAATAAATATCACTGCAAATCCTGTTTGTTGCTTCATCATCATTCAACTCTGAAAATAAGCAACATGAGCAGTAATTGGATATTGTAAAGAGAAATATTTCCATTAGATACATCAACAATTGTAAATTGCAAGCATTTTAGGGAAAAACTAATCTGCTCGAATAGTTAAAAAAATATAAAGTTTGATACATTTATTTATATATTTATACTCCACATATCCAATAAAACAGAATTCAATAAACTGGATTCCTGCCACAGTATAAGCACATCTAATTGAAAAAGTAGTCTCTTCATCCAATCATATTATGTTTTCAGGGCTTTTTCTGTAAAATGGTCTGAATGCAATTTTTACAGACAATGGCTTTCAAAACATATATATGCACTGCTTATTTGTTCCTCTGCATACATGATTCTGGGTAAAAATTAACAATGGTTAACTTAAACTGCAGCTCTGTTCTTATTTCTTCTACAACTTTCTTTCTTTCCACTTTCATGCATTGTGGAAAAGAATGCAACAACAAATAATAACAACTCAGAAACTGCCATCAGAACATCATCTTTGAAAGAAACCTCAGGGTTTTACCCAGCACACTGTAGCTTTTATTGGAAGAGAAAGTGAGGAAGTGGGACTGTTAACAAACAATATGCCACAGGAAGGAAGTTAGAGGATGTCCTAATCACAGTTGCTCAAAATCCTCCCCATAAGTGTTAAAGGAAGAGCCGGGCGCAAGCTCTGGAAGAAAGAAAGTCAGAGGGCTAATGGTTGATCATTAAACAGCCAGGACAGAAAATGAGAGCTAGTGAGCTTGCCAAGACATTCAGTAGAAATATTTGTCTCCTCAAATCCAAACCATCTCCTCTGGGAAGATTTTCCCTCATTTTTCTGCACAACGATAAAAGAACAGAGAGAAAATATGTATTTTTTCTGACTTGGATAAATCTTCAGAGACGTGAATATATGTGTGTGGCTCCAGCTATTTATGAGGGTAGCTGTTCTCACTTATTAACTTATTCTGTTGTTTATGTGCACACAGAGTGCTGATATGACCATATAAACCTATATTTTGTGTGCATACCTGTAGAATGGAGACAGAGGGCAGATGAGGTAATGAATGTGAGGAGTGGAGGTGAAAAGGATCATGTACAGTTGATGTTGAGTGACTCTTGGTGCCACAGCGCCACAGCAGGAGTGATTAAATCAATGCCGCAGGTCAACAGTGGGCTGGGGCGATGGGAAGAATGGAGGGAGCCAATCAGTATCTGCTAACAGTGTGCTGACTCGGCCTGCCCTGATGCTTAAGGATGCTTGTCTATGCCTTTCCCAGGGGAGAGACGTGGCTGCATGCGGCTTGCATTTTCAACCATTCTGCCAAAACGCTTGTATGCGTGCACACACTTTATAGATACGCATCTAATCAAGCATGAGTGTGGTCTTCCAAGGCCGAGCCTCTGTGCTCATCAGAGCGTTTGTGAGAACCATGATTATGAGTGTAAATAAATGCTTGCATGCTTGCTGTGAAACCAGTTTCTGCTGAAAGGGAAAGTTGAATGGATTTTAAAGCTTCAACATAAAAGTACAGGAACAAAAATTGAGGGTTTGAGTTAAATGTACATTATCATGGCACACAGCCCACTTTCTGGAGCACTTATGATGAATTGATAGTTATTGTGCAATTTTAAAGGAGGTAAGAGGATAAGAGCTCTTGTGAGAAAGTCTTTTTAACCTTAACAGAAACAAACAGAATCTTGAAACCTGATAGCATCTAATTCACATGTCACAATTTGCTTATTAGTTAAATAAAATAGCTTCTACAAATGTTTTAATGTTGTTCAAGTCTCTCAGCCAGTATAGCATGCAAAAGCACAGTGGTAAAAATTTGAAAGAAGAAAAACATATAATAGAAATCAATAATAATAATTGAAAGGGGGAGGGTGGAAAGACTGAATAATGGTTTTGAAACATTTTTAGAAAAAAAACATGAATGAATGCATGAATGGAAGGATCAATGGACCAAAAGACAGTTGGTGATGCTTTTAATATGATGAGTTTGAGGACGCTTGATGGAAAGATGGATTTATAAAATAAAAGGGGTTAAAGAATGGTAGCCGAAATAATGGATTAATAAATGTATAGACAGGCAAATGGAGAAAGGGACAACAAATGTAAAAAACAGACAGATGTATGGACAGAGGCTTGGATGGACAAAACTTACATGATGATAAAGGGCATCTGAAAATATCATTTTATCCTTTCAACATTTTTTCTATCCATACTGATCCAGTTCTTAAAATAAGTTGAAAATATTTTGAAAATAGTTCTGCAGCAATGTTATAGTTTTCTAACACAGCTGTGGAAATTGCACTGCAGGTACAGTAAGTAGAGATGTGTAAGGAGTATGAAATATGAAATTAAATGAAATGGCATAATGAAGGTTTTACTTTGACCATTTCTTAAAGTTAAAAAACAACAACGTCTTTGATTAAATAATGAATTGATTAACTTATAGCCAGGAAACATGTGGCTTTTCCGCAGGTCTGAGAATTAAACTTGACAAATATACAAAATTATAGCTTGAGATATTAATATTTTTTATTCTCAAATGTAATTTTCAACAGAGCCTTGTTTCCAATTTCAGACAGAAACTAGGGTTTTACAGCATGGAAAAGGAACTCGAAAGCTCTCAGGTCTTGCTTTAATGCTTTTATTCCTCATATTTAAAGTTTCTACAGATAGAGCAGATTTATTTTAACATCGTGTCTCTAAAGGCTGGCTTCTGCATAATACAGGTACCTTTCTGCCTTTCAGCAACAGGACAAAGGAACAGAAAACTTAGTGCAGCTAAAACTTGAGCAGCTGTACTTATTGCAGTATGAATGCCTCACTGAGATGAGTCTGCACCTTGAGTGTCAGATTTGTCGACTGATCTCCCCCATATGTGCCAGGTGACCCCGAGAGCTCAATGGCAGATTTATGTGAGATTCATGGTTTAAACAAAATATATTTAATAATATATTAGCAGAGGGTGCTCCAGTGGAGCTGAATTTCAAATGAGGTACGGTACACTGAAAGGATGAAGTCTGACAGAACTGAGTGATATGCTGCTGCAGATTCACTCTTAACTGGTTCCTTAGTGAGGAGATATTCTGGGAACATCAGAAAACCTGGGTATTGATTGGCAGACAATACTTTTCATCAAACCATTTCTGTTGGGATACAGTTCAATGTTTCAGTTACTTTCATTCAGTCATTATTAGCTGTGGGGGATGAGACTTTATAAACATGTATTGGGTACATGTATGTAAATAAATATACACAAATATGCAAAGTAAACCATTGAAAAAATGCTGGTGATTTTTCATTGTTTGTAGAGATTCAGGATCATTATAAACACGCGGTTGGGATGAGAGAAAGGCAGGCCAACATTCCTCCATGGGAAACACACAGCTAATCACAGTCTTACATAATTGAACAGCTCCAATTAGCATAGCATTAGATGACAGACCACAGTGCAAGTGCAAACATAGGCAGGAAATAAACAAACGCAATTTCTGCTCCTAATGACACATAAATAGGAATTATTAAAAAATATTATAAACAGACCGTTGATGTGGTGGAAAAGCTTTCACTTATCACTAAGTATTTATTTTCAACAGGAGATTCTTGTAATATTTTAAAGTGGTGATGATCAGTATTCCTTTAGGCTTTCTGAAGGCCTTTTTATGTTTTTTTTTAGACTTCTTGATCATTGAGCAAAGCGATCAAAATAAAAATAAAGGGAGATGACAGGTGGAGGAAAAAACAACTACATTTTTGCAGCAGGTATATACATATATATGGATTTTTTTTAAGAAGAAGAAGAAATCAATATAGAAATAACTGGACTTTTCCTTTAACAAAAAATACTATTCTGAACTTTCATTGTATGCAGTCATGAGGAAAATGTAAACTTCTATAAAAGATTTTGACAAGAACTATTTAAATTCTGTTTCTTAACTGTAAACCAGTCCTTTTGTAAATTTACTGTTATTTTTTTTTAAATGTTTGGTTTTTATTTTAGTTTCATTTGTTTAGACATTTAGACAGCTTTACAC
>NW_015150474.1:1839603-1843419 GCF_000732505.1 Cyprinodon variegatus
CCATCCATCCATCCATCCATCCATCCATCCCCTTTGGAATCCCAAGGTGCTCCCAGGCCAGCCGAGAAACATAGTCCCTCCAGCGTGTCCCAGGTGGGACGTGTCTGGAACACCTCACCCAGGAGACATCCAGGAGGCTTCCTAAACAGATGCCCAAGCCACCTCAACTGGCTCCTCTTGATATGGAGGAGCAGCGGCTCTACTCTGAGTCCTACCCGGATGACTGAACTCCTCACCCTATCTCTGAGGGAGAGCCTGACCACACTATGGAGAAAACTTATTTCAGCCGCTTGTATCCGGGATCTCGTTCTTTCGGTCATGACTCAAAGCTCATGACCATAGATGAGAGTAGAAATGTAGATCGACCGGTAAATCGAGAAGTTTGCTTTTTGGCTCAGCTCTATCTTCACCACAACAGATTGGTGCAGGGCTCGCTTCACAGCAGATGCCGCACCAATCCGCTTATCAATCTCCCGCTCCATCTTCCCCTCATTCGTGAACAAGACCCCAAGATACTTAAACTCCTTCACTGATGTCCAAATATTCAAATACAAAAGTTACATTTTGCTCAGGTTGTTTCAGTCATGTTTATATGGTTTTCCTAAATTGCGAAGGTTTCCTCCTTGCTCATTTTTCTTAATGAACACACATTCCTTTTCACATCAACTCTAAGGGGAGCCTGCTTTGCCACAATGTATTTCTAGTAATGTATGGAATGCTTTTTCTGTTTCAGTTTGTGCCCAAATGTGCCCCGATATCTTAAAAAAACACAGGTAACATGGGAGTGTCCTATTTGTTCATATGTATATATATCTATAAAGATATTTGACTTTGATTATTTATTATCTTATAGCTTTTTTGTGTATGCCACATACTGTAAACATACAAGTAAAAATACAGATAGGACTAATAGCAGGACCTTGAAAATGCTTTATCCTGAAGTTGATGTTCTCAATTTTTGAGGAGTTTATTGGTAATAGTGCTACAAGGTTTAGCTTTAGAAAAAATTCAAACATCACTTTTGTTCAAAGATTATTCACATGCTTATATGATGAAGAGATTTGGGGTTACTGGGCTCTTAGTGAGTGAAAAACTATCTGCGATAGAGTGGCTGATTGTTATAAAAACATAAGTAAATTAATAACTTGAGTCTTTTTCAGAGTAAACTTTAGAGAAAATGTTTGTGAGGTACTAATGTTTCAGGACCCTGGACAGTCCAGCTATTGAGCTACTGTTAAATCAGCACCATGGAGAGCGGCACCCACAGTGAGTAGTTAAACTCCTGTTGCTAAAGTAAGTCCATTTCCAAAACAGATATCCTCCAGTAACATAAAAAATCTTCACGTTTTTCTTTCTTTCTATGCCACCTACACCTGTGACAAAAACGTATCAGAGATAATAAGAAAAAAAGCATTCTTCTTTTCGGTCTAAAATCTCCCAGGATGGTGATAAAAAAAGTTTTAGATGAAGACATTAAATCATTCCAATTGTGAACTCTGATAGAGATAACCCTTTATGTACACAGCCTGAACACAAAACCGGAGAGTTTTTTCCCAGCACTATCCTGCCCTAATGGACCATTTGAAAGTGCCATATAATAGTGTGTTACAAAGAACGAACATTGAGGAAAGTAGATATATCCAGGAATGGAACGGATTTTATATAATCTTAGCTATTCGCTTCAGCTTGCTTGTCAGACTAAAGGAACACATGGGGATATCTTTATGTGAAGACTTTTTTTTTTAATGTTTCCTAAAATAGGGGACATTTATTTTTTTACAAAACAAAAGGACAAAAAAAACAAAAAAACATTTTGTCCATTTAACCAGGCTGCTCCCTGATCAATGGAGTGCTGCTGCTGCAATATTCTAGGGGGTTGGAGGTGGAGGGGTGTTGGAGCAAGAGGCAAGTCTGAATTCTGTCCACAAAGCAGTCCTGGTTCTGGAGACCTGACTGCACTATCGATTGAACTTATGAGACGGCACTTTCAGACGTGACGGACATACCCAGAGCAGTTAGATAGAGGAGAAGAAGAGAGAGAGAAAGAGGATAACAAATTGCTGAGGCGCAAGTTGAAATGTAGCTGTGTGTGTTGACCAGTTCTGAATGAATGTGTGACAGGTTCAGAAAGCAGAAGGTTGATGGGGAAATTCATGCAGGTCCGTGTTAGAATCCTAATAAGTGGGGTTTGGGAGGAATGAAACTCAGGTGGTTTTAGAAAGTAAATAATATATGGTATCATGCGTACCGCTGGTGCAAGAAGCACACATTTATTTGACTGTAGGCCGAAACAAAAAAAAAAAAAAAAAACAACATCTTGACAGTCAGTATTAAGTGAACACTTCTGGAATCCTCCACGCGTCCCTAAAGGGAACGACTTAGAAATAGAAATACTGCAACTGAAAAATATACTTGTGTTAGTTAAATAAAGCTTAATGTATGTTGCAGTACTTTGGAAGATGAAGTAGACACGAGAAAAGGGCAATGCACAAAAAAGCAAGTCAATGAAGAAAGATAAGGATATTCACTGTGAGAAAAATGAAAATAACCTTCCCGCAAAAAAAAAAAGAAAAACTGTCTCCATTGATTCTGACACCTCCCCTTCCTTTTTCTCCACCAACAGCCTTACCTTCTTATAGAATAAAACAACAAAACCTTTACCTTGGAGGCTTATAATATTTTCAGGGTAAAATGATGAAAAATGCAGGAAAACGGAACACATGAATGTACAAGATTTATACTCTGCCATCTACTGTGGAGAACACACATGCCGTCATCAAAGCATTGAGCATTAATATAAAAGTGCATTTCTTCTTGTACTTAAGCTGTGCCGTCCCATTTCCTAGACCCATTACATATTCTGTGTGCAAGCAGCATGAAGGTAAGCAAAAGAGCCTTTTATCCCTTCTTGAAATGGCTTCACTTGGAGTTAGTCATCAGAGATCAAGAGCAGGTAATCTGATGTTGATCTGCCTTTTAGCGGAAGTAGACATGTTTTTAGCCATAACATGCTTAACTAAATTTTAAAGCAGCAACACTGTTTAAGTTCATCCACATGTCATGTGTTGAAGTAAGACTCAGTGCAACAGACAGATCACCAAAAGCTGGTGGAAACAAGAGAATGATTATTTGAACTCTAATTAATAATAACACATATAATAAAGTCTAATGTGTCTTGATTTACAAGTTCCATTTCTTCCAAAAAACAACACATAAGTAGGAAAACTAAGATGCTTATGAATGCCAAAGAGGGACAGATCACTCTTCCCTCATATCAAAATTAAATATAACTACAACAAAAAGCTCTCTCGTAATCATAAGTCACTAACCTCATCCAGTTATAAAGTGTTTTGCATTCGTAGTTGTTCATTCTCTTATCTTTATAAATAGTTTCCATCATATTTTGTATTAAAAAAAAATCCTGTTCTGTATTAAGAGCACCATGCACAGCTTGATGATGTCACAGAGCTGCAACAGTGCAAGAGGCACTGTTGCAGCTCTGTGACAATGACTACAACTCTATTTTCTTCAGATTTAGGAAAATGTGATTTTTTTGTGTGATTTATTTTCTAATTTGATCCAGTCAAATACAGGTCCATGCTTCTATATGTGGGATGGCAGGACAAAACTAAAAATGCCCCACACAAAATGTGACATCTGGTCACCCTAATTTATTATGAAGTAGATTGATATTCTTATTTGACAACAAAATAATAAATACATTCAAACTTTAACGCCATGTAAATCATAATCAGAAAAACAAAAAATCAAAGAATTATATAGGCGCTACCTTAAAGGATAATTCCGGTTTTTAAC
>NW_015150474.1:1844663-1861475 GCF_000732505.1 Cyprinodon variegatus
ATGACTGAGCTGTGGTCTCCATAAGGCATATGGGACCTCAGAATAATAGTGAGCATATTTTGAAGGGTCTTAAAAGGTAACTATTAATGAGTAATACAGTATGTGGCAGAAACATATTCCGTTCATTTCAAGAACACTCTGCAAGTGAGGATAAAGTCAAAACTATGTTAAAAAATATGACTCCCAGGAAAGTAAAATAACGATTAAACTGTATTTTACTAAACACTTCATCTGTTAATTAAATTTTCAATTGATAAATTAATATTGGAAAGGAAAGTTTAAATAACCTGTAAATGCGCTACTTAATCTAAGGTGAGGTTAATACAAAAGATTTCTAGATAAGACTTAATTTAAATGCAAAATGCATATTTTTTGACAGCTGTGGCTTTATTGCTGCTCTGAGTTTGTTGTTTTAACAAATGGTTGTTTTAACAAATGGTACAAATGGTGAGTCTGTAAGCCCCAGCTGATGATACAATTCAATTCAATGCTAAATTAGCTAACAATTATTTACATAATCAATAGTTTAGAATAATAATTTCAGACAAAAGAAAACAAATAACAACAACAAAAAAATATAGTGCTTTTGTAGAAAATTTACCCATCATAAAAATGCACATTGAAGGTGGAGAAAAGTAGAAAGTAAAAAATTTGGTTTGCTGACATTACAGACTATATCATTTATTGTTAATTAATACATGCCAACAAAATCTGTCCTTAATTCTTTAAAATAATCCTTTTTAGTCTGTAATTAAAAAGTAAAAAAGTGTCTTTAAATACATACCTCATAATGTAAGAAAAACCAATATTAATACTGGACTGATTTTTGAGTGTAGAAGCACTAACACAGATTGCTAATGGGAGGTCGCAGCTATAATCAAAGGTTTTACCATTTTCATTTCAGTGGTACCTCTGTGTGTCTAACACATTATACAGTACACCACATTAGCTTTAAAATTACCAACAAGGACATATTTTTTTCAGTAAACTAAAAGGTTATAAGTGAAACTTGAGTTCTCTTAAAAGTAAATGAGATTTTTCCAATTATTTCAGCGATATGGAAGAAGAAACACAGGGTTCAGAAGTGCTCCTGAAAATTGCCATCACTGATGGCAGTTCATAGGGAACCTTTCACAAACTCAACGTTAAAAGAAGAATATCAGACAAAATACTAAAAGCTTACATGTAAGAGATGTAAAAATAGAAGAAAAAAAAAACTTTCTCCAAATATAAATTAGTGATTTCCTTTCAAAAGTACAGCAGGTCATCACAGTTTAGCTAAAGGAGGGAAGATACACATCTGTGAATAACATGGGCGTATTCAACCCTATGAAACCCTTCATTACTATTAGCTTTTCTACCTTTCATCATGTCAAGTGTCACTTTTATTGTAAAAAAAAATCAGGTTCTTAATTACATTTATATCAGATCTTTATTATTTACTTTAGAGTCCAAAAAATATGCTATTTTGGTCTAAATAAGGCATGATAAGCACAGAACTGGAATTATTGAAACAGCATTTTTTTTGTTTTTTTAATTTCCTTATGTTATTAGACTATCCTGAACTTTTTTCTCATAGTGGTTACTAGAATTTCAAGTTAGTCTTTTTGTTACCCAATAAGCTGCTCCACTGGACTTTACTAGTCCATTTTCCTTTTTCCATTAATGGTCTTCCACGCCGTCACGTGTTAAACATCAGAAAAGAGGACATATGGAAATGAAAGAAACCCAAAGTGGGTCATTAATTTTCCCCAAGCTCCACTGACTTATTTACATCACTAAAATATGTCACCGCAGATGCATCTGTATATTACTACTTAATCAGTGTCTGACGGCCTGACGAGGCATCAGGCAACAGACAACTTGCTGCCTCTGTGATTGATCTGTTAATTTCTCAGGCTCTTAACCCCTGAATGGTTTGACCCACTTTGATGTATGTTTTCTTTTGAATCAGCAGGATATTCATGCAAGGCAGAAAAGTGTGGGAAGCCTGTAGCCTCCCAGGAGACAACCGCCTCACCAGCTTGGTTTTAAGGCTGTTCAGTTTCAGTCAAGGATCGATTCGACTTCCACTTCAATTCCCAGAGTTGCTTCTGTTTAAAACGGCCGATGAAAAGCTCACAGGAAATACTTAGCTTATCAATCTACTTTTGAAAAGAAATCCCCTTCTTGTCAAAGTCAACATTTTTTCCTCACATAAGATTATTGAGTGAAAACTCATGTTGCTGTTTTTCTTCTTCTTGCTGTTTATCCAAAACATTTTTTTTTATCCATCTGTTGCAGCCTGGACAGGAATCCCCCATTTAAAAATAATTTAACATTATCTAAATAATAATAATAATAATAATAATAATAATAATAATAATAATGATCAAAGTGCATTAGGCTTATGGAGATTCACATATCTCCGTCTGATATATCCCAATCTTTATCAATAACATTAGGCTTTAAAGTCACACAAGACAACAGAACGTTTGCGGTATTGGGTGAAAATATATCAGCAGAGGTTCCTTTTGTTTTGATTCATTTTAAGCCAACCTATGAGAAGGTTATAAATGTCATTGTGATACTCTCATACAGGTTTTCTACTTCATAAATGCATGGTAAGCTAAGTGCATATACATTTAAATTTCAATAAGTTTATTTACACATTAATCACATTTTAAAGGTCATATCAGCAAACATTTCCCTTGTAGCAAATAGAAATTGTTTTATTAACCTATACAGACCTGAAACAAAAGAGGTTTTGTGTCACATATAGTGAAATTTTTTAATTGGGTCTCTTAAATGCTTAAGATTTTTTTAGATAAGATATTTTTTTCTGTACCTGTAATGCAGCTAATGGACACAACAGTTAGAAAAGTGACTACAGACTGAAATATATGACTTGATGGGATCCATAATATGTCAGCAGGTGATAAAAAATAGTTCACAGAAAAGCGGCAATATGGGATTTTGAAGCTGGGTTCAGTTAAAACGTCACAAACAGATTTTAATTTTTCTGATTAAATTATTATCCATTTATTTAGATATTCATGATGCCTGTAATGACTTTGATCACAAACATACAAATATGAAAATATTCTGTAATTTTCTTTTAAAACGTTCAAACATATTTTTTACACCTTATAATATATTTACTGACCATTGGTCAGCATCCTGTGTTTGCCCAAAGTGCATACAAGGTAGACAGAAAAGGTGAAGACAAATTAGATGAGTTGTAAGACATCTTGCAGCCACAATGGGACACTTATCAGCAAACAGGATGTTTCAATGTATCAAAATGATATACTTTGCTCGTGATGTGTCAAGGACAAAAATTATTGTTTGGAGGCAAAAATAGTCAAAATCTATTAAGCCGATTTTCAGAACATATGAAAAACTTTAAAAGCCTTCTTTTGACATTAAAAAAAATGCCCTTTTGCACCACATCCTTTAAAAACAAAATATGTTACCAGACAGAAATAATTTCCTTGGCAAAAACAGAAATGGGATTTAAGATTACTTATTGACATTGAGCACTCTCTATTTCTCAAAAGTATTGAAATCTGAGAAAGTAGAGAAAACGGATTTCTCCTTACACACCAAAAACAGTATAATCCTTCTAATCCAAGTCTTTTCATCAACCTATGTATTGCATTAACAGAACAAGTTAGCATTATTGCCCAGCACAGACCAAGGTCTTCTCTGAGGAAAGAACGTTTGATGATGCATTGCAAGTTATATTATTAGCTTAATTTTTAATTTACATTGCAGCATTGAAGGTTTACATAATCTTTAATTTCAGTGTACTTGTGGTTTTCAAAGTCACCTTCGATTGTTTCTATTTCAAAGATTCATAAAAAGAGTCATTTAGCTAATGCACAATCTGGGGAATTCCAACAAAATGTCTGCCTGAAGCATTGCTTTTTATCTATACATAACCTTTCTCTCTTTTTTTTAGTTTGTCTCTGACTGTCACAAATAAATACTTAACTGCCCACTCTCCTAGAATTATATCTCTCCAAGGCACTCCTTTTGATCAGTGCATAAAAACCCAGTGGAAACTCAAATCAATCCAACACATATTTTGCCTTGGCAGGAGATCAATCTAAAGATTACAGTAAAACCAACAATAAAAACACATTTTTCCAACCTCCCCTCTTGGCAGTAGTCAATGCACTCATTTTGTTTCCTTTTCTGTGTTCACTGGAAAAGTAAAATGGGCATTTGTAAGAACAAGAGGGAACAAAGGGGGTCACACAGCAGGAAATTAAAAATGGCTAATTTGTGTGGACTGGCTTGTGTCAGTTTCTACTGTAAGAGTATCAAACTGCCAATGTTAGTAGTGCCACAGAGAGGAAAACACATGGAGGCACAGTTGGTGGAGGCATGCCTTTTAAACCCGATTCCTTTCCTTTACCCACATCCTCGACTGAAGTACTAGCCAGCCAAAGGAACAGGATCCTGGGAGGGAAAAAATCCCTGTAGTGGTTTTTGACTTCTTCAAATATACACAATTTGAAGCATACTGGAAGCCAGGGGTCAGTTTGCAACAGTGGAAAAGAAACTTTGTAGTATTAACATTCTAAAATGACTAACTACTTCACTACATGTCATGATGAATAACATGCACCTCTATTTGCCAGCTCAGACAGATGGAGGAGGATAGAGGGGGCAAACATAGAGGAAAAATGCAGAAAAGCATGAGACAGAGGGGTGAACCAATCATAGGGGGCTGGTTCACGGGGCTTGTACTGTCTGTCCACACTGGCAACATGTTTGCCCTCTTGGAGAAACAAAAGTCTGAGGAAATGTGCCAAAAAAACAAAAAAAAAAACAAGCATTCAGCTTCAAAATACATGCCGTATTACAGTTTCAGAGTGATTGCAGCACAATGACAAAAGCTTAGCCTTTCCATTTCAAAAATATTTTGAGATATTTTTTTATAATTCTGCTTATTTATTTTCAGTGATGCTTCATTCATGGTATTGGGCTATCAAACCTCAAACACCAAAGTCTACAGAGCCTGTGATAGATTATGGGGCATTGGTCCAGGGTTATTGTTAGCGTTATTGTGAAAAAGTTCATTCTAAATCCTTAAATTACTTCCTAGGTGTGTAGAAAAATACATACAGGTTAGCTCAGTGCGGACACATTAGTTAAGGGCTATTTGAAGTTAGACATGTTTGTTAAATGCTGAGGTAATGAAAAAAAGAACCACGGACACAAATTTAATCAAACTTCGATTTATGTGTAATAAATATGCCTGGAACCCATGGATGAAATATCTTTATTTGATAGATCTTAGATCTTTATAAGATTTTTTATTTTAAGATTTGAACATTTTGAAAAAAAGGCAAATTAAACTCTACTCAAGCCAAAGCTTATAACCAATGTTCTGACAAACAAGATAATTTCTGTGCCGAGCCTTATGCTACACTTAATCTAACTAGAGCCAAGAGATCAATGTTTGCTCAGGTGAGGTCTTACACTTTGCATCTAGCTCTGAAGACAGGATGTTTTCAATCTGTTCCAGGGTAGGAGCGGACATGTTGTTTATGGCACTTAAATGGAATGGGAAAAAAATGCATTTTACCTTTTATTATCTTTTCTATGATGATTTAAGGGGCAAATCATATACAATTGTATAAGCCCAGTTTGCACTGCCAGATGAGGAGGAGCTCAAGTATTTCCTTAAGCATTATCCCTTCTATTTGACTCAGGTTTGTTGAATTCTTGGCTTCAGCATAAGATGACACTATATGTTTGAAATAATGTAGATGTGTACCTATTCATTCTTTATCATGTCCTGTAAGCCCATGCCCATTTATAATAGTGCATGACACTTTAAGTGTCATGCACTATTATAAATTGATAAAAATTATAACAAAAATCATAACAGTAACAACAATAATAATAATAATAATAATAATAATAGTAATAATAATAAACAGAAAAATGTTACTTTAATGTACTATACATGTCGCTCAAGAAAACTTTAGAGTATACTGTGTTGCCAAAAACTTCATCTATCCATCCATCCATTTTCTTACACGCTTAATCCCAAGCGGGTCGCGAGGGGTGCTGGTGCCTATCTCCAGCTGTCTACAAGCAAGAGGCTCTTGAAATTGACTGAGTTTTCAAATGTAAGTATGGCGCTTGTATACATAAAGTATAAGACCAGGATTTTTTCAAATACCACTTATGAGATTGTCTAACATTTTTCTGCAACCCTTAATTGGTTGATTAGAAAAAGGGTACTTGCATCGAACAATTTAATTACTTTGCTTTTTAATTGAGAAAGGACACCACAGCATTTTGTACTCTGGACTTCCCTGAAAGTAATACATCGACGCAGCTAACACCTGAAGAGCTTCTAAATGCTCTAAACTTGGAACAAGATGATGCTTCGTTAACAAGTTTAGTCAGGCAACAATATCATCATTGAGAATTAAACTAAACAGGTCATGCATTTTATGCACACAAAAAACAACTTTTTTATGTATGTAGCTGCTACGCGATTCATTTTGATTTGTTTTTGTCGATGACTTCAGTTTCCTTTTTGCGTCACCCTTTCAATCCAAATCTGCAACTGAAAATATGACAAGTAATTTCTTTCTTTTTTTCATGAGAAACAACCTGGATATGGAACCTGACCTGGGTGCTTCAGTGCTAATAGTTAATAGTTTCCTCTCTGATTAGGTCCTCTACAACAGGGATCAATTCCTTTGTATTCTATGTTTAATATATTTTGTTTTTAGGTGTTCTTGTAGCACTAATGGAAAACCAAAAGGTCCCTAACCTAAGAAACCTAAGAAACCTAAGAAACACTTGAACCAAACAGAAAAAAGTTCCCCTCTGCTTATCATGAGGTGCCATCTTTATTCAGATTTAAATAAGTACACAGCTGGGCTTATTAATTGTGTGCAGAAATTAGGATATTACTGTAGATTTTCTCTAACCTACAAAGGGTCAAAATTGGTAATATATGGCTTTATTGTACACACAACAAATATGTAGGAACTCCAGAGTTATATGTCTTTATCAATTTCAAAACCTTATTTGAAGAAACACTTATAAACACTTATTACATAATTTTAGCCACTGAACAGAACATCAATACCCACCAAGTGCTGCTTATTGACCTGAAAAATTATTTGATCTGTCTCAAGTTATGAGCTAATACTTGGGTCGAAGGTTATGCAGTATTGGTTTAAATGTGTGTTAAATTGTGCTGTTAGAACACACAGTTGTATTAAAGTTTCAGCCAAAGTTATCAAACTGGTCCTAGTGATAATTATATGGGACAACCTGAGAATAACAAAAGCTCCACCCTTTAATGAACTGGAATCTGTGGTAAAACCAGGTTGAGAATCCAGAATAAAGGCAGTTTACCTTCAATCGAAACTGACAGGAATTAAAATTAACTAATTAAATCTGCACTGGAAATGGGATCCTACGCTACTTCTGGGAGCTTTGGATTTAAAAATAAATCCAGTCTTTTTGAGTTTTATGTTTTCCTTTTGCGTTAACATTATGGTATACAGTATAGTGCATAATCTAAAGAACTAAAATTCAGATGAACATGGTTTTCATCATATTTTGCCGGACTGCTCTGACCATGTCTGATGATGACGACGTCAGAGAAGCAGTTTAACGAAGAAAAAGTATTAAGACTGTCTCCCAAAAGTCATCAAGCATTTTTTAAAGCTGTGTATACGCATTCTCTAGTGAGTTAAGGATATAATTAAGTAGTTTTAGAACCATGATTACAAAATTTATAGACAACCGGATGTATATCGGTTTGTGCATGCACAGGACTGATCATGCTTCTGGGACGGATCAGATAGTGACACTTCTCCTCTGTGCATGTTAGAAGCATCTCTGTTGCCCTCCCACTTCTAACATGAACTGATTATTGTACTGAATCCTAATCTTTCATTTCTCATCATTCCCAAAGAATATCTAAGCCTCTTTTTCCTTGCTACCTCCTGTTCTGTGTGCTATCTTCCTCTGTTTCACTCTAGCTTTAAACTATGTAACATCTGTGGTCTTTCCTCATTTTGTAAACATTTAGTTTATTCTTGCAGGTGCTCCCAACACATCTGACACCTTTTTTTCCACCTGTTCACACCACATTGGACATGTTTCTTCATTTCTTTTCCACACTCGCTACCGCTCTGGACCCTTTACTCTAAACACTTTGCACAAATCATTTCCCTACAGTTCCCTGTAACGACACATCTCCTCTTGGGTTCCTCTGTCTACAGCTAACCTTCATTTCTCTCCTTTACATGAAAAACCTTCATCTCTGTTGATTTTCCTCCCCTTGTTCCCTGACCATCATAGTCCATCAAGATTCCTGTCCAACCTCATCTATCAATCTGTCCATCACCAAAGCAAACAAGAGGGGACTAAGAACCAATTCTTGATCCATTCCCACCTCCACCTTAGCTCCCCTCTCACACCTCACCACTCATACAGTTCTAATACATGTCCTGCACCACTTTAAAATACTTCTGTGCTAACTACTACTAACTGTTTAGTCTTTGGTTTCGCAACAGGTGCTCAAAGTAGGTCTACTCAGAGTTGAACACGTGCATAACAATTATGAAAAGCCATTATCAGAGGAGTCACCATGGTTGACAGACAACTTGAAGTGCTTATTTCACCCCACTGGAACTAGAAATTTTAATTCAGAAATGAAAAAAAAGGATAACGTGTTTAGAAGACGAAGGAACAGCGCTACAGCTGCAAAGGAGAGGAAAATGGCAAAGAAGAAGCTTGCTGTACAAGTTAGTGCATTGTTTTATATGAAGTGGGCTATGGCAGGCTATTTTAACATTTATTAAAAGCACCCTCCTTTGTGTTCCATTTGTAGATCACTAAAATAGGATTCTTCCTGGTCAAAATCCCATTTATATTCAGAACTCTAATCATATAATTGATGTAACTTTGCTGCCTCTTGGCCGGGACTCCCATAAAAAAGAGGTTTTTAATCTCAATGAAATTCTTTCCTGGTTAAATAGACTTAGAGACTTAGACAGACAGATTTATTTTGTCATTTTATATACACAAGTGTAAACAAAAAGAGATTTCGCTTGGAAAAGCTCTCTAGACAATTTCATTTTTAAAGTGCAGCCTTGATAAAGTCAGCAGCAGTTGTTGTTGAGCTGCTACTACTGCCTCTATTTCCTGAAGCACTCGCTTTTCCTGGCTCAAGGGAGGAAGAGGACAATGATGACGATGCTGTGAGGGTGGTAGCCCCCTGGGTTGAAGAGGCTGACATGGTTGAAGCAGCAGTGGTGCCATCAGCAGGTTTAGCAGCGACAGACGATGCTGGAGAAGGTGTGGAAGCTGGAGGGAGCCGGGAGGAGCCGTCTGGGGATGTTGCTAGATGCAGCCAAGACCCAGTCAGAATGATGGCGAAGCAGTTATATATCTCCTTTTTTGAAGAGAGTTCGAGTCTGAGATTATTAATTTTGTTTTCCAATGAGCAGACATTGGAGAGCAGGATTGATGGAACCGTCTTTAGCTTCTTTTTCTCTTTAGCTTCGCAGTCAGCCCCCCTCTGCAGCCTCGCTTTCTCCGTCTTGCGCATCTCTTCCTCTGTCCATTATCATCCGCTGTTGTTTTGTTGGCATCCGTCCGGCCAACTGACATTTATCAGCTTGATTAAATAAGTATTTATGATACCTGAAATAGATTTTCTCCTAGTCAAAATAATACAAATGATGACCAGTAGCAATAGGAATATGGAGATCTACAATTCATTTTTAGACATCCAGAAAGTTTTTTCTAGATATTGAGAGTATCATTTTCTATTTAATGTTAATTTTGACATGGATTTTCTTTTTCCTGATATCAGAAATACATATTCAGTCAAACTAATACATATCCAAAGAGCTTGCCACAGACTGTTGTACCAATAACATTGCGGGTTTATTTCTAAAATAGTAGTAGATCAATGCATTCTATTTAGGTAACATCACCTGGCAGCGGGTGAAAATGAAGTCTAAAAACATTCTAATAGATGAATCAACCTCCTTGGATTGATTCTGTCTTCCATTACACACTAACTACTAAGTGGCTGTTTGCAGCCGCTTTGGATGTTATCATCCCAATAAATTTGTTATTAATGGTTATCAGTCCCACAGAGGGTGCCTTCGTCCTACCAGTAGGCTCATTAGGTTGTTATCACAGAGTGAATCCTAATCCTACCCCTAACCCTCCTTTTTCCCCTGTGGAATTAATGAATCTATTTATGTGTAATCTGAAAATAATTTCTGTATTTCATGTACTGTAAAAACAAATGAATAAAAAAAATTATCAGCACGTCCCTCATATTAAACAAACCTAAAACAAAAATCTCATACTGTGTCACTTGAGTTGTAGAATCCTCTCCCTATACATGTTTAATTCTTTCAAATAATGCCGGTTATTCTTAAATAAGGTCCTCGTCAAATGGACATGCAACGTTTGTTGTTAAAACCTACTGTGTAAAACAGATCTAGTGAATGTTTTGTTTTCTGCACAAAACTACAACAAAAATCTACTGACTAAATCAGGTAATAAAACAAAATGAGAGTGGAAACCGGATATCAGGGTTTAAGAGCTTAGAGGTTTCAGAAAACCTGCTTATTGAAAGACCCCAGGTCTTATGATCAACTTTCTTTCGAGAAGAAATTCAGATTCAAATTTAGAACATACTTTACAGATTGCAAAGTTAAATTAAATTTTGAAACTGTACCAAGGTGCTTTCTAAGGATTTCCCCAATAGCATTAGCCACAGCCGAGCCCAAATCCTGTTAGAACCGTGTTTATAAACCTAAAAGGTTGCAAAAAATAACAACGTGTAAATTTATCGTGTAAAAACACTTCAATCACATTTTTCTCAGATTCATAAATTCAGCTTTAAATTGTAAAGCAACAGAGGACTTGACTTTAATTGATCAAAGTGATGCCTAATGCAATATTTCCAAATAATGGTGCTCCTACTCTCTCCTAACATGTTTCCCATAAAGCCGTGAAATAAACTTTTGATAATATGGGCAATTTAGACTTGCTTTTTAACCTTGCACATAGAAATGGCTGTAAATATGTTAAGCTTTCTTTCTTCCTTTTTACCTATTTTTTGCAACAAAAAAAATATATATATATTTTCTGAAATTAGCTTCTGTGGTAAACACAATGGATAAAAATATTATAAAACTTGATAGTTTTATCACCCCCTAACATTTCTTTTTTTTGGTATCAGATAATGAATTTAAACCCCTCCCCTGCACACACAGTTTTAATTTTAAATTAAATAAAAATATCCACTTTGGCAAAACTAAAGAAAAAGTCTAGTTAATTAAATGTTTCATGCTGTTAGTAATAAAAACAACAATGATGGCAGTGTCAAAATAAAGGTTTTCATGCTTCGTCAATTGTGATTCAAAAACCAAAAGAAAAATGTGGTGTGCTTGAAAGTTAATTGTTTTGTTATATTTAGAGTACGTATTTCCATATCAGCGGGGCAATGATTTCCTTATTTAGAAACACGTATTTGTTCTCTAGACATCAAAATATTCCAAATAATCAAAATAGTTTTTTATGTCTTGAAGAGGCAGCAAAGGCTATGTTGTTAAAATTTAAGAAAAACAATAGCTCAAACCACTCCACTCCTGAGCCCCTACTTTAGCAAACTAATTCCAAGTACTACATATAGTTTAAATTGAATGACCTGCAAACTGCCCTGGAGTATTTTCTGAAGCAATGCTTCTTGTTGTTTTACTTTGGTGAAAATAATGTGATCAGAAGTCACCAGGCGATGAATGATGAGCACAAAGTACATGAATTTTTACTATGAAAATGGTAAATATAATGGGATTTTGTGTTCATATGCTTACCCAATAAATAGTCAATTAAAGAGTGTCAGCCAGTCAATAATCTGAATAAAGAATCACCTCATTCCTTAAAATTAATCTATGTCATCTATCTAAATAAGAATTAGGCGATTCTTTCATTATTTTCAAAAACTTTATTCAGGAAGAACAATAAAATATTGTAACTTCTACTAAAGAGATTATAACAAACCACCATGTTTAAAATAATGTTTTTTCAAATAAAAGAAAAAACGAAACAAGTTAATGACACTAATTACCTCGCGGACTACAGCTTACAAGTTAAGAGAAAAGTTTGAAGCAGATAACTCAAGATTTAAGGACAAAACCAACAAATTGCCTTTGTTTCTATCTGCAGGTGTCTACAGGCTAGAGGCGCAATACACCCTGGACAGATTGCCAGTCCATCGCAGGTCAGGTTGGCTTTTTAAATAAAAGAAATCCAGGTCTCTCAGGAGTTTAGAGGATCAGGTTCTATTACTTAATTCTGGTATATAATGCCTGGTGATTTGAGAAGGGAAAGATGGGGAGAAACAGAAAATAAAAACCAGCTTTGATCTGTCAGCTTGTAGCACAGAGGCGCAAAGGGACAGAACTGAAAGGACTGCCTCACTTTGGGCAGACAAACTGTTTAATTTGTCGGAATCAGCTTGTGTTTTGTCCCCTCAGTCTCTTGGCTGATGGAACAGCCAACTTTTTACTACCAAGTGTGCTTCTGTTTGTCACTGGTCCCTCTGAAATAACAGGTGTTGCTGTCTCTCACTTGCCACTTAGTATGAGATGTCTGGAGGTTTTGTTTGTTCAACTGGAAACTGTTGGTGGCGGTTAAAGAAATGTATACTGCATCTGACTCTCCTTTGTTGTGTTCAGCTGCAAACTCCACAGCAAAAATGCAGCCATTATTATCAATAAGAGTATTTACACAGCCTACACAAAGCAGAGCCTGGTGGAGGCAAGAAATCGGCACACCCGTAAAATGCGACTTGATTCTGTTTTTGCCAAATGCAGGAGCTAAACCACAGGAAACAAAATAATTACAGCACCCCAGTTTTAAAGTAATTCACTAAAGACTGAGATATGCTTAAATATCTTACTGTATTGATACATTTCAGAGTATATTTTTATAGAATTCCCTATATTACCAATTGCACACATGATATCAATTACTGGACGGTATATGTTAACTCAGTTTATCAAAACATAATAAAAAAAACATTAAATGCAGCTAAAGAAGTATCAAATAAAGCTTCTCTGGACTCTGTGAATCAGTTTGAGATATTCAATAGGAGGAGTTGTTTCTGTCCCACTTTGTGATCATCTGAACTTTGCACCATAGCAGAATAGATAAGGTGTAATTAGTGATTTAATTAGTAAGATAAACTGCGTTTGTTTCCAAAGATGGATAACAAAAGATCAGCTACAGCACCTAAAACCTAATAATAGATTCCATATAGCAAAACAGCCTAACTGGAGTCTGATCAGTGATGGAATTATATGAGAGTACATTTTGGGGAACCTTTCAACAAATGAAAGGAGCTCAGATCTGCACTGGGATAGACAGGGATCCACTGTTTGCTCCCTTTTGGTCCCTTTTGCTTAGAACTTTCTTACCTAAGGAGACTTAAAAAAAAACAATTTTTGCAGTCACAGTGGCATACTTCAATGCCTTTTCTCCCATGTGCATGCACAATCCTGGTATCTCCGTTTGCTGCAAGAGGAGAAAATGTTAGCAAAAACTAAGGACCTTATGCTGTGCTGCTTTAAACAGGCATGTTATTGCTGCTATTTTGTTCATTCTGGGTCATTTATTCTGATTATCTTCTAAAATCCATTTTTTGCTTTGTAAAAGCTTGATTAAAAAAGCACTACTTACAGTATTGTGTATGTCTGTATGTGAAAAGCACTAAAAGTTAGGGCTTGCCAGGTCCCCATTCATGGAAGAACACCATCGAATGTGACTGCAGTTTACAGGGGCCTGCTGAAAAAAGGAAAAAAGGGGAAAAATAAACCCCTCAAACAACAGGTTTCATTTTGCTGTGTCTGGGGATTTTGCTTCCCATCTCTTTTGCTGGTCATGCTCCACTGGATACAGTCAACATCAAGAAAAGGAGGATGTATCCCTTCTGTATTACCAGTCTGAGGAGCATCTGTACCATCTTTCACAAATATCTTTCAGTTCTGTGCAAAATATCATTTGGCTTTCAAGCAGAGAAAATTAAGGGAGAAGGCTGGTTATTTTTTGGTGAGAAAAAGAGCCTGAGGTGACACTTCGCATTATGTCTAAAAGCAATGTGACAGCCAGAATCTGGATTGAATGGCGAGTGCCGCTTTTCTCTCTTGTGGACGTCTGGACAGCACACATTTGACATGAAGCAGAAAGGTTCTCATTATACCCATTTTTTTGGCCTGTTGCTCTACAACAAATACAAATCTGACATTGAAGGAAATAAATACTGTAACCTCAAAAAACTAGAGACAAAATTTGAAACTGAGGCCTTGGCCTTGAACAGCTCCACAAGTACAGAAAACAATAATCTATAATAATAAACAAATCAGTACATAATTGCAAAGTAGGCCACAGCTAAGGAGGGAAATTGTTTGACACAGCTATGAGATATTTGGTGTACCAATCCGACCCAATGAAAGAGATAGGTAAAAGGAAGAGGTTGATATAAAAAAAAGTAAAAGCATGTCTGGTTTACATCTTAGGAAATTTAATGTGTTTGAAAAAAAAAAAATAATAAAATTGAACTTCATTGATCTCACAATGGAGAAATTAACTCTCTGCATTTAACCCACCCCTTTAGGGAGCAGTGGGCTGCCAATGTGCAGCGCCCCTGAGTGGCAGTCTGTGGGAGTGGGTTTTGAACTCACAACTTCAGGATTTGCAAGCCCTACACCCTAACAACCTGGCTGCCACTCCCCCAAATGGCCTAGTCAAAGTCAAGACTGATAGGAAGTTACATAAAACAGTCATACAAACTAGAGATAAATACATTCGCAGATGGATACTAGAATATTTTTCGGCCAATCTGTGCTTGCGTTGGTTCATTAACCAGTGGAGTGGTTTTAAAACTGGGGGACATGCACCCTGAGGATGATGCAGTGTAATTGCACGTGGGCCTGGTAGAGAATGGTTGAATAAATTATTAATTTAAGATCTTTTTTATTTATTTACTGCTGTTGACTTAGGTTGTTCAACCGTTGAAAAGGTTGGAAGGAGGACATAGATTAAGGTATTGCTAAACTGTCTTGTAAACCAAAGGGGGTCCCAACCACACAAGAATGGAAAGAATTCCATGAGGACATTCAACAGCCATGCCTTTAGATCACATGAAGTGTATGCATTGCTGCGCCCTCCATTTGCTATCAATTGTTAATGTTCAGCTTGATTTGTTAATAAAAGTTGTGTAATATTTGCTATCTTGCTATTTATTTGATGATTTATAACATAAAAAGCTAATAGAGTACATTAAAAGGTTTGGTTTTGACCTAACAAAATGTTAAAATGTTCAAAATACATATAGAATTTATTTAAGGTGCGAGTACAGGAGTTAGTTGCACAGTTTTCTTCTGTCTCCTGCAACAGTGATAGATTAGATACAGTGCCTTGAAATTATTGGGAGATAGCTTCTTTAAGACAATGAAAAAAAGGGTAGATACTGTAAATTTGCCTAGAAAATGAGCAAACAAAGCTTCTAGTTTGTCTTTAGGATAAAAATAATAAAAAAGCATGCTCTTTAATGAAAATATCAGTCTGTCAGATTCAAACGAGGTCTCACAAATTGATGCTGATCTGGAGGCAGCCCTTTAATTAAAATGCACCCATCGTTTTAAAGTCAACAGAATGGCTGCTGGTGCAGACATTAATGGAAATAGAAAGGGATGTTTCTTCAAATGCAGTGTTTTGGTTTTTTTTTAAATTTTATGATGCATGGCATCCATTTGTCCTCCGTGAATCTAGTAGGAGTAACAGTGAAGCAAAGCCCTGCAATTGCTTGTTGCTGTGTATAACCTCAACACTTCAAACATTGGGCATGATGCTTCAGCTCTTACAATCGGCTTTACATGCTGCAATTGACTCCACACAGGCCGACACAAAGAGAATTTATTTTATAAATACTTTCTTTTTACACAATTACTTGAATATAATTCAAGAGATTTATTTGATAATGTGTTGAATGCCACACGAAGCTTTTAGTTTTCAAACAACTGCTTAAGGAATTAACTGTAATTTAACAAAACTTGAAGGACTTTTAGAGAAAAAAAATCCCTCTCAAATAAAAAGGATTTTTAATCTAATACTTTAAACAGGTACTTGCAACTGAGTCATTCACAGCATGAGTAATTTTAAGTGTCACTTTTCATTTTTAGTGCAACTGAAAACTGAAAGGTGTAACTTTTCTCCCGCTGTACATTTAGTGTCTATAGCAATGAGATTTTATTTGCCAACCTTTTGGCATTTCCATCAACTTCAACTTGCATCTCTATTTTAGTTTTCATTCTAAAGAAGTCAAAACATAATTCTATAAACTATGATATCTAGGAATGGAGATAGTATGAAGCTAGAACAATTTCCATATTCAGAAACTCGCATGTGTGATCCACACTCACATAATGATGGCATGTGCAACTGAGGATTGTAATGTGCTTGTGTGGATTTTGTCTTATGTGAGTTAGTGAATATTAAGACTCTTCTAGACATATTGTTTTAAGCTCAGCATCTATGTGTTGAACCAGCTGTAAACACAAGTTGTAATGGTCTTGGTTCTGCTGTTCTTTTCTTTGCTCCTTGTTTTCTAGATTTATTGGCCTAATTCCAGTTTTGTTGTATTTCTAGATTTATATTAGTTCTCATGTTTTTCTGTTGTCCTCTGTTGCCCTCTTGTGTGTGTATGTTCCTTTCCCCTTGGCTCCCTCGTTGTCTCCTCTCACACCTGTTCCT
>NW_015150474.1:1861511-1870108 GCF_000732505.1 Cyprinodon variegatus
TGCTGTCCTCCCATGCTGTGGTCTTCCTCGTCTCTCCCTGGCTCCTCGTGTTTGGTTTTCCCCAGATGTCTCCTCAGTTCTGGTTTGCCTTTCATTATTAGTTGGATTTTTGGATTCCTGCCTTTGTTTACTGTTTTGCCCCATTAAAACTCCCAGAAATCTCCTCAGCCTCTGCCTCTGCATTTCGGTCCTCTACCAAAACTAACCCTGACAATAGGAACCAACCACAATGGACACAGCAGAACCAAGACCATGACACAAGTGGGGATTGCAAAAGGTACATTTATACTGAACAAGTATTATATTGACCTCAGCTGTATTTCTATAGCATTTTGAATAAGGCAATATTTTTAAACATGACTAAATGAAGAACATAAAAGCAGAAATACAGTTAGGCAAATAAAACAGCGAACACAAATCCATAAAAGTTAATATCCCAAACTGGTATAAAAGCCAGAGGAAGAAAACCAAAAACTACTTACAGGAAAGACTAAAACAGAAAATGTGCTGGCCTGCCTGATATATAATTCCAAATTTGATCTAAAGTCTTGGTGTAAAGACAACCAATCTGTTCTTGATAAGACTTATTAAAAACTGAGCAAGCAAGTGAGAGGGAGGGTGCAGATAAAGCGGGTCATAAGGACATTTAAGTTAAGTAATTTTAAGATCCATCTGAAAACAACCCGACAGTTATATGATTCTTACTGGAATTTTAGATTTTTTTTCTCATGAGTGTGCATCTGCCCCCATAATATCCAGTAAACATCTTAACTACATGGAAAATGTTCAAATTTTTTTGCTTAAATTATCTCAATTTCTAACTCATAAAATAAACATTTTATGTAAGAAATCTGGGGTGAAAAGTTTGTAAAAATAACTTGTTGACAATCATCCACATCTAAACTATAAAGCCCAGACTTCAACCATTTGTTTACTAGAGATTTACTGAATTGTTGGTGTTTCTGACACTGAATTACTTTAATCATAATTTGTAAATATTTATGCTATTTGTACCTGTGTAACTGCTTTGGTTATGGAAATGTACGCTTGACAGAAACAATAAATATTTCAATTAGAGCAGGTGTTAATATGAACATATGGTTTCATGATGTCCAGGTGAGAGAGGTGCAGGCTTACAGGTGAATTGCTTAGTGTTTTTTTTATTTGTGTGTTTGAAACAACATTAGCACTGCTTTCAAAGGAACTTTGACCCAGACATTGTTGGTAGACGTTGTGCTCAGGCAGCAACTAAGGACTGGAATGACCTTCTGCCACAGTATCTTGGGCAACGCAACAGACTTTTGTGATAGAAAATAATACAATCATGTAGGCGGTAGTACAGCCATCAGAGTCTTATCTACAATGCTGAGAATCCATTTGCTGACTAGTGCCCTCCCTCCTTCCCTCTGTTGCCCCGTTTCTGACCTTGTCATATAATGGAGTTGTTTCGTCTTGTCGTTTAAAAAATGGACAACATTTGTCCTTTACAGTGGCGCTGCCTTCCTTATGTGGGTAATCTCACATCTCAAAGTGCTCATCTCATCCACCTGGCTGCCTTAGGAAACATCACTTCGGGAATATAGAAAGTGATCTCATAACAGCATCTACTCCCACTCCATTAAAATAAATGCATCCACACAACCACAGAGGAAGGAACCATGCTCATAATATGTTTCCCTTTCTTTAAATATTTGCTTTAACAGTAGTGCCCTAAATGCAGATTTTTTTTCTTTCATTTGAAAACCTATAAATAAGTCATCAGATGATTCACGTGAGCAGTGAGTCTTAAAACATCTCAGTTACCATCCATAATTTTCAAGAAATCAGTCAACTGTTCAATGATTCTGCCCCAAGAGACAGGGTGAGAGAAAAAGAAACCAAACCACTTACTTTGAAACTCTGCTCCTTCTCTCAGCTTCAACACAACAATTAATCTTTAATAAATATAAATAGCTTTGGCCTGCCGCAGGAAATAACCCCCCTTAGAGATTAACCTGGTGTAATAAAATCAGACTCGGCAAGCCTGACACGCTTCAGCTTCACTTTAGGACTCTGAACCTCTGATGGATTTTTGGTCTGCAGCCTTGGATTAAATATGTTAGAGACAAGCCACTGCAGCTTCATATATATATATATATATTTATATACTGATTATGGTTTGCAGAACTGTACTAATGTTATGGTCAACACACCAGATCGACTTCAGATTTAGTATACTTTAAATCAAACGTATATCTTAAGTGTTAATTTTGCAGGTAAATACATCTGTATATTCCTTCAAAGCTTGTGTCTTTGTTTTACTGGTTTTGCAGAGAAAGCAACATATACAGTACTCTAGCAATGAGACATAAAAGCATAGGAAACATGGGTGTGTGTTGAACCTGAAATTAAACAAGATTGCTCCTGCCATCATGTTTCAGTTTCATCTGGCTCCAAGCAAAGGACTCCTCAACATGAGAATCAAAATTTAGAAGCAATAGAAAACCATCTTTGTTTTCTCCATCCACTTTGTACTTCTGCTACGACGAATCAGAGAAGAATCATTGCCTTCTCAAAAGGGTTAACAGCACTACTGATAGCAAATCAGATTTTACAGATAATGTAGCCACAGTCACTATTTACTTTGATTCTTTTAAAGGTCGGGAATGTATGCTTAGATCATAAAATAGAAATATTAAAATTCTATAGTTATGCTCTTATCGGCTTAGACTGCTGGAGGACATAAGGACCACTTTACACCATTGTGCTTCATTCTATCACTATTCTCTCATTCTGCAGTATTTGTTAGTTCTACCCCTAACTATACATTCTTTTCTTGTTTGCCTGTGACAACATTCTGGAGAAACATAACAGCTGAGTTTTACCTTTGATTATAGATAATAGAGTTGGGCCTAATTTTCAGTGCTCAGCTTTTACTGCAACTAAGTGTATGTAATATTTAGCATCCCCTTGTCATAAAAAACTGGTTCAAAACTCTTCTGCTTAAATGATTCTTTCCCAGACAGAGACATATGTGGATTTAGTTTACTACTGCCATAGCAAGTAGTTATCGATCAGTGCTTCTATGCTCTTTCTGTATGTCTGCTTTCCTCTCCTTGTGCCAGAGTCAGCCTGGGCATATGGCTGCTCAGTGTGAGCAACCATATGCTGCTCAAACTGATTTTGTACTGTTACAAGGGATTTTTTCCTCTCCATTGTCGCTGCATACATCCTTTGTGTGAGGGATTGCTGTTGAGTCAACAAGTCAACACAGTCAGATGTCTTCTTTAGATATAAAACTCTGAACCACTTTGACTGTATGGTCTGATAGATTTGTCTCTGTCAAGTGCCTCGCGATTACATGTGTTCTAAACTGGTGATATATAAATAAACACAATCGAATCAAATTGATCAGTTTACTTCCAATTTAAATTTAATACCATCCAGGACATTCCATTTAGACATTTTTAAATTCAAAATGTATCTAAAGCTGATCTAAGTAAACATTTTGCTCTTCATAAGGCACTTACCTATTTTTTTCCTTACTAAAGACAAACATGTTTCAAACATAAAACCCTCTGATTGCAAACATTGTCCCCTTTTCCTATTTATGGCCTAACAAAACCTGACATTAAAAGGTCCCTTCAGTTTGTCTTAGCAGACAACTTATTCCGATAGGTGGTCTAAGAGTGCTCAGAAGGTTCTAATCAATATCCCAAGATCTGGTTACATCATAGTTTTTTTTCATTAATATTTTGGTTTAAGGTGCAAATAATATATGCACCTTCTCCTTCTAATCCAAAGTAGTTTAATGAGATGAAACAGGGAAAAACAGGATAACCAAGGCCAACATAAAACAAGACCAGTGTCATCTGCCAGTTGAAGAGCAAACTATTGCTAACAGTATTTCCATGCCAGTTCCTAAAGGTTATTGTTCAACATAACTGTGCACCGATCACTGCAGCAGTTACCCATCAGATTTATAGTAAAACACAGTCACCATTAATAAAAGTCCTGCATTTATAACTGGCAGCAGTAAGGTAAACATACTGGACCTGCCTTCTGTGTGTGATGGGAATATGGGAGAGAACCATTCAATAGCTTTAAGGGCTTTTTTTTTTAACTTCCTCAAGACCAGCATAAAAAAAAACAAATTTTAAAAGCACCTACTGCTTCTGCCTACATTTAGATTACGTATTTACACGTTCTTCTACTGTAGACCTGAAAGAACTAGCACACAGCGAGTATTTCACTTCACGCAGCAAGAGAGAAAGACTAAAAAAAGACGTCTGTTTCTAGTACAAAGCACTTGAAACCAGCCAACATAAAATGTAACTGCTGTCACCTTTGGCTTTTTCTTGTATTTGAGCTTTGCTTTCGTTTTGTTCAGTATTTTTCATAAAGCCTCCAAGCTGTCCTACATCCTCAGCTGGAAAAAATCCACAAATCCCAAAGCACTTGGATGTGTCATGGTTTAAGTCTGTTGTTAAAAAAAAAACGGAAGAGATGTCTAAGAAAATCCAGTAGGAGCACTTCAGAAAATGTCCAGACGCCTGAAATAGTCTGGTACAAATTACTGAACACTGTAATTGGACTTCTGATAACATATGAACCATCTTTCAACGGTCCAGAGCACTGGACAGCTAGCCGCAGGGCTGGATACCTCGACACATCTGTGAGGGAGACGGCAGTCAAAATCTGACCCCAAGCCAGAACCAAAGCTCTTTTGGGGAAAATATTTAGTCGAAAGCTCTGTCCAAGTCGCAGCCTGTTCACTACTGATAAAGGGGTCATCCTATGACCGGGTCCTGTCCTGCACCCTCTTACCATTCCTCCTTCTAAAACCCATCAGCCATATGATGATTAACTCAGAAGGAAGAAAGATTAAAGGAAAACGAGTAGCATGGAAGAAAGAGAGGAGTACAGGGTGTGCCATGTCCACACAATCTGAAAATACCTCAGTTTTCCTGACTGGGATATAATGGCTGCCTTTGAAGGAGTTACTTTGATGTGAACCATCTATATGCTGTTACTTTTTTGTTTTTTTTTTCCATCTATATTTCACACAGTCAAGATCTACCTATAAAAAGTCTTTCCCTTCTCGGACGGAACACTGTCATTAAGATATTTGTTCTGGGGGGAAGGAAATAATAAGCCTATCCTGTTAAAGCGTGTGATGTGAAGCAGCATGTCAATTTGCGCCATGCTGAAACTAATGAGGCTTTAAACATTGTCATGCCAAAGATAGCCTTTTCCATTTGGTCATTTATTAAAAAATATGTTGCAATTAAGAAGATCCATTATGAGCTTAATTACAGATTTAATGCAGGGAAACCCACACATACACACACACTTAACAACACAGGAACTAAAAGACGCAGATTAGAAACAAACAAAACACCAGAATGCTGTTAAAATTTGAAAGCACATACAGCTTTCAAGTTTGACAGGATAAAGCTATTTATCAGCCAATCAGGAGTCACGCCAAGCACTTACACTAGTAAAAAATGTTTTTAATAACTTTGCGAGTATACAGTATACATACACAGTATTTATAAATAGGTTTCTGACAAGAAATTCACATTTATGTTGATAAATCAGTATAAAGTGAAACGAGCTCTGCAATTGCAGTTAACACTTATTAGAAAAGCCTTTGTTGTTACTGACAGCTTCAAAATGTTTCCTATACAGTGAAACTAGTTGCATGCATGACACACATTTGATTTGGGTAAATTCACAAACCACATTAGATCTGAATTTTAGTAGGAAAACATTTAATCAAATATCTCCTGCTGAATATCGAGATTAGAATATTGATGAACCTACTTCCTATTTTTCTTTTTTTGTTTATTTTTATATTTATGTCATAACAAAAAGCCCATTGAACTGCACAAATTCTTAGGATATAGGCAAAAATATAATTGAAGTACAATGTCCAGCAGAATGTTACGATGACACACATTCAGTTGCCAGGGTAAATGCGTTGTGTAGCTTTACTTTAAATCATTAATGCTTTAGTGGTTTCCTTATATGAGCCTCAATCCAGAGGTCTCTCCATAGATTTCAACTGCATTTAAGTTGGTTGACTGACTGGGCCATTATAGCAGTTTTTTCTTCCTTGTATGAAACCAGTAGTGAATTTCATGGCTGTGTGTTTGAGATTAATATGTTGCCAAAAAATAAACCCTAGGTTCTTGACATATTCTTATCAAGAATTTAAGACAAACTTCTTTTTTTTTTGCATTTTACATTTTTTCATCCATTCAATTTTTCTATTATATGCTGGTGCCAAAAGTAACCCCAACATCATGATGTCTTTGGTCTTACACATCAAAAGATGTATTTTAACAAATTTAACCTGGAGATACTCACAGAGAAAAGTTGCAAATAGAAAATATAAAATGTATTTATACAGGTAACACAATCATATTCTTCAAAAATATTTCTATCTAAAGAAAACCCGCTTATAGTGAGGACTCATTGACTCTCTGCAATCCCTCACATGTAGCGACAGTGGAGAGGAAAATTCCCTTTTAACAGGAAGAAACCTCTAGCAGAACCAGGCTCAGTGTGAGCGGCAATCTGCTGAGGCCAACTGGGGTTCAAGGAGATGGAAGCAGATAATCATATAAATTAAATAAGTTATTTAGCGCCCAGGCCCTAGCAGAAGACTTTGATGCTGTGAATCAGCATTTGTTTGGTTGACTAACCTAGAAAAGGATTAGAGTAGTCTTCCCCTGGGGCCCGGACACTGGTGGTGGAATAACCCAGAGGATGAGATGGTGGTGGGTGAAAGTATGCTTGCGTGCGGGACACAGAAGCTGGGCCAGGAGCTAAATAAAGTTGATATTGAATGATAATTGGCTTCGGATAAGGTTCGGTCCCCGAGTCCATTGGCTTAGGAAACTTAATTTCCTTGGTGAAAAGTAAAAAAACAATCTTTCATAATCCCTTAAATAGGACCAGCTCATAGATTGCTTTTAGAATATAGTTTCTTAGTTTTAATGCCTTACTGCAGCTTATTATTCATTGTGATTACATGTTCCTTCAGTCATTCCACTCAAATACAAGCTAATTTAACTTATGGATTTATTTGGTTTAATTCCTTTGTTTGAGTGGATTACTGCTTAATAGTTTAATGACATTTTAGTAGTCATGTCAGAAATATATTCATAGAAAACAGATGATGTTTTCAAAAAGATGTTTTACATAGAAACAGATACCCAGAGTTTATCCATAATAATGATGATAAATAAAGCTGGTTCTCACTGGGAGGCAGTGAAACGACAACACTTTGCAGGATCATTTGTTTTGCAAGCAGTGACAACACCAAATTGATAATCTTCTATTATCTGTGTGGTAGTCCTGGAATAAAAGCCGCACATGTAGGCGGAGCTGCCAGTCCTGGCTAATGACCTAATTTCTCCTGAGGTGCAACAATGAATGGATGGGGAGACAGACGAGCACGGACACACAACCAATTAATATGCAGCCATTTAACCTTCTCACAGAGAAAGACAAGATGGGTTAAATATGTGTGGGCAAAATCAAAAAATGTTGGAGTGATTGAACTGATTCTATATGAGACCAAGTCTATGCAGGTCCATTAGTCACTGTATCCATCTCCCCAATTCATACAATAGATAGTAGGTAGCAATAATGAGCAGTCTCACTTTATATTCTGGTACTTTTTTTCTTCTGCAGTCACTGCAGATAAATCTCTTTTCATTCACCAGTAGGCTTGACTTGTTCAAGTTGTGTCAGGCTGGGTAAAAAGAGAAAAACTCAATCAGAAACCAATTTAAAAAAACGGAAGCTAACGTATTCGTCAAAGCTATCTAATTAAATATACTCTATGTGTACAATTAAGCCCAGGAAGAGCACAGTTCAAAGCAAAGAGAGATGGAAATGAAAAGGAAAGAATGGGGAGCAGTTTGGTTTTAAGATGCAAGACCACAGTGAGAAGATTTTAAACCATCAAACTTTTCCTTCATGGGTAATGAGCCTGTATGGAGGGATTTACAGTAGTTGCCGTTCACGATTTTCCCACTTTTCTTGATTGGCCCTTGGCTGGTCCCCCTTCAATTCCTTTTCAAACATCATGTTTTAATAAAATATTCTGACATGATTTGTGGACATGAAGATCTAATGAGAAGCGTGATCTCCTGGTCAGACCCTGTAATTCAGTGAAAGGGTAGAGTCAGAGTAAAAACATACAAAAGGGGGTTACTCCAGTGGCTGGGAATTGGCAGGGATTTCCCTGGGAGTTGGAGGGAAGTGGACTGCCATTTGGCTGGCGTTTGACCGGTAAGGGCTGTTTTGAATGGCTGCTAATGTACAGTGGAGTATTAAAAAAAAGTGCATGACCTGTTGTTTGTGGAGATTTTTCTTAATAATAACATCAAGTTTAAATGTGAGCATGTTAAAGGAGGTAAAACATGTTAATCCCCATTAGCTTACACATTATGTTGTGGCAGATAAGCAACTAGACAAAACTTTAGCTGTACCTCCTATCATGGGGCTAATTGATTTCTTTTTTTACAAATATGGTTGTTGCAGTAGGGTATATCTAACAACCAAATAACTTTTTGTACTCCATTTTACATGATTATGAAATA